>NC_136813.1:35739844-36046298 GCF_951394365.1 Tetrao urogallus | reverse complement strand
TTTTGCAACTAAGTCACCACATTAGCTATGTATTTTCTTCCAGTGATGAACAAGAAAAAGCTTGCATGCCACATTCATAAAAACCTGCACCAGAAAAGACGACCCACTGTCACTGTTGCCACTGCTGTAACATACTATCCACCACCTCACCCAGCTAGTATCCACTGCAAGGTCTCCATAAAAGTTCACTGAGTGTTGATGAATGTCAGTGGGTGCCACTTTTTTTGCATGGAGGAATTCAATTATGTTCATATGTACGTCCATGTCAGATGCCACTTTGTCAGACTTCCCCTTTTCTTCCATCTGGCAACAAAATTTAATGGAATATTAGTGGGAAGGTTCAATCTCTACTGCTATACCACCAACATCTGCCTCTGATGTTGTGAACCAACATAATAAAATAGGAGGCATTACTTTCAGAGCTTACATGCTTGCAAAGATTTTCATAATCACCTTTAACAGTCTGTACAACAACAAAAATATCATTACTCAGCTATCCCTGTTTAATATATTTCAAAGATGGTATCTTACTAATCTATTCTGCAGTTGTATACCCTATTCATTAACAAGTTAAATAAAAAATGTTTCTTACTATTTTTAATTACAGTGAATGTTCTGACAACAAAAGTCTGAAAAAGAACTTACTGTGATAATTTACTGTAAATTATTACTCTGATTTTTGAGATGTAATATCAATATTCAGTTTACTGTGAAACACTGGACAGTATATAAAGAACATTAAGATACCAAGCTAAAATATGTGTGTGTCTCCAAGTGTGCATCATGTGTAAACTTGCTTTTCACTACCACCTCGTTCTCTCAAGAGATCTTCTTATACAAAAGGTAACATAGTCACTGTAGACCATAAACTAGATCAATTTTACCCAGATCTACATTACTTGATATGTCAGTTATATGATATTAATATTTGTTGACAATCTGGTCTTAAGAGTATTCCACCTTTCTTTACTCACTCCTCTCCATACAGTTTCTTACCTTCTCTAATTTTAATTTAAGATTCTCATTTAAAATTTGACCAAATTATTTGTTTAATTTCTTCACTTGGAGTAAGATCATCCAGAAAATACCTTATCCACCATATTTTCCATCTGTCAAATACATGTCCCTTCATTTTAGACACAAGGATGTTGTTCAGGAGAGTGTGAAATGCATTGTCCAGGAAGATAATGTAAGTGGTTCTTCTTTTATGCATCAATACTGTAAATACATTTACAGTATTATATGTGTATAATATTTATATTATATAAATATATTTACAGTATCAATGTGTACAATATATTAGATATACACCTATATATTGCATATATATATACCTGTATATATATCTATACATCTATTACATATATACATATATATTTTATATAAAATATAGTATAGACTGTAAATCTCAACTTGAAAGCCACCAAATTTTTTCAGGAACTATTTGTTCTTAGTGAAGCCATGTTGTACCTCACCGATTACCAATTTGCTTTCTATAGTTTCCAGGAGGATCTGCTCTGTGACCACTTCCAGGGACACAGCTGAGAAAGTTCAGAGCAGGGCAGAGGAACTCTGTTTATTTGGATTCAAATATTTTGATTGAGTGGAGAGGAATAGCCATTCCTACTCTATGTTAATTAGAATAAAACAGAATAATTTCATTTGCTTTACTAATTATTTTCCTAATATTTTCTCTTACAATAACAGGGAATTCTGATTCTTGTTCAGATTTTACTGTGCTCAGGTTTTCTTTTTGTTTGTTTGTTTGCAGAACTTTTAAGTAACAGTTTCTTCTGCTGTATTTTACCACATTATTACTATTACTCAAACAAGGAATATTGGAATTTCCTCTAATAAGATTTTAGGGTTTTTTTTTAGCTTTTTTTTTTTTTTCTTATTTATTGCAGTTTTTGAAATTCTGATCTTGCTTGTCAGTTTACTGGCAGCATTTCCCACATTTCAGCAGCAGCAAATTCTGCAGGCACATTATTATTATTATACCTAATGAATATATTTAAGAGTACTTCACTCAGAATTTTCTCAGAGCTCAGAACCAGCAATGGGAAAATGTGGGTATGTTTGATAAGCATAATTGTTTTACTGAATATTCTTTAAAAACATGGTTCAAGTGTTTATATGTGATATCATCTGAGCGACTTAAGGGAAACAAGCAGGAAATTTATTTATTTATTTACTTATTTACTTTTTTAGTGAATGATAGTGAAATAAAAGTGAACCTGTGGGACTCTAGAATGCTCATGATTCGAGACTACATTTAAGTCTGGTGCACTTCTGTTACATCAGTTGTAGAGATTTCTACAGTTGATACATAAAGCAATAGTAAACTGTTTCCACTGAAAACAATTAAAAGTGTATGTTTGTTTGTTTGCTTTTTAATGCTGTTGCAGAAAGATTTTCTGCCTCTCACTGAATGGGAAAACAGGAATGGGAGATAAATTCTGGGTGCTAAGATTTATCACTACAATTCTGAATTGTTAACAGCAGCATACTGACTTTGATACCTTCAAGAAAATAACCCAAACTCTCCAAAGATCTGATTACGTACCTTGATATGATTTCTTATATTTAGGCCCTGTCCACGTTAGGTTTTCAAAAAGGTGCCTCATAAGTGCAAATGGTTCTTTTTCTCACATTCAAATGTTTTTCTTGCTTACTGTTCATTAGCTATTATCAAAGAAAAATCAGTGATAAAAGCTTGAAGTAGCCTGTATGTGGTTTTACAAGAATTATCTTCCAATTTCCTTATACTTACTGCTTTTCTTCAAGAAACTAAATACTTTCCTGCAATTCCTTGCTAACAAACCTCATGAAAGGCAAGCTCCATGCACCTATTCACATACACAGTAGGTTATTAACTCTCACTAAGGGAGAAGAAAGATGCTTACTGTAGTTTAGTCTAAGTGGATAATAAGAAAACCAGCAGGAATCTGTATGTAGCCGTGAGAAGAAAGATACAGTAAAGGAGTTTTGATCCTGTATTAGACTTTGTGATTGCATCTATGTCTCCAAAGTGTTTAGCTGAATGATAGTGAACTGATTTGAACCTTTGTACCACTTCACTGACAAAACTGTAGTACCATAAATAAGTTAGAACATCAATATGAAAGATTCAAAGTGATAAAAGTTTAGAATAAATGGTTTTCCCAGAGATCAACATTTTTTATTGCAACATGTAAGGATGTATAACTTATATACATGACACAATAAGTGGTTTCTTTGTTCTTTACTAAAAATACTTGAAAACTAGCATATAATTTAAAAGTCTCATAAAACTACTTAACAATTGCCTTAATCATTTTAATGCTTTGGTGATTGCATTTCATGTAATCATTGCATTTTATGTTCATTATCTAAACTTTAGTAGTCGTTGTTTTGAGGGTGACTAAAAAGGAAAGCAAAGAATGAGCAAAGGACAAGTTCAGAAGGCGAAAGTTAGCCTTTTTTTTTTTTTTTTATAGTGGTGTGATGAGATTTTGTGAAAAATGATATGGAACACTTCTGGAAGAAAGGAGATAACAGAAATCTTGACAAACTTTAGGAAGCAAAGGAAGGATTTTGTTCATTAAAACTAACACAGAACTAAATTATCGTATTTAATTTAACACATTCATTTCAGTGAACTTAAGAATGCATTTCACAGAATTATAGGATAGCTGAGATTGAAAGGAACAACTAAATCAATCTAAGATAACATGATGAATAAAGTGGCAAAAATCCAGTGATATAACTGATAAGTGATTATCAGTGATTATAACTGATAAGTATGTGTCAGTGAATTAGAAGCAAGCAAGCACAAGGTGTATTAGGCCCAAAGGTTTATCATGTACTCCTCAGTTATCAAAATGTGGTACTTAAAACTATATTTTATATAGGCAAGCCTTTCTTCATTTGAAATCTTTATTTTTATTTATTCATTTATTTATTTTGCCCCAAGGGTTCCAAGAAAAGAGCAACTGTGCATTTTAAATTATACCTGCGCAGTAGCTTTCTCTCCAGTTATTCTATAAATGTAAAGAGGAATTCTTAACTGAGTGCACTGAGTGTGTTTTCATGCATGTTTTTCCTCTCTAGGCCATAAAAGCCCCTAAATTGAACTCAAAACTGACAAAATTTTAAGATGGTTCATGGATGATTAGGATTCTATACCTGAGGGGGGGGAAAAAAAAAAGAAGGAAAAAAAAAAATTAAAATGAATTGCAATAAATTTAAGGAGGCAGACATCAGTAACACAGAATACCAGAGAAAAGATGAAGCTGTGAAGGTGAACATTTGTGTAGTATTACAACTACTGCAACCATGTGATAGAATAGATGTAATGACTTCATTTTTTTTTATATAATATCTTTTCTGTGAATTTATTGGTCAGGAAAACAAAAGCTATAATGTGATTATAGTGTTGCTAAAACACTGTTCTAGACAGTAAAGATCATGTGTAGATGTCAGTACATGAACTAGCAGTGAGCTGAATAACTCACTAGATCCCTCTATTTTGACTAGGTGTCCGCTGAGTACATTGACAGTGGAGGGGTTTGTTGTTCTGGTTGTTGTTGTTTTGTTTGTTTGTTTTACCATATATATTCTATACATATAAATATATTACATAAAAATGTGTCAGTTGATATCAAAGATTAGATTTTCTGTGGAAAAGCATCTAAAAGCTTTGCAATCACTGTGGCCACAGAACAGTTGAGGTATATAGTTAAGTAAAACAAATACTTAAAAAAAGAATGTTATTAGTTTTCTTCATGAGACTAGTCATCTGCTTAATTCTCAATATTCAATTTGCTTAAAAAAGATAAAGAAGGTGGTCAGTTTTTTATTATTACTATTTTTATTTTATTTTATTTTCCTGTGTATAGAAGAAGTACGGATACAGTCTCAGACACAACAGTGCACTGAGCAGTTCAAATTTTCTTAAGCAGTGAACCACTGGGCAGATGTGAACTGACAGTGCTTAAGCCCAGGTGTCACTGTCCAAGATGCACATTGACAAAAATATGTGGCTTGACAGATCTTATTGCTCAGTTTCATCTCACCATGAAGAATTCTCTTGCTTATCAGGAAATGATGAGGGACAATTTTTTTAGAATGAAAAAAGTTCATATCCATCAGAACATCCTCTGTGCCTGTAGATTCTCGTGATTGCTATAAATAGACTCATCCATTCTCCCTAGTTGCTTCCCTTTTGTCAACATTTTAGGGGATTAGTGGGGCGGAGGGATTTCGCAAAATCTGTTCCTCCAGAAAAAAGGCAAACAGAGGACTCCAAAAATGATCTGAGGAGAAATAAACTAATTTACTAAATATAGTATCAGAATGCAAGATAACACACCATAAAACAATATAATTAGAATTGAAGCTAATAAATCAAATATAATGAGAGAATGTCCAAAAGGTGGATAGGCCTCATCATAACGCTGAGGTGAGATGTGCAGTCCAATTGAACAGCAGGGAGACAAAGAAGAGCCAATGAAGAAGAGCAGATGAAAAAGAGTGCATCCGGTGACCTTGCCAAGAGTTATATTTCCTCTCTGTGACCGCAAAGTCCCCCGGGGAATGTAGTTCTTCTTCTCTTCCAGACAGGTACTTGGAACTGGAGCATTAACATCTTAACTCTCAGTGCACTACATGATGTTGTGATGTGGAATACCAATAACCAAAAATCATAAAACCATGACACCTTTTCTTCTATATCTTTCTCTACAAAGATATTATACATTGACTATATATTGACTTTATATTGATATACTGACTTCAGTAAAATTTTTGAATGATGGAATTAGGGATTCAGGAATATTTTACATTTCTGAAATAGGTGAATATCCAGTAATGCCTGTTAAACTGAAAATTTGCTATATGACTACTAAAAAAATTTCAAATACAGTGATTATCAATAAATAAAAATCAGAAGCCTGTCTAAATTTTATTTCTACTAAGATTCAGAACTAGTAATTAAGATTCTGATAGTTCATACTTATATTTTTGTTGTTTCTTAATTTCAAATTTACAAATTTAGGCTATACTTGCTGTATCAATTGATGATCAACAGATCATCAGTAGTGCTGGGTGAGATGTCCTTGGTGTTGCACAAAACACCAGGGTATGCTGCCTTTGATTAGCAAATAAAGGAGTTGTAATAGTATACAAGTTGTACTTTGGTATAAGAGAAGTGCACAGCATCAAAATGTAAAATATAAAATATAAATCTAAAACATAAATTATATATATATAGATATTATAAATATACAAAGCAGAGTTTAGATAGAAGACCAGTTCACAAGGCCGAGTATGAGCTTAATATTTGAGTGACCACTCTTTAAAGTTATAATGTTTGTAATTCAAAAAATGTCTTGAAGCCCTTTTGTAAAATATCCTAATCTGCAACGGGGGGGGGGGAGGGGGGGGAGGGGAGGAAGAAAAAATAAAAGTGTTTTATACTGATACGAAAGCAGCAAGAAAATTTACAAAAAGGAGCTGTACATATGGAGATAATGTACAGCTATCGAGGGATGTGTGAGACAGCATTAACAGAAGAACCATACAAAGTAATCCAGTTTATATCTAAGGCTCTTTTATTCTGTGAACACGCAGCGCATAGTAAAAAGAAACACACGCCATATGTGAAATTTAGGCATACAAGGATCATGAAATAGAGGTTGTGGTGAGTCAGTGAAGAAGAGCAGAAATAGATGACATTTGTGCAATTGATGGTTTGAAGATAATATGACAAGCAGAGAGGTAGAGAAACCTGAACTGTCAGTGACATTAACCATGCAGAGCTGAAATTCCTAAATATTATGTGACAAGTTAAGAGCAATACTACAAAGTGCAGCAGACAGCTACACACCACTAGAAACATAACAGGTGAGAAAGTTATAGCACAAGTATTCAGTGATGCACATTTTCGTCATATTGAATGTAACTTGAGCAAATGTCTGTTACACGAACTACCACAAGTATCAGTGATAACTGCATGATATTGATCCTATGTTACTGTATATTCAAAGCTCAATTACAATGTAGATTCTATCAATTTTGAAGAAAAATCATAGGTCTTGATAAGTTAGCGTAAAGAAGTTGGGAGAGAGAAATATCAATGGAACAAGAAGCAGGAGGTGCAAGCTGGAATATGGGAAATAATTAATGTGAACAAGAAGTGGTATAGGTTGTCCAGGAACAGACAGTGGTGTGTCCATCCTTAGATATATTCAAGACTTGACTGGATGCAACCCTGAGAAACTTAATTTTATTAGACCTATTTTGACAGGATTTGGAGTATATGTTCTCTGGATACTGCTGCCAACCTAAACTGTCCTAGTTATAACATGGATTATTTTTAATTTCCTTGTACTTCTGCAGCTGTGATGGTAAAAGGACTTAATAAAACAAACTTTGTAGGAACAAAAACAGATAGTTTTTAATTTTATTTTATTTTATTTTATTTTTTTTAAGTATACAAGTTTTAGGGACTTCAAAACCCGTTCTAAGAGTTTGTTTTTAATATATGCCTTGGATGATTCCTCAGTATTTTTCACTATTTTTACTGTTTAGATATTTGTGTTGCATGCCTGTCAACTTTGTATTATCCAGCAATACCACTACAAACCATGCAATGGATTAACCAGGCTCCAGCATTTGAGAAGGCTGATGCCTATAGTACAAAGTTCATGTTTCTGTCCTCAGATCTTTCTGTTCATACTGGAGAATCCTTATAGAGATGAGGGTACTATATATGGTTTATAGTTTACATACCTTTACACTAACAACTCTTTTTCTTTCATGGTGTTGTCTCTTTCTGTCCTTGTCTCTCCATATTAACTTACAAAACCATGAGTTGTATGGAAAGATAAAATGCAATATGTAAAAAGTTCCAAAGATAGATGCATTGATAGTTGCAAGAAATCATAGAGTAAACAAATAAACAAATAAAAGTCTTTACAAATAACAGTTCTAAGGTTTCTTTTCCTTTTATAGTAGTGGGGATAGAATGAGAGACAGGAAAACAGAATAACAACAGTGATTATTAAAATAAAAGCAAATCACTGTAAGATGCACTTTGATCACTGTGAAGGAATAATCACTTTACTGACTAAGTTTTTATGATCATTGTGCTTACATTAGCTCTCATCTTGCCAGGTTTCTCTTTCAAATAAACAACATATCTTTCTTCTAGTTTATGTCATTATCATTATCATTATGTCATATGTCATTACTGTTTTCTGCAAATTCAGCTGTTTCAATTAGCTTACTCATCCAAATGTTCTTTACCGTGTACACACTGGACATTTACAGTACAAAATACCATCTCTTTATAATTTGGTTTTACATTTTCTCTCTTGTGATATATTAAATCTTTTTAGTCTTGCATGTTAAATCATATTTCATTCTTTCCCATGTACTGCTTAGACACTGATATCAATCAGAGATAGAGTAAGATTTCTGCATACTTAAAAATAAGCATATTTAATTAGGAGTCTGGATTCATACTCTTCATCTATACTGATAAAATGTGCAGATAATGATCTGTACTTCTTGTCTGCTCATACTGAACTGATATCACTGTATATTTTAAGTATGTTCATTTCCCTATCCATTTCAATAAACAGAATGAATATATTGGCTAAAGGACTATAACAAATCTGTTTCATCTTGATTTGTTCAAATTTCATAAAGACTATAAAAACAGTGAAATTATCATAAAAAGCATAGGTCTCAATACTACTATATTTATTAGCAAGGAAACAACATCAGGTTGGGATAACAAAATAGATTCAGTATTTGAGAAGTACAACTGATTAATTAGTGAGAAATGTGACCCTTAATTGCAAGGTAGATCAGCTTAGATCAGCCCTGTGCATTAGCTCTCAGGCAGAGCTTAGATCAGGTCTGTGGATTAGCTCTTTCTTTGAAATTTTGTCTTATTGAAATAGGAAACAAATATTATCCATGAATTCCAAATTGAGTAGATAATAATAAAATATGGTCATTATATACCCTTCCATGAATTCATTTACAATAGATAGCTGTAAAAATAGTTCAACTATTTTTGTCCTTTAAAATATATATGTTTATTTATGTATTTGTTTAGATATTCAAACAGAAGTATCAGGCTAAATTGTTTTAGCCACAAATAGAAAGCAAAGCATCACATGAACTTTTATGAAGAAGGTTAATCTACAGCTTCATCCCACTGAGACCCAGAAAAATTCTGACATACTACACCTTTATATGAAACAGGATATGTAGGCATTTCACAGAGTCAATTCCTTCACTGAGATAACCAAGAACAGAAAAAGATGACTTGCAGGTATCTGTAATTAGTGTTCTCATTGGTGGACAAACCAAAGTCAGAACTATTCAAGATGCAACTTTTAAACATTCTAAACATTCTATTTATTTGTTTGTTTTTGTTTTGTGTTCAGTACAGCTATGCAGTTACCAAACTGTAGCAGTTAGATAAAAGCTGTTGAATGTAGAGGATATTTCCTTCTTAAAAGAAAATGTATTTTCTTTTTTTCTACTGGCTGCAATTCAGCAGGTAACTGTATTCCTCATTCACAGAATACCTAATTTCCTTTTCAGATTTTGCCATTGTTTTCTTATAGAAATATACCAATTGAATCTGAGAGTTATGATTGCTTTCCCTTAAATTTCTTTTTGAAGTATCAAGGAAAAGACAGAGAAGACTGGTTTGAACATAGGCAGCATTATCCTCCTAGAACACACATGCTTCTCCATCTGTAAGGAATTTGTTCTTCAATGGATTCCTTCTGATGAAGTTAAGAACCATATTATCTTCCAAAGTACTGTATTTTTACAGTTCGTCTATAACTCCATTCAGTGTGTTGTCTTTTTTGAATTATTTAGAGGGATAAATATTATAACAGGATATCAGAGACTAATTTTACAAGAAAATATAAGATATTCTTTGCATTTGTACACATTCCATTTGCTACATGAAATGGCTATTGTGTATTAATTTTCCTTTGTTTTCTTGGAAACTTTGCTAAATATGTATGATATAGAAAAATTTCCTCTTAAGCCTTCTAGCCCTAAGTTTTTGTAAACAATTCCATACTCTACAAATATAGTCTTCCAGATTCACTTGAGGTATATGCAATATGAATTTATGTTGTATGCATCTGCAACATATGCATACATTAATTGCTTAGTCACCGGTTATTAGAAACCCTTAATTTTTTCAAAATTTTAAGTTTTTTTTTTTTTTTTTTTTTTTTTTTTAAGATGTTGAACTTCAGTATAAAATATTGGCACAAACTTTTATAACTGTTATATTTCTGTGCCATGTGTGCAACAACCATCATCGATACTTCATCACGCAGCAGTACTGTTGATAAATGGCATATATCCTTACACTGACACCTTATGTGGCACAAGATAGCTGTTCTAGTGGGCAAGGATTCATAGATGTCTAAATAATCTGTGTCTAAATAATTGAGTGGATGCACTCAAATAATGATATAATCCTGCCTCTAGATATCTCTGTCTCTAACTACACAGACTCATAGAATCATATGGGTTGGAAGGTACCTCAGGAGATAACACATCCAGCCCATCTGCAAAAGCAGGTTCCCTGTAGTAGGTTGCACAGGAAAGTGTCCAGGTGGATCTTAAATATATCCAAAGAAGGAAACTCCACAACTTCTGTGGGCAGACTGCTCCAGAGCTCTGTTATCATCACGCAGTAAAGAAGTTTTTCCTTGTGTTGGTATGGAACTTCCTGTGTTTCTAGTTTCTGCCTATTGTCCCTTGTTCTGCTGCACACCAACAAAAAGAATCCACTTCCACCACACGAGTCCCACACTTTAAATATTTACAAACAGTGATGAGATCCCCTCAGTCTTCCATTCTCTGTAATGAAGAGTCCCAAGTCTCAACCTTTCCTCATGTGGGAGATGCTCCAGGCCTCTTTTCATCTTTGTGGCCCCCTCTTGGATTCTCTCTAGAAGTTCTCTCTTTTTTTGAACTGAGGAGTCCAGAACAGGACCTGGTAGTCTAACTGAGGCTTCACCAGAGCAATGGGGGAAGATCACCTCCCTTCATCTGCTGGCCATGCTCTTTTTAATGCATCCCAAGATACTACTAACCTTCTTGTCCATATGAGCACACTGCTGGTTCATAGCCAACTTGTTGTCCACCACAATACCTAGGTCCTTCTCTGCGTGGCTCTTTTTCAGCAGGTAGTGCCTAACCTGCACTAATGTGTGGATATTCCTTCCCAGGTGTAGGATCCTACACTAGCCCTTGATGAACCTTAAAGAATTCCCCTCTGCTCACCTCTCCAGGCTGTCAAGGTCTTGCTGAATGGCAGCACAGTGTTCTGGTATGTCAGCCAGTCTTCCTAGCTTTGTATCATCATTCAATTTATTACAGAGAAGCTATAGGAAAGTTTTATTCAAGTAACGTCACTGTTATGACCAGCACTAAGGATTACATTATTCATTTGGCCCTCCTCACTGTTAAAATATATTTTAAAAGTTCCCTGCCTTGGAAACTATTAAATATTAAGCAGAGTGGAACTTTGGATTGGTTGTCCAATAATGCTCAGTTTTAATCTTTAAATAAATAATTTCAGAGATTTTACTAAAAAAAGAAACATGGTCTGAATAAATTCCTGTGCAAAGTATATCTTTGATTGGTCTTTGATTACTAAAATTAATCTGGAACAAATGCATCAGCCCAACACATTTTGTTTAGAATATATGTTATACCGTATCTGTGCGACAAAATATTTTAAGGTTTACTACTTTATTTGAATGAGTAACTAAAAAGAACAAGTAAAAGAGAAAAAAAGAGAAAGAGCAAGAATAAACTGAGAAGAATGTGACAAAAATCTTTAGTTCTCAGCACCATATGGAAATGTATTGACATTATATAGCTAAAAAAAATACTAATGAAAAAAAAACCACATATATTAGACCTGTGAAAGTATCTAACCCTAAATAAAATGCTAGTTTCCAAATATTTTATACAAACTAAATATCCTTGCATCTACCAGACTTTTTTTTTTTTAAGCAAAAGAGTTTCACTTTTGAATATTTTTCCAACAATCAGACATAAAATTAAATATTAGATTATAATTATTCTTTAGCTCTTTTAATTTGTCAATTATAACCCTATACGATTAATTAGAAATTACTTTCACATTTTCTTTTGGTAACAGTAAATAAGTAAAATAATAAACTTCATGTTAAAAAACAATTAGCTTATGATTACATCATGTAAAGGAGAATCATAGAATCACAGAAACATAGAATCACAGAATCACAAGGTTGGAAACAACCGCCAAGATCATCTAGTCCAAATGTCTTCTCATTACCATTGCTACCACAAACTAAACCATATCTCGTAGCTCCTCATCCAGGTGCCTCTTGAACACTGCCAGGGACGGCAACTCCACCACTATCCCTGGGCAGGCCACTCCAGTGCCTGACCACTCTCAGAGAGAAAACCTAAATCTCCTCTGGTACAACTTGTGACCATTTCCCTGGTTCCTGTTTGTTGCCTGGGAGCCTATCATGTCATTTGGGAAAACGGTTTTGCTTACCAAACCAAACCAAAAATAGCACCAGTTGTTGTGACTTCCAGTTAAAAATATGTCTATGTTAGATTTCTTTAGATCCTTAATGCCCTGTCCTCCTCTCCAAGTCTCCTATATCACTTTTGTGGTTTAACCTGATAGGCAGACTGTTTTCAACCATCCACTCTCTTGCTTCCCTCACAGTGGGATGGGGGAGAGAATTAGAAATGGAGAAGTGTGATCTTAATAGATAAAGTGAAATTATGAGCATAAACAAAGTAAAACAAGTTATCCATTCACTATGACAAATTCCCAGTGGCAGGTAGGTTTCAGCCACTGCCAGAAAAGCAGAGTTCCATCATGTGCAACTTTTTTTTTTTTCTTGGAGAGACAAACACCATAACTCAAAATGACCTCCTTTCTTTCCTCCAGATTTTATTGCTGAGCAAAAATATTATATTTCATGGAGTAAACCCTTGGTCACTTTGGGTTAGCTGTCAGCTGTCCTCTCTCAGCGTACTGATGCATCTTTGTTAAGAGGCTCTCATAATGCAGACCTCCATCTTTCTTTTCTAGTACAGAGCATATGTTTTCTTCTTTCTACTGTTTTCCTCTCAGTTTGCAAATTATTTTACTTTCTGGGTTTTTTTTATGTCACATTCTGTGTTACATCCCACATAATCTTCCCTTGTCTGTTCCTTGTTTTCGGACTGAATACATTTCCAAGGACACATTTTAAAAGTGTCATTTCTGTCTCTTGACTTCTTCATTGTGCGTGGGTATTGACCAGCAATTTTTAAATATTACCACCTTATGAAAATGCATAGTTAAAATTTACATTCTTGCAGAATGGTTAACATTCAGTTTGGTGTAATGACTATTTGTATGCCTCACACTGAATGATACATTCACTGCAATATTTAGTGATATATTAGACATAATTGAAACAGATGGGCTCCTTCTGCATATATATACACTTCACATATGGTGTGAATTTAGGTTATGAAGATATTGATTTACACTGAAAAACTAGCCTTAAAAGAAGGAGTTTTGCATTTAGTTTCTTTCTTTCCCCCCCCAAATATGTGTATATAAATAGTTTAACTGATTCATAAAATAAAATATGGATGAATGATCCAGATTTTTTTTTTCTAATCTCTGATTAGAATTCTCCTTCCAAAAGCATCATGTCTGAATATAACCATGGAATCATATAGTTGTTTGACTTGGAAGGGACACTTAAAGATCATCTAGTCACACTCTCCTGCAATGAACTGGGACACCTATGACTAGGTCAGGTTGCTCAGAGCTCGGTCCAGCCTCATCTTGATTGTCTCCAGGGATGGGATATCCAACACCTTTCTGGACAAACTGTCAGTGCCTCATCACCCTTACTGTAAAAAACTTCTTCATTATATCTAATCTAATTTTCCCCTCTTTTAGTTCGAAACAATTTTCCTATGTCCAACCACAACAGACCCTGCTAAAGTCTGTCTCCTGCTTAATCAAACCATGTCTTAATTTCTGCAATATATGCAATAGAGAATAATTTCCTTAATATATTAAAAGAAATGTAAAACTACATTGAGATTTCTAAATTAACTGCTAAAATTAGAAAACACATTTTGTTACAATCTTCAATTATTTGATTGTGTGTCAGCTAATTATTTATTAGCTAAGTGCTTATATTAGAGGGAACTAATGATCAAATATAAAACTACATGTCCTAATAAGTGAAAACCTAGACTTGCTTAATCAAATCTATATGTTTCTACCAAAATCAAAAACAAGATCTGAATTATTTGTGAAAGAATCTCAGGAAAAAAAATCACATTTTGCACATTTTGTTGAAACTTTCTACAAAAAGGTCAAATCAATTATGAGCTCAAGAAAAACTTCTAGTTGAAAGACAGTGTTATCTACAGGCAATATATGGAAGTAATTATACATACTAATAAATGCAGTGGTTATAATTCTGTATAACACATATACATGCCCATGTGAAGATATTTCTTTTTTAAATAATTATTTATCCTTTAAATGTAAATGCAGACTTTATAGACCAGTCTTTGAATTATTTTTGAGAATGTCTGTGGAAAAGTTAGATACTATCCTCCTGATTTTAAAGCCCTTATAGTAACTTAATCTATTGTATATTGGAATTATATAATAATTTAAAAACTTGTATTTATAATACTCAAATCAAAGAAAACAATACGTGTTTTCTGTGTTTGTAACTTTTACTTAACTATCCACATTTATATAAATATTAATACAAAATTTTATTTTAAGGATAACAAATTATTACTGTGCAATATCTTTAAATAATGAAAATAGAATAAATACGCAATGATATAATTACTGTGAAATAGTTGTAGCCGTATAGGATGAAACTCTGGAATATAAATGAAAAAAAAAGCAACAAAAACACTTGTCAGTTACCAATTGTGACACTTAGTGAGATACATGTTTTAATATTCATAGTAAAAGATCATTCTTGTTCATTTTGTACTATCTTTTAAATAGTCTTTTATTTCCAGCTAACAGATTTTACAACACAGGTACCTTTTTTTTTCACTTTAACTAGGAGCTCAATATCAAAAATGTGTTCTGACTCTGAAGCAGGATGAAGTAAAGTGCGAAAAGAATGCTCAGAATAATAATGCAAAATGTATAGGCTTTTAATGTTAGTGAGATTTTTTCCCTTTTTAAAGGGTTTGTTTCCCCTCCCCCACCCCCCCAAAATCATGAATGTACACTGAGGAATTAGGTATAGTATACTAGGATGCAAATATTATGCAATTTATTTTATTTTATAAAGGCCCCTAATTTCTTCATTTTCTTTGTAGAGTTGTGTCACAGAATTGTTTACTTTTGATTGGTATTAATATACTTTGCACACATAACAAGTTTGAAAGTGCAACCAGTATGTCAGATGCATTAAGAAAATCTATTCATATTTGGCATATGTAATCACACTGAGATAAATCACTGCTTATATCTTTGATAGATATGCAAAATGTCTCATAGGAATCATTTAATTTAAGTCTTTGAAAAACATTTAGAAAGAAGCTTCACAGTAGCATGCATATCTAGGTGTGGATTTTAATATTATAAGCTACTTCAAAGAAGAAAATGATTTACCTTACTTTTTCAAAGTTCCTAAATATAACTAGACAGTCAAATAGATGCCGTTTTGTTTACAAAGTAAGGTAAAGCCACATCTCATTTTGGAATTAAACTTCAGTTGGCCTATTCAATTGCTGACACATCTTTGTCTGCAGTCCACATATAATCTGCCTGGAATATGAGTCTTGAAAATGAAGTTCACTTTTGGAAAAAATTAACTTTTTTGGGTAAGCATCTGCTTTTTGTTGGAATTATAAAGCACAGGGATCTCAGAATCAGAGGTTTCAGATAAACTGCAGATACTGTCATTCAGGAAGTGTAACTCATCTGGTTTACATACTTGTCAGTCTCAAGTGATTTTTCCTATATATTTTTCCTATATAGTAAATGTTAGCTAATGGTTCAACTTGACCAAAAATACTTCTTAAGCCTTTTTTTTTTTTTTTTTTTTCCTTTTCATTTTGAAGATGGACTACTGGAGAACCTGTAAAGATGTACCTGAATCTGTAACGGTGTTAATGGACTTCGGTCTTTACTTCTGGGCCTGTTCAGAACAGATCTGTATTATATTCTTGGAAAAATTCCTTCACTCTTTGTAGAGTGTTCAGTTTATAACCTGTCATCACTGAAGTGATCTACCTTTTCTCCAAATGTGTCAGTAAAGACGGAGGTTGACTGTTCTCTGAAAGTCAAGAGAGAATTGTAGACTTCTTTACTTTACAGGGCATACCTAAACTCACCTTACGTTGCAGTGCTAAGTGCATAAAATCACAAAATCAATAAACTGTTGAAGTTGAATGGACCTACTGAGATTACCTAGTCAAAGTCTCTGTTCAAACACTGTCATCTAGTGAAGTTACTTATGGTTGTAGTCAGCTGGATTTGCAGTATCTTCCCTGATGCAGACTCAACAACTTAACAGGGCAATCTGTTGCAGTGTGCAACCACTGACTGTGTGCAACCAGAGTGAGATATATCTTTTCCCTTTTTAAAGGTTTTTTTTTTTTTTTTTTTTTTTTCCACAGAATCACAGAATGGCCAGGGTTGGAAGGAACCTCAAGGATCATGAATCTCCAAACCCCTGCCTCAGGCAGGGCCACCTACCTCCCCATTTAATACTAGACCAGGCTGCCCAGGGCCCCATCCAATCTGGCCTTGAACCCCTCCAGGGATGGGCATCAACAACAAATCTGGGCAGCCTCACCATTCTCACAGTAAAGAACGTCCCTCTGACATCCAACCTAAATCTTCCCCTCTTCAATTTAAAACCATTTCCTCTTGTCCTGCTGTTATCAAACCTTCCAAAGAGTTGATTCCCCTTCTGTTTATAGACTCCCTTTAGGTACTGAAAAGCTGCAATGAGGTCACCCCACAGCCTTCTTTTCTCCAAACTGAACAAGCCCATCTCCCTCAGCCTGTTTTCATAGGGGAGGTGCTCCAGTCCCTTCATCATGTCTGTGGCTCTCCTCTGGACCCTCTCCAACAGCTCCCTGTCTTTTTTGTACTGGGGGCTCCAGACCTGGACTCCAGATGGGACCTCACCAGTGCAGAGTAGAGTGGGACAATCACCTCCCTGTCCCTGCTGGCCACCCCTCTTCTGATGGAGCCAAGGATACTATTTGCTTTCTGAGTTGCAAGAGCACACTGCTGGCTCATGTTCAGTTTTTCATTTATCAAGACCCCCAGGTCCTTCTCGTCAGGGCTACTCTCAAGCACTGCTCCTTCCAGTTTGTATGGATGCCTGGGATTCCTCTGACTCAGTCGCAAAACCTTGCACTTTGCTGTGTTGAACCTCATTAGGTTCACCCGGGCCCACCTTTCAGGCCTGTTGAGGTCCCCCTGAATGGCATCCCTTCCTTCCACCGTGTCAACTGCACCACTCAGCTTGGTCATCAGCAAACTTACTGAGGGTTTACTCAATTACATCATTGATGTAAAGAGCACCGGTCCCAAGACAGACCCCTGGAGGATGGCACTTGTTACCAGCCTCCACCTGGACACAGAACCATAAATCACCACCCTGTCTGCGGCCTTTCAACAAGTTCCTTATCCATCGGGTGTTCCAGAAATCAAATCCACATCCCTCCAATTTGGAGATAAGGATGTGATTAAATCAGTTTTCTCCCTTAGGTCATTGCTGTTGTTTTGTTTTTAGGCTCATCTTCCTACCTTTTTCCTATTCCCCTCCCCCTCTCCAAAGTCATGGGTCCATGGGTCCCTCCACTCCATTAGTCACAGAATAGGGAAGAACCAGTCCAGAAAGAGTTGACAGTAGCAGTCTTAGTTTGCAAATGTGACTCAATAACTATTATAAGTAAAAAATAAACAGATAAATAATTTTTTTGTTGTTCTAACTAAATGATAATGTGAGCTTCTTATGGGAGATATTTTGCTAATACAATTCATCAGGATATTTCTTGTTAAAAAGCAAACAAACAAACAAAAAAAACCAAAAACACAAAGTTTGAATTAGCCTCTTGAATCATCAAAACCAGTTTTAGTGACAAAGTCTTGATTCTGTAATTTCACAAAGTTAATTCAGTTTTATTAACATACATCTTCTCCTGCCTTTGAAGCCTAAATTTTAATATCAGTTAAGAAAAGAGTTAAGAAAAATACATGGTGAATGACACTTAATTTAAATCCACAGTCACTGGGATCTCAGCCATAAACTGACTCTTTATAAAGGGGTATTCATGCTCCATTTATTTCTGAGTGATGCATTATTTTGTCCCCAGAGAACAGTATATAGAGAAAGGTTACAAAAGTAGTATTATTAGTCTGTTAGGATTATGCTGATTTATTTTTTAAAAAAATAAATAAATAATAGTGTGAACTCCAGAAATGCAAGCTACTAGACTGTATAAATTGATTGGATAAAAAGAGCATTAAATATTAATTTAATATTAGCATTAAAATCCTGAACTCTGAGGCTTGCCATTCTGTATATACATGAGAGATTATGTAGAGCAATATTAGCAGTCCCCTTGTAATATGTATATCTAATCACAATAAATGTAGAAAAATCTGAGCGTGTATTATTCATAACTTAGGTAAAGATTGTGTGGGAATTATAAAATGGCTAGGCTTCCTTAAAGCTTCAGATGTGACAGATAAAGCTACTTATTTTTCTTTTTTTTCTGACACCTATAAATAGGCTTTGTATTTTTGTCTTTCTTGTTTTTGTAGCAAGTGTATGAAATTTACCTAGTAAGAATAAGACGAAAACTAGAACAGAATATAATGAATTTGAAACTGAGTAAAATCTATGCAGTAATCTCAGCTGAGATGTTTACCTTAGTTCCCAAACTGTAGTAGGAGGCAATGCAACACCAAACAAAATTAAAAGAGCACTTTTAATGTCATTGGTTCTACAGACAGTATTGAATGATCTGAAATTAATTGAGCACATAATATTCCTTCTTCTCCCAGTGAAAACTGTGTGACTACTTTCATTCTAAATGCATATTATCAGGCTTTAACAAATATTAGATTATGAGTTTATGATGTGCTAGTGTAATAAAGAGTGTGGAGTCATCTTGTCCCTGTCCATGTTCCCATGTAGCATGGGAAGAAGTGAACTTTGATAATCAGAGTCCACATTTGTCTACTCTTTGTTCCCAGGCTCAATGGACACTCCCAGCTTTCCACATAATCATAGCATTTTACAGTTGAATAGGAGCTGGTGGCTTCAAAGGCAGTGGCAAGGTCCTTTCTCTGAATGTGTTAATGAGCAATCTGATGATCTCCTTTTCCTTTATATTTGCAGTTCTATGATATGATTTATGGTACTGAGTTAAGTGAAAAGATTCAAGAGCAGTAACAGGATAATAAAAGTGAAACTAATCTTCAGCTTTATGTATAAAATATTCAGGAGCAAATTAGGAGTAGATTTTGACTTAATCTTTATCAGAGTGTACATGTAAAAAGTGTTGAGCTGGCAGAGCTGAATGAACATCATAATCTGCTGTTGTTATATTCATTATGAACACAACACTTAAGGATGTTAAAATTCAATCTATAAACATATGAAAGAATAATGAGAAATAGTGCCATAGGGAAGACAAAGTAGAGAAGATGCATGAAACACACTTAGTCATGTTTAGTTCTTGAAAGTATTCCTGAGTAGAAATACACAGGAAAAGTAGAAACCACTCTTTTTTTGTAGAAATGAATAACAAAATTACAGGAAATAAGTGATGTAAAAAAAAAAAAAAAAAAAAAAAAAAAAAGGAGCTGATGTGATAAGGAAAATAATAAGTAGGGGATAAGCAGGGTTGAGTTCACTTCCAATAGTCATTCAAAAATGTATGAGAAAAAAACATTGTGAAGTATGCAGTAAAGGCTACAATCTCTTGAACAAATTGTAAGAGACAAACTTGTAATAAAAGAATGACAACATTTTCACAAGGATACAAGAACATAACCTGTTCTTACATAAATGTAACTCATGAATGAATGTATTATCAAATGTATTATAAATTATATTTTATTTATTTATTTATTTATTTATTTATTTATAATTTATATTTTATTATTATTATTTATATAATTATAAATTATAATACATTATCAATGTATTATAAAATCATGAGTTTAAGTCAGTCTCCATGAGAATCACAGAATCACAGAATTGTAGGGGTTGGAAGGGACCTCTAGAGATCATCGAGACCAACCCCCTGTCAAAGCAGGTTCCCTACAGCAGGTCGCACAGGTAGGCATCCAGGCAAAGAGAAGAGAAGCTATTGCTAAATATTCATATCTCTTTATCTCAATGCAGCTCAGATTTGTAGCATGGCTGTTCCCCACAAATGTATGTGGATGGATGGGATCCATCCAAGGATGCCAAGGAAGCCGATAGAAATGTTTACCAAGCCACTTTCAATAATTTACCAGTAGTCCTAGCTGGCTAGCTTAGGAAGTCCCAGTTACTGGAGGATGATGAATGTGATGCTCACGTGCAAGAAGGGCAGAAAGTAGGATTCAGAGAATTACAGACCTGTCAATCTGACCTTGATGTCCACCTACAGGACGATCAGGTTATAAAACCCAGTCAGCATGAGTTTATGAAAGGCAAGTCATTGTTGACTAACCTGATCTCCTTCTATGATATGATGACCCACTTAGTAAATGTGGGAAAGACTGTATATTTCATTTGCTTGGATGTTAGCAAGGTATTTGCTATTGTTTCACAGAGCATTCTCCTGGAAAAACTGTCCAGTCGTGACAGAAGTACTGTTCAGTGAGTAAAAAACTGAGCCAAACCCAAAGAGTAGTCATGAATGGATTTAAATCCACTCAGTGACTAGTCACAAGTGGAGTTCCCAAGAGCTCAGTATTAGGGCCAATTATGTTTAATATCCTTTTCAACAATTTTGATGCAGGGATTGAATGTACCTGTAGTACTTCTGAAGATGACACCAAGTCAGTTGGAAGTGTTAATCTTGAGAGTAGGAATGTTCTGCAGAGGGATGTGCATGGGATAGATTGATGGGGTAGTGTCCAATCAAATGAAATTCAGAAAGCTAAGTTAGAGGATACTATACTCAGTAGCATAATTGATAATTTATGACTGCCAGGATTATTTCCTTCTGTCTTTTAACTACTATCAAAGTTATTTTAATCTCTGTATTTCAGTTGTGCTACTGTAAAAGAATACACTACGTATACAATAAAAGTTGAACAAATACATTAACTGCAGTGCTGGATTCAGTTGGGACAGTTGATTTTCTTCATCGTGACTGGTGTGAAGCTATATTTTGGCTTCAGGTGAAAAACAGCTTTGATAACACACTGATGTTTTTGTTTTTGCTAAAAAGTGCCAAGGATGTTTCAGTTTTTCAGCTTCTCATATTGCCCTGCCAGCAAAGGAGCTGAAAGAGGAAAAAACTAAGACAGCTGATTTAAACTGGCCAAGAGGATACTTCATAATATAGAACACCATGTGAAAAAAATCTATAAAACTGAGAGGAGTTGGCCAGGGAGGGCAGCTGCTGCTATGCGACTGCCTGGGCATTAGTCTTCGGGTGGTGAGCAATTGTGTTATGCATCACATGTTTTCCATGTTTGGCAGGCAGGTATTCAGCCACATCCAGGAGAGCAGGGCTCACCACACATCATTGTTTTTTTTTAAGAAAGACGAATGTCATCACTCTGAATATCTCCCCCTACTCCTTTTTTCCCCAGTTTCTATTGCTAACAGGGCATAACATGGTATGGAATATTCCTTTGGGCAGCATAGATCAGCTTCCTGAATCTGTCCAGCCCCCTTGGTGGCAGAGCAGCACAAGAAGTTGAAACATCCTTGATTTATTGTAAGATCTGCTCAGCAACAACCAAAATACCTGTATGTTGCCATCACTATTTTCATCAA
Source organism: Tetrao urogallus (assembly GCF_951394365.1). Lineage (NCBI taxonomy): Eukaryota > Metazoa > Chordata > Aves > Galliformes > Phasianidae > Tetrao > Tetrao urogallus. Next base: position 36,024,234 of record NC_136813.1, on the reverse strand, counting down.
AAATACAAAAGACAGCATCTGAACTTCTACAAAGAGAGTGACATTAAGATGAAGTACACTAAAATAACAGACAATGTTGATGAAAAATGAACAACTGAATTTAATGGGAAAAAAAAGGATAAATGGGATTTGATAAAAAAGACTATATTCTATTATTATTTAGAAATCGGCATATCTTTAACTTAAACATGAACAGCCATAACATGAAAAATAAGCAAATATTTCTAAACATAAGCAATGTATGAAAATCCATCTCTTAATAGGAGAAACTTAGAAGGTATAAAAGTATAAAAATATTAATAAAAGAATAAAAATATAAAAATATTTTCAAAATATTCAAAGCATGTCTAACAGTAACTAGAAAGTAGTTGATTTCATTAATCTATTAAAATGACAATAACGTCCTGTGTCAACAAATAATTAAAGATTAGATCCAGATAAGTACTTACATCATAGAGTAACAGAATTGAAGAGTAGCTTAGAATGGAGGGAAGCTTAAAAATATTTTTTTCAACCCCCCTTGCTGTGGAAAATGTTGCCAACCACTAAATGAGGCTGTCCAATCTGGCCTTGAATGCCTCAAGAGAGATTTCATACGAGATAGAGGAACCTATTGAATGCACATCCATGAAAACACAAAATTCATTAATTAATTAGTGTTGAATTTTATGTTATTTCTGACACTGTTTTGCTATTGCACATTCTTTTTCACTGCTGTTAACTTCGTGCTGCTTCTCCACAAATATGGTGGAGATTAGAATCATTGCTAAAGAAAGAATTGTTGCCAGGCTTCCATCAGCTGGGGCATATAGGCCATAGATGTGGATTGCATATATTTCAATTAATAAATACCATGGAGAAGTTACTTCTTTTAGAAGAGGCTGTCCTTCATTCTTCACGCTGAGTTAAAAACCTCAAGGGATTAAGTGCTAGAGATGGTATAAAATAAATTAAAATTGATGCACAGTTGCAATAACAGTAAAACCAATTAGTTCAATTTGTATAATCATTTAAAAAAGAATGAGACTATGAGTTAATTAATAGGAAAACTGAGAGGGAATGAAAAAATAGGGAGGCATAAATAAAATAAAAAGAGAAAAAGGAAAAATATATAATGAAAAAATACACATTAAATGGAACAAGTAACACAGAACAAACATTTAGAGGACACTGTACTTAACGTTCTGTGAATAGCCAGCCAAGGAAATTATAGCGAGTACCTAGATTTAATTGCTTTATCCTTTGGATGTCCAGGGGAAAAAAAAAATAATAAAATTAAATTGTGTGGTATCTTAATGAAAATTCAGACATTAACAGTATTGAAATATTATTCACTAGGGAAAAAAAAAAAAGGTGTTTGTTTTCAAAATGTTAAATATTTAACACGATGAAGACTAACACTACATATTAACAGAAATCTATTCCTTCTATTTCCTCTAAAATTGTCTTCCCAGTATTTAAAGAACGTATTTAGCATAGTAAATATTTATAAAACATAAGAAATTATAAGTTGGAAGTTTGTGCCTGGTATAAAACCTGACCATTGCCAACACTTAATAATCATGATTACTACCTCCATGGGAAGTGCTGTGAGATTTTTAATGACTGTGGCTGATTACATCCTGAAATAATAAATCATGAGAAGAATAGAGTCCTTGAATTAGTTGGTTATCTTTTTGAGTTAAAAAAAAAAAAAAAAGAAAGAAAGGCAGAGGAAAACATTAGCATACTTTATTTAATAAAATTTAGCCCAACTCCTATGAAAACATATTAGGAAAATGAAGATCTACTTTATGTGACTTTGATATGCTTTTCTACAATATGCAGTTTACATACACTGTAGTTGACTCTCTTTACACACTAACAACGTACTAAGTTGTATATCACGACTAATGACTTGCCTGTAATAGTAAGATATCAGAGGAAAATAAAAATAAATAAAGAATAATAAAATATTCTTTATATTTATAATAAAATAATAATCTTTATAAGAAAATATATAAAATAAAAGAAAGTCATGCTGTTCACACAGTTAAGTTACCTTTGATATCTTTTTGATTTTTCTGTTCTCCACATAAATCTGCATGACACAGACACATATTGAAGGGTGAATAACATGCAACATAAAATACTCTTTTTGTAGGTGAAAAAGAAACTAAAAATACTTCTGAATGAAGAGGATACACCATTAATTATATTCTTGACCATGAATTCACAACACAGTTTATTTAATTTTGCTTCTCTCTAACTATAAAAAAAGCACTAGGAATATCTTAAAAGTACATAAAATGTGATATCGTGGCAGTCTGGAGTAGGGAGAAGAAAAGAGAGAAGCTGAGATGGGTGAGGTTTTTGAAGATTTCACCTCTGGCTATGGGGGTTGGAACTAAATATTCTTTAGTGTTCCTTCCAACCCAAATCATTCTACAATAATAAACATAAAACAGTCCCAGAGCAGATAAATCATAAAAGTGAGTCCAATATTGGAAAACAAGTAAAACAACACTCATACTTAAATTGTTTTCTGTTTTGCTTTGTTTTGTTTTTGCTACAGAGATTTTGTATCTACTTGAGGTTTCTAGGAGATATTTTTTTCTGAATTAGTGCAATCATTTTTTTTTTCTGTGGTCATTGATAAGTTGATTGTCTCTGTCCTAAATCTGTACAATATTTAAGACAGATGCCTATGTTGATGAGGGAGTTTGGTTAGCAAGGTATGTTCAGGTTATGCCTACTAATCAAGTTGGATGGAATGTGATTATAAACACTGTCCTCATAGAGACTGCCTAAAAGAAGAACACAATTTCCAACATAATACTCTTGTTCCATAGAAAAGAATTCAAATAAAACCTGGAAAAATACCATGACACTGGAAAATATCTTTCAAGCACACAGTTCTTTCTGCTGGGTAATACTGAATGTTTTGACTACAGACGACTTGATACACTGGCTTTGTAAATACTGGCTTAATGGGTTATATGCCTCTACCGGGTGCCCAGATCTCCTTTTAGATGTCAGTTTTCCTAGCTGAAAAACAAAGAAACTCTTTGAACTGATCATTCTCAGAATAACTTATACTCCACTCCTGATTTAAATGTTAAGACACATTTTCTCCACAGAACCTAAACTGTCCTTGTTTTTGTCTTCTTTGTGAGCCATTTCCCATCAGTTGTAGAACTATCTTTCATGACAAACCCTGACAATTTTTTTAAAAAATTAGCTGGATTCCTCTTATTACAGAATTCCATTGTTTGAATGTTGGGAAATAAATGTTTTGAAACACAGATATTCAACAAATCTCGGGGACAGCTGCATGTGCTCCATGTTTGGATCTTGTAATTAAAAGAAAATCGTATGGTAACTAGGATGTGCTCTTTTCCTATTATGGTTAAACATTTGCTCTCCTGCATGACATATGACTAACATGTTGGTAACTGACCTAAGGATTAAATAGTTATTTATATGTACACTAGCAGTACTTGCACCTTTATAACAAAGCATGCTTCAGGTGTAAGATACCTACATATCTTGCATCACAAAAGGCTTGCCATCTGTTGATAAACATCTTAGAATACACAGCTATGTTGTGCTGGCTATTTAAATAAAATGTATTTTATTAACAACAAAAAGATTTTTTTTCAATTTTCATATTTCCCTCCAAATTTATAAAAAATAACCATTTTGCTTCTTTTATAAATAACAGATATATTTAACATTTACAGAATATGCAAAATCTGTTAAAATTCTTCTTGATCTAGAGGTAGTCAATTTAAATAAGAAGTCTTTTGAACAAATATTCTCTTACAAAAATAAAACAAATTTACATTCTCAAATAGAGATTACAGCTTATTCCTTACATGAAGCATCACTACTGTTTTAGTTTCAGATGCAAACAGAAACAATGATAATGTCATATTAAGTCTATCCATAAATGTTTATGTAGCAAAACTCACAGCATCAGAAAGTCTCCTACCTAGATTCCTACTCTGGCGATATTCAAGATCTCTCTGAATGCCTATCTGTGTGATCTAGTGTAGAGAACCTGCTTTAGCAGGGCGTTGGACTCAATGATCTCTAGAGTCCCTTGCAACTTCTTCAATTGAGTGATTCTGTGACATGTTAGACTCAAGGAGGTCTTGTATGCAGCAGTGTGTAGAATCCTAAAACTATCAGCATTCTTTTCCTAGATTCCCATCATCTCAGGGCTGTGAGAATAGAGGCTTGGGTATTTGTTACGAGTATGCCATCAGTTCTTCACGGTTTGCATACTGCTGTCTCAGGAAAGATATACTTGTGCAGCTAAGTAGGCAGTAGTAGTGCTTTGAAAATACATCTCTTACTTCATCCAGTCAAATCTCTTAAAAGAAACAGCAGTTTCTATCTTTCTAAAATTCATATTAATTTTACCATATTGGTTCCTCCAAAACCATAATGCAATAAAACAATAAACAGAATGAAGAGGACATTTGAGTATGAATAGCATGCTGAGATATTACATCACAAAATTACAGAGTAGCTGAGGTTGAAAGACACGCCTGGAGGCTATCTATCATCTCCAAGGCTCATGGCACTCAGCTAGAGAGAGTTGCTAAAGATTGTGTCCAGACAGACAAGAGTGTGTAGCCCATGACACTCCAGGCAATCTGCTCCAGTGTTTCACCATCATTCCAATAATAACAAGTTTTTTTTCTTATGTTTAAATAAAATTTCCTGCTTTCCAGTTCTGCCACTGAATATAACTAGATGCCTCAGAAAATTCTGAAACCATCTTCACTTTGCTCTACTCCCTCAGATACTTAAACACATTGATTAGAACCTTTGGGCTTGGATAAAAGTAACTGAAGTGTTGAATGAGATCAGTTGTGAACAGAGCATTCAGGCCTATAATATTCTTTGCTAAAAGGAAAAAAAAAAAAAAAGTAGGAATATATTTCAATGTTTGCCTATAGGACTGAACTGACAGCAAGATGGTAAAAAACAGATAACTTGTAAGAGAAGAATCCACCATCAATCAAAATTGTTAGCTAGTCTTCCTCAACTTGGCAAGAATTAAAACATGATTGAAAAGTGATCTTGATGAACATATAGTAAAATTGTATTTGATAGAATTATAATTTAGAGATTTTTCCCAGTTAAATATTTACTGATACTAATTGATAAATATATTTTCATTCTTTAAGTAAACTATTAGACTTTTAGAATATCTTCCCTAGCTATCAACTGCAGTTCAGAAATCCAATAAACAATATACAGAAATATTCTATAAGTATGTGCTTGACCAGTATCTAATAGGTTTTGAATACAAAACCAGCCTAAAACTTTAATAATTTAAAAAAAAAAAAAAGAGAAAGAAAGAAAGAAAGAAAGAAAGAACGAAAGAAAGAAAGAAAGAAAGAAAGAAAGAAAGAAAGAAAGAAAGAAAGAAAGAAAGAAAGAAAGAAAGAAAGAAAGAAAGAAAGAAAGAAAGAAAGAAAGAATCACATAGCTAATCACAGGTGTAAAATTTGTTTTCAGGAGATCTATATATTAAAAGGGAATTTCAGTGATTCTGCTGCTATAGAACAGTGTTAATTTTTGGAGATGCATTGCCACATGGTGTGATAGGGAGACATTAAGTAAAGTCAAATGTAAGAGTGTGAGATTTGCAACTTTAAAATTTGTTGTCAAGTAGAATATGATAAGCGAAGATTCTATAAGAGATGTAACCAGTCTTGGTTGCACAGGAAAACTGCTGTTTTGTGCAGGTATAAAAAGTAGTAAGCAGCTAGAATAAAGGCCTTTTGTACTGCACCAGTGAACAAGTCTACTACACCTCATTTGCCACTCCAGCAGGCGAACCCAGGGCAGCCCTGCGACAATTGGTGCCCACACAGAGGGGCAAAGAATAGGGAACAGCACAGAGGGGGACCAGAAAAGGCTGGACAGAAGCAGGCAGAGAAAAGCTCTGGGCTAAGAGGTCCTAAAAAGAGATGAGCTGAAAGAAGCTCTAAAATGGGCTGAAAGAGCCCTGGCCAAAGAGAACAGCTGAAAGAAGCTCTAACATGGGCTGCAATAAGCCCCGGCCAATGAGGGTGCTGCAAGAAGCTCCAACTGAAGAGGGGGCTGCCAGAAGTCCTGGCTGAGGAGAGGGCTGAAAGAAGCCCTGGCTGAAGAGACAAGCTGAAAGAAGTTCTAAAACAGGCTGCAAGAAGCCTTGGCCAAAGAGAAGGGCTGAAAGAAGCCAAGGCCAGAGAATGGGCTGGAAGAACCCGAGGGAGAAGTGAACTGAAGGAGACGCTATCTTGGTGAAGGAAGCTCAATACTGAGAGGTCTTATCATTCCCAGCTGCTTCAATTGCCTTTCGCTGGATGAAGGTAAGCAATTCTGATTATGGGGAACAAAATTACTTTTGCTTCTCTACTCGAATTGGTGTTTTTGTTTTGGTTGCTATTATTGATTCAGACTATACTGGTGAAATTAAGATAATGCTGTGGACACCAACACCCCTGTACTGTCCCTACAGGAAGTTGCATAGCACAGTTGATTTATCTTCAGCCTAAGCCACCTCTGAGAACCAGTGTCTCTCGGGCCAATAGCAATTTTGGGTCAACCAGCATGCCAGAAGTTTTTTGGTCTCAGAAGGTCTCAGAGTAGACCAAATCTGCTTTGTGTACTGCGACAAGGGGAACAAGAGCTTAAAGTGACAGGCATCCTTGTTAGTGGTGCTGATGTTACTGTTATTCCTGTGACTCTCTGGCTATCCACAATGGCCTCTTATAAATCCCCATGCAGCACTAACAGGTATAGGGGGACATGCTACCGAAGCAAAGTGCAGCAATAGTTACAGTTATTGGACCAGAGGGCAGGACTGCTTCAGTTCCTGATGTTTGTTTATATCATTACATGGATGACATTTTGATAGTTGCACCGAAATAGATGACTGTAACTGAAGTTCTATTGGTTATTATAGCAGCAAGAACTCAGGCAGGACTACAAATAGTACAGGAAAATGTTCAAAAAACACCACTTTGGCAGTATTTGGGCTGCAGGATCTCTCAAACTTGAATTCAGCCACAGGCTTTAACGTTAGGAGCCAGAATCAACACTTTAAACGATCTGCAAAAACTACTGGTGATCTTAAATTTGGTGCGACATGTTATAGGGATCTCTACAGAAGATCTTCATTCTCACTCCCAATTATCTGAGGGGGATCCGGACTTACTGTCAACACAACATCTAACACCTACAGCCACAGCTGCACTACACACTCATCACAAAAATGAGTCAGACAGCATATCAAAGAAGACTGGATCATCCTATCAGTTTCTTTGTTGTTAACCCTCCTTTTCAACCCTATAGACTGTTAGCACAGTGGGTTAAGGAGGATCCTGACCCCTTGGTAATCTTGGAATGGGTATTTCTACCACATAAATTTATTAAAACTGTTATCACTAGAGTTGGTAAGGTAGCTTTGGTCATTTGCAGGGGAAAGGAAGGAAGCATTTGTTAGCAGTGGATGGCATGGATTCAGAGATTATTTATGTCCCATTTGATCTTCAGCAGTGGGAATTTGTATTTCGAATGTCACCGCAGTTACAGTGTGTGTTGATAGGATTTAGAGAACAGATTACTATTCATCTGCCAGCCCACAAGCTTTTACAATCCCTTCATTCTCTTTATTTGTTAAGGGTTCTTAAACTATCGTTAACTCCTCTTGCAGATGCTCTTACTGTTTTTGCAGATGGATCTGGCAGGACTGGCTGTGCAGTCGTTGTATGGAGAGACAGTACTGGGACTTGGGATAGTGACATCCATGTCACCACCAGCTCTCCACAAATTGTGGAACTTACAGCAGAGGTTCGTGTGTTCAAGTGATGGGCTGAACCCATCAATATAATAACAGATTCTGCTTATGTTGCAGGTAGAGACGTGACTGGAACATTCTTAAGAGGATTAAACTCTTTAGGAATTTGGCAAACAGATGTTACACATACACCAGAATTTGGGAAGCTTTGTTATGTTCATGTTTCTATTGATACTTTCTCTACTTGCATTTTTGCATCTGTACATACAGGAGAAAAAGCAAAAGATATCTGTAAATTCTTTTCATTGGCCTTTGCAATCCCTGGGGTCCCTAGCATGATAAAAACAGACAGTGGGCTGGGATATGTGGCCCACGCTGCCCACTCCTTTCAGCAGTGGGGTATTCAACACCTGACAGGCATACCCCACTCTCCTACAGGCCAAGCTGTTATTGAACAAGCACATGGTACTTTAAAGATCATGCTTCAAAAACAAAAAAGGGGGAGTGTGGGCATGGTCACTCAGAAAGAATAGCTAAAGCATGTTATGTTCTTTTCTAAATCGTTGGACAACAGAGGGCCCCCCAGTTTACAGGCACTTTGGTCTAAATGCTTTAAACCCTGTCAAGGAAAGAGCACAGGTTATGGAAAAAAATCGGAATTCTAATCAATGGGAAGGGCCTTACTCATTGATAATGTGGGGCTGAGGCTATGCTTGTGTCTTAACAGGAACAGGTCCAAGATGGGTACCAGCACCATGGATGCTGCCAGCCATTCCAGCACCAGCTGTAATGTGGTCACTGCACTTCCAGCAGCAGTTTGGACACTTGCCATCAAGTCACACTTTGTTTGTCAAGCTGCCTCACCAAGAAATCCTAAGAACTGGAATAGTCAGGAATTGGTTAACATAGACTATTGTTCATATTCTAAAGAGCCCATTGTTTGTTCAGTGTGTTAATTTTGGTTTGCTACTTTTAGAATTGTTTCTCAACTGAGCTTTTTTTTCTATTAACAGAAAAGGAGGAGATGTGGGATAAAGAAGGCTGATGTATTGCTAATGAGTGGTAAAGTTCAACAATAACTTGAGCCAGAGATATACACCTACAAGGCACCTAACCCTTACATGTAACCAGTCTTGGTTGCACAGGAAAACTGTTGTGTTCTGCAGGTATAAAAGGTAGTAAGCAGCTAGAAAAAAGGCCTTTTGTTCTGCACCAGTGAAGAGTCAGCACCTCATTTGCTTCTCCAGCAAGAGAACCATGGGGCAGCCCTGTGAATTCCTGTACTGGGGGCCCGAGGCCTGGATGGAGTACTGCAGATGGGGCCTCATAAGAGCTGAGTAGAAGGGGACAGTCGCAGGACTTCTCTCAAGGAAATCTTCCTCCAGTTTGTATAAATAACTGGGATTTCCCCAGCCCAAGTGCAGCACCCTGCACTTGGCCTTAATGAACCTCATCAGGTTTTCATGAGCCCACTTCTCCTGCCTGTCCAGGTCCCTCTGGATATCCTTACAATATATTGACAGCACCGCTCAGCTTGGTGTCATCCATAAACTCGCTGAGGGCGCACTCAATGCCATTGTCTTTGTCACTGATGAAGATGTTGAAGAGCACATCTGCCATCTCATTCAGAACCCTAGGATGGATAAAATCCAGCCCCATGGGCTTATACACATTCAATTTCACTAGGAGAACTCAGACTTGTCCCACTGTTACAGAGGGACAGAAACTACTCCCCACACAGAATCACAGAATCACAGAACTGTAGGGGTTGGAAGGGACCTCCAGAGATCATCGAGTCCAAATCCCCTGCCAAAGCAGGTTCCCTACACCAGGTCACACAGGTCGGCATCCAGGCAGGTCTTGAACATCTCCAGAGAAGGAGACTCCACCACCTCCCTGGGCAGCCTGTTCCAGTGCTCCGTCACCTCACTGTAAAGAAGTTCTTGCGCACATTTGTGCAGAACTTCCTATGCTCCAGTTTCCGGCCGTTTCCCCTTGGCCTGTCTCTATATACCACTGAAAAGAGACCGTCCTTGCCATTCTGCACCCCACACCTTAGATATTTGTAGACCTGGATCAGGTCCCCTCTCAGTCTTCTTTTCTCAAGGCTAAACAGACCCAGTTCACTCAGCCTTTCCTCATCGGAGAGATGCTCCAGGCCCTTCACCATCTTCGTGGCCCTCCGCTGGACTCTTTCCAAGAGATCCCTGTCTTTTTTGTACTGGGGAGCCCAGAACTGGACACAGTACTCCAGATGAGGCCTCACCAGGGCAGAGTAGAGGGGGAGGATCACCTCCCTCGACCTGCTGGCCACGCTCTTTTTAATGCACCCCAGGATGCCATTGGCCCTCTTGGCCACAAGGGCACACTGCTGGCTCATGGCCAACCTGTTGTCCACCAGGACACCCAGGTCCCTCTCCGCAGAGCTCCCCTCCAGCAGGTCATCCCCCAACCTGTACTGGTGCATGCAATTATTCCTCCCCAGATGCAAGACTCTACACTTGCTCCTGTTAAACCTCATCCGTTTTCTTTCTGCCCAGCTCTCCAGCCTGTCCAGGTCTCGCTGAATGGCAGCACGGCCTTCAGGCATGTCAGCCAATCCTCCCAACTTCATATCATCAGCAAACTTGCTGAGGGTGGCCCCAATCCCCCCATCAAGGTCACCGATGAAGGTGCTGAACAAGACTGGACCCAGCACCGACCCCTGAGGAGCACCGCTAGTTACAGGCCTCCAACCAGACTCCGCCAACAACGACCCTCTGAGCTCTGCCAGCCAGCCAGCTCTCAACCCACCCCACCGTCCACCCATCTATCCCACACCTCCTCAACTCTGTTATAAGGATGTCGTGGGGGACAGCATCAAAAGCCCCGCCGAAATCAAGGCAGATTACACCCCCTGCTCTCGCCCCATCCACCCAGCCAGAGACAACATCATAGAAGGCTACCAGATCGGTCAAACACGACCTCCCCCTTGTGAATCCGTGCTGACTATTCCTGATAACCTCCTCTTCTTCCAGTTGTCTGGAGATGGCATCCAGCACACACTGTTCCATCACCTTTCCAGGGACAGAGGTGAGACTCTGCAGGTACAATTGCCTGGATCTTCCTTCTTGCCCTTTTTGAAGACCGGAGTGACATTGGCTATCCTCCAGTCTTCAGGCACCTCCCCCGTCCTCCAAGACTTCTCAAAGATGACAGAAAGCGGTTCAGCAATCACCTCTGCTAGCTCCCTCAGCTCCTGTGGATGAATCCCATCAGGTCCCATGGATCTGTGAACATTGGTGTTGCCTAGGCGCTCTCAGACTACCTCTTCCCTGACAGAAGGGAGGTCTTCCATTCCCCAGACCCTCTCACTAACCTCCAGGGTCCAGGATTCCCGAGGGGGAGCTTTTTCACTGAAGACAGAAGCAAAGACGGCATTCAGTATCTCCGCCTTCTCAGCATCCCCTGTTACCAGCACACCCCCGTCACTTAGCAGGGGAGCCACATTCTCCCTAGTCTTCCTTTTACTGTTAACGTACTTAAAAAAGCCTCATCTAGAGGTTCATGGTCCTGGCAGACACGGGAAGCCTGACCACCCACAAAGACTGAGACAAAGCACTCACTGTGTACCTCAACTTTTTCTATGTCTGAGGAAGCCAGCTCCGCATTACTTTTCATCAGAGGAAGAACTCTGTCCTTGGCTTGTCTCCTTCTGCCTATGTACCTGTGTACCTGTGGATACTCTGTCTGTGGAGATGTTCAAGGCCAGGTCAGATGGAGCCCTGGGCAACCAAATCTAGGCCTTGATTTAGTGATTGGCAACCCTGCCTGCAGCAGGGCATTTGGAACTTGATCCTTGAGATTCCTTCCAACTCAAACCATTCTATGATTATATGATCCTATGAAAAAGCCAGAAGTGTATCCTCATCTAAGTTGGCTGCTGAACCAAACTTCTGCAATCTAGAATTTAGTTGGTTGGTTTTTAATGTTGACTGCCAGTAAACTCCAGAGGAGAAAGTACATTTCAAATAAACAAACAAAAACAACCACAAAGCAATAGCTGAGAAAGATGAATACCAAAGTTCCCAGATTATTAATGATAAGTTGCTGAGAGAAACCATTGCAACCAGGCCTTGTCCAGCCTATTCCAGGACTCTGTCCATCCTGTTCAAGGCCCAGAACCCCATTTCACCCCTTGGAGCCTTCATCCCCTACCTTAGTGAGACCTCACCAAGTCCAGTCCCAGTAGCTTACCACCTAGTAATTGCTCAGAGGTGGGCTCTACTGAACTGAGCACATCTGCGGGCTCAGCTACCTGCCCAGTCTTGGCCAATTGCTGTCCATCTGATGCCACCTGATGCCTAGGACTGAGGCTGTCCTCAAGTCCCTGGCTGCTCTGTTCCTCATTGGTGTGGTGGAATGGATTCTGCGTGTCAGTTTCTGCTCTTATGGGCCCCATGCTGCCAGTGCTTCAGCCTAGAGGGAGTCACCAGCCCTTGTGACATTCTGACACTTCAGTGAAATGCATATTTTTTTACAGGAGCTCAGAAAAAAGTCCCGCATTTCCCTTTATGTCCTTTCACAAACTGTTTTATGATGGAGTTGTTGGCCTTTGGGGTGGACCTAGTAAGAAATCTCATTTGCTTGGAGAATCTCCCTGTTCATCAGGTTCTGTTATCTTCAGATATGTCAGACAGATATGACCAAGAAAATTACACTGCTATGTTTAAGATTTATGCCAAACCATGTGCTCAGTAAAGCTGTATATTACCTTTCCTAAAAGTTAAATGAAAATAAAATCAATAATAAAGAAATAAATTCTTTTGTAGTTAAATCTCATAGGAAGCAATTCTGAAGAATGGAGAAGTTCAAACACTATTTTGAAGAGCCAGAGGATGAGATATAGATGTTTTAGATGTCTTTGTTCCTTGATAAGGTGAACAATAAATACTAGAAATATTTAATAAAACAGCTTAGGAAATTATTCTCTTGTTCCAAAAATGTTTTCTATGATTCATGATCTCCCATTATGTGAGAGTATTAATATCTGATATATGTGTGTGCATGCACACTGGTGTAAGCAAAATAGAAAAGAGAAATTAGGATATTTTTCTGGTGGTAGTAATCTACAGCATGTCTTTCAAATAAAAATGTAGGGCATGTTCTTTTTATCTGGCAATGGCAGGATCCACTTTTTATATCATAGCTAATTATTCAGGATACTTACCTAAATGAGTAAGACACATCCCACAAGAATAGATCATTTAATTCAACACAATGAAAATGTTTTAACTATTGGTAGAGAGGACAGGAGAAATGAGATACCCACTGCAGAATGCCCAATTATAACTGTGGGAATCAAATGTTGTTTCTGCATTAGAATTGGATAAGATATTTTTAATTTCATGGTCTCCGCTGGGAGTCTTGGGACTTTACTTGGGAAGTCTTTCTACTTTACTTGGGGGGATCTCTGATAGTTTGCATCACATCCTCTAGATGAGCCTTCCCCAGGAGTGCATGCTCAGTATACAGGTGTATATATGTATATTTTGTAATACACATTGCAAGAATATCCTACATGAGATTGATCAAACCAGAGAACAAGTCATGACATGCCCAAGGAAGTGTCTGAAGAGACATCGAGAAGGCCTGGCATCCCTCCCGCCCCCCGGTGCTCTTTGTTCAATGAAGACTTTGAAGAAAATCACCATACCAATAAAACAAGAAGAGCACTGAGACATCTCGGAAACAACAGGATGGCTACTGACTGATACCAGATAACACACCAATTAACAAATATAAACTTTGATAAGGTTATGAACCTGGAGTATCCAGTCAATGGGGAAACAGGGGAGGGGGACAGGCAAAGGGGGAAACAAGGTACAAAAGCTGTCATTGTGTCCTTAGGGGTTCTCCTGCTTACAGGATCCTGCCATTGCAATCGCAAATAAAATCTGCTTTTATCAGGGATACCATCCTGACAAAATTATTTGGATATATCCAACAATAATATAACAAATAATCAACTAAAAATAAATTTAAAAAACAAAAACAAAAATAACAAAAACAACCAACAACCATGAAATGAATTTGGAAACAACTCTCTTGAACCTTGAGTGCATATATATCTAAATATCATCTAATAGAGAAACTAGAACTCAAAGAAGCAAGTGGTTGGTCATTATGAGTTTCTGTTTCTTTTCCACATAACAAATCTAAACATTTGTTCTTCAAGAACTGCAGCAGCATGGTCTCCCCTTCATGAGCTGCAGTTCTGTCATAGAGTCTGCTCTTGCATAGGCTCTTCACATGCTGCAGATTCCTTTAGGCCACTCCAGCATGGTATCCCACTTGTTGCAGGGGAACTTCTGCTCCAATGCCCAGAGCACTTCCTTCCCTCCTTCTTCATTAATCTTAGTGTCTATAGGATTGCTTCTTTACATTTTCTTGCTGTTCTCTCCCAGCTGCTGCAGCACAGAGTTTTCTTCCCTTTTCTGAAGTATGCTCTCATCAGTGCTGCTCATTAACTCAGCTCATAACTCAGCTAGTGGTGTGTCTTGTTTTTGCTGGAACTGGCTCTTATCTAATGTGTTGGTTTCTGGACTCTTACAGAGGACACCCTTGTCACCCCCCACTACCAAATTATTGACATATAAGCCTATGGGGGAAGATATAACTGTGAGTGAGTTATCAAAGAGTTTAACAGACTCCTTGATAGACCTTATCACTGCAAAGCCTTGGGAAACTGGAATGTAAGACAAAGAGAAAACAGAATCTAAGAATAAACAGGAGGTTCTTTTATATGTGCTGTTGATCTTGTCAAAATTGAGAAACCTTTCATCCTTTATCACTGTTGTTTGGGAGAAGCTAGGGACAATTAATTATTAGATTACAGAATTGTGTTGTTAACTTATGATTAGAATGATTAGAGTATTCCTGTTAGAGGAACAGGAACTTCTTGTTTGTCAGTGGATAGTATATAAGATGTATGTTGAACACAATAAGGTAGATCTATTCTGATGCTACAAGTGTCATGGTTTTATGATTTTTTGTTATTGGTATTCCACATCATAACATCATGTAATGCGTTGGGGGTTTGACTGTTGATGCTCAAGTTCCGGGTTCCCGCCTGGAGGAGAAGGAGAACTAAATTCCCCCACGGGCTTTGCAGTCAGTGAGGAGATATAATTCCTGGCAAGGTCACCTGATGTTCTCTTCTTTGCCTGCGCTTCTTCCTCTGCTCTTCTCCATCTGCTTTTCTTCATCAGCTCAACTGGACTGCGCATCTCACATTCGCATTGTGGTGAGGCCTATCCACCATTTGGACACACTCTCTCATTATATTTTGATTTATTAGCTTCAATTCCATTATATTGCATTATCTTGCATTCTGATACCATATTTAGTAAATTAGTTTGTTTCACCTCAGATCACTGCCACTGTTTTCAACTATTTTGGGGTCCCCTGTTTCCATTTTCTGGAGGCGCGGATCTGCGGATCCCTCCACCCCGCTAATCACAGAACTGGGCCAAACCAGCCCGTAAACTGTTGACAAGAAGAAACTGAGAGAGCACTCTAACTTGTCAGAGCACCGACATAAGCCTAATACACAAATTAAGCAAAAGAAATCATGTGATTAGCCAGGTACTATCTGCTTTCGTAAGAGAATAAAGATTCTGATATCTCCCCTCCCGTCCCTTCTCATCCTTTTTCTTACCCTTTTGTTGTAAGGATCATTAAATAAATGATTTTTTTTTTTCTTCAGTGGTCTTGGGCGCTTTACTTTTTTTTTCTTTTTTTTCCTTTTTCTTTTTTTTTTTTTTTTAGTATCAGTTATGTTACGTACCACAGTAAATGAGTTTGCCAGTACTAGTAAAATACTTTATTTGTGTGTGACAGCACAGCATTTTGGGCTGGTCTCCGTTTACTATGATTCCGAGTTGGTTTTAGTTTGTTTTGTCTTGTGTCTGTCAACTAAGGCGATGGACAGGGACAGAATCTATTGTGAAGCCTTCAAATTTCAGTGGGGCATCAATGAGAAAGAATTAGAATGTGCTGAGAATATACATTCAAATAAACTAAAGAGACACAAGACTGACAGGAAGAAGGAAGAACTCCCTCAATCTGACAATCATACTTTTGGCAAATATCTCAATGCACTGTAACTCTCACTCCAACTTTTTAGAGAATGTGATTATTTTTGTCATAGCAGAGTATTAGAAGAATGGACATAATATCAGAGAAAAGGAGTAGATAGTAGAATTTTTCCTTCTGTAACAATTTTAACGATATTATTCATGAGGCATTTCTTTATGGAATTGAACTACAAGAATGAGCTTTAATGACACTGATCTAATAGGAACTGTTTGTTCTACTTCATATAGATTGTTAAAATATTAATTGGAGTAACAAATTAAGTGTTATCTTCATATAAACAGAGTATCTCTCTATGCTGTAGGAAGATTTAGAATATGGTGAATGTTTTAAGGAGTGCTGGTTTATCCTTAACCAGAAGCACTATTTCATGTGGATATGACAGAGAATTACAGTACAGTGACCCTGAAATCTGACAGAGCTGGGCAATGTGACCATGCTAGAGTGGTTTTCTTAAGAAACAAGAAGGCTGCAGGTTCACCTCATTGCAGTCTTCCAGTACCTAAAGGAAGCCTACAAACAGGAAGGGAGTCAACTCCTTATGAGGGTAGATAATGGCAGGACAAGAGGAAACGGTTTTAAATTGAAGGAGGGAAGATTTCGGTTGGATATCAGAGGAAAGTCCTGATATTCCTTACCAAGTGTGTGGTGAGGTGTTGGAACAGGCTGCCCAGAGGGGTTGTGGATGCCCCATCCCTGGAGGTGTTCAAGGCCAGGTGGAATGGGGCCCTGGGTAGCCTGGTCTAGTATTAAATGGGGAGCTTGGTGGCCCTGTATGCAGCAGGGGTTCCTTCCAACCCAAGCCACTCTCTGATTCTATGATACTTGCTTTGTACTAGGTGTTTCTAGTCCTTCTACAACATAATAGCAAAAGATACGGTGATTGTTGTTTCCCATATTATTGCTCTCTGCTTATATCATGTATTGTCACCACAGATAATAGATTGCTTTTATTACTAGTTGCATGGTTTGATATCAGTGTCAAAGAAAATGCATAAAATTTTGCTGTCAGAGTGAATACTTTCTATAGATTTTTTGTATTGGAGTATAGTGTGGGAGGAAGATGACGTGCCACAAATGTGTATATAAGCTGAGTGAATTGTGATCAGGAATCCAAAGACAACTTGAAATCTTGCAGAATTTCACGAGGATGTGGAGAAGCTCATGACAAACTTCTACCTCCTGATCCTTAGGAATGTTAGGAATACAGTTCACAAAGGTGCAAGATTTTTTTAATACTCTGCAGACAGTTCTTTGCTTGTATTGGAGAGTCTAAATAAGTGAGGTGCTCTGTTGCTGACATCTAGTGCTTACAGATCAGAAAAAAAAAAAAACAAAAAAAACCAACCTGTTATGATGGGAAGGCTATTGAAGAATTTGCTGTAACTATAGTACAACAGAATCTACGCTTCAGAAAGTGCTGAGGAAAGCAAAGGGAAGAATGAAACACTCAGACCTAGAGAAAGTTGTCTTCAGCTTTCTCACATAATTGTTAGTCTGGATTCCATGATGTATTGCCACAAAAGACTCCAGGATATCTGGCTGATCTTCCAAGACAACCTCCTGAATGCATCAGAATATTCCGTCCAATCTATATGTAATTAAGTAGGCATAACAGGAAGCCATCCTGAGGTAAATGCCAAAAGGAAGCATGTAGAAGGGAAAATATATAAGAGAAATATAGACAAAATACACAGAAATGCAGAGATGGAATTAGAAAAGACAAAGCTCAGCTGAAATTACTATTAGTATGGGATGTGAAAGGCAACAATAACAGATGAAGGCTTCTATAGACACATAGCAGCAAAATAAAATCGGGGAAATTATTAATAACACAAAGAAAGACTGGAGTAATCAATCTTATCTTAACATGTGCCTTTACTAGTGAAAACTGCTAGCACATCTCTCAAATTTACAAGCCAGATAAGAGGATTCAGACAGAATTCTTACTATAGAGGATATTCAAAGTGGGGACCATTAAAAACATATAGGACATTCACAGTTCAACAAAGCAAGGTTGGATGCATCTGAAAGTATTGTTACAGAATCACAGAATGGCCCAGGTTGGAAGAGATTTCAGGGATCATGAATCTCCAACCCCCCCCACCAGAGGCAGGGCCATCAACTTCCCCATTTAATACTAGACCAGGCTACCCAGGGCCCCACCCAACCTGGCCTTGAACACCTCCAGGAATGGGGTATCCACAAACCCCTCCAGGGCAGCCTGTTCCAGCATCTTACCACTTTACTCTCTCTGTAGAGAACTTGTCCCTGACATCCAACCTAAATCTTACCTCTTTCAACTCAGCAAATTTTATCCCTGAAGTGAAATTTGTCTTGGATTTTAATTATATGCACAATGTCTGGTTAAAAGGTTTAACAGTGAATCCTATTTTTCCCTACCTTCCTTCAAAATGCATACCTCTAAAATGAGAATCCTTTAGCAGAAATCTCAACTCATGAGGATGTACATCATACTAGTGCCATCACTAATTTTTTCATCAGACCAGCTGTGCCATATACATTGCATTTCATAGAATAATAGATTGGATTGTGTTGGAAGATCCTCTAGTTCCAACCCCCATAATAATTTTGTTGCCAACCACTAAGTGAGACAATAGATCAGAAACCATTCTCCCTTGTCCTATCACTATAAGACCATGCAAAAAATACTGTCTGTACTGTTCAAAATCTCCCTTTTAAGTGTTGGAAGGCCATAATGAGGTCTCCCTGGAACCTTCTCTTTTCCAAGCTGAACAAGCCTAACTGCCTTCAGCCTGTCTTCATAAGAGAGCTAGCTGCTCCAGTCCTCTGATTGTCCTTATGGTCCTCATCTGGGCCTCCTCCAACAACTCTACAGCTTTATTGTACAGAGGGCCTGAAAGCAGTTCCTCAGATGGGGCCTCAAGAGCAAAGCAGAAGTGGAAAATCATCTCCCTCGCCCTGCTGGTAACCCTCTGATGCAGGTCAGGATACTGTTGCCCTTCCAGGCTGCATGCACACATTGCTGGCTCATGTTAAGTTTTTCATTTACCAGGACCCCTAAGTCACTCTCCGCAGGGCTACTCTCAAGGAATTTTTCTTCCAGTCTGTATACATATCTGGGATTGCCCTGACATAAGTGCAATGCCTTGCACTTACCCTTGTTCAACATCATTAGGTTAATGTGGGCCCACTTTTCATTTTGTCAGAGTCCCTTTGGATAGCTTCCTTTCCTTCTGGTATAGTGACTGCACCTTTCAAAGTAACCTTATGGTCAAACTAACGGTTTTGCAAACTACAGTTTGCATAGGCAGTCTATAGATAGAAAAGTGGAAAACTGGATGGACTGCCAGATCATAAGTTTTAAAATCTAATAGCCAGCCAGTTGTCAATGGTGTTCTTCTGCGTTCAATACTATTTAGTGTCTACATTAACAACCTGAGTGATGAGGAATAATTGGGTGGTGACTACTAACTTTTATCTAAAGGTCGTGACTGGTCCAGAGCAAACTGTTTGAATGAAAGAAGAGAGACATTCACTTTCATTTGTAAGATTTCAAATGTTAAGTCTGAATGCAGGTGGAAAACTGCATTCTGGTTTAATTTTTTGTTATTATTTTCAGAAATTCTGCACAATTTATAAAAGCCTGTTATCCTTACAAAGGAATACTCTATTAGTCATTTAAAACATTTTCCTTAGTTTTACAAGATTTAAGTTTGATTTCAAGTGACTGAATAATAATAAAACACTCCTCATACAACTACATGCAAACTAGACTTAGAAACCATAACAAGCGCACAAGCCATCTAATGTGCCCTTTCCTGAATCCAAAATATAAAGTATTCCATCTGACTTTAAGCCTTGCACTGAAGAGAGAGACAACTAGCATTGTGGAGCTCAAGGGAGGTAGAAGTATTTTATTTTATTTTATTTTATTTTATTTTATTTTATTTTATTTTATTTTATTTTATTTTATTTTATTTTCAGTGAGTACTATTGACCTTGAAGCCTTTCTGGCCTGCAGGGATGAGGTAAAAATTTTCAACCATGAGACTGAATGCAACCCACACATTTCAAAATCTGCTTTTGGAGGGAAAAAAAAAAAAAAAAAAAGTATATCAGACTTCCAATTTATTTGTTTCTTCAACTTTGTCCTATCAAATTCTTCTTGTCTCAAAATATATTACTCAGATTTTTTTCCAAATGACCCACAGAAGGAGTGCTCAGCCTGTGACCCCAGATCTATATATAGCTTGTGGTCAGTTCAAATGAGGTTTCTTCAGCTGTGCTGCAGCACATGATTGGAAGCAAGGAAGCATAGAAGCTGTTATGGAATTGGCTCAACAGAAATCCAGAAGATTGAGAACACAGCTGAGGTTAACCTTCAATGGTCTTCCAGGACCTAAGTATATCACAGTCCAAAATGAAAACAGTTTGGAGCCATTTGGATGTCATTTTGTCCTCTGGACAAAATTTCTAGATCTCCTGTGTTAGACCTCAGAGATGTATCTTAAAACATTAAGTCCTGTAAATTTCTGAAATAAATTTCAAAATTCTAATGAAGCTGACCATCCACCACTCGGAAGTGTACTGCTGGATACTGTGACAAAAAACATCACAGAGTCATTAAGGTTGGAAAAGATCTTTAAGAACATCAAGCCCAACCATCAACCCATCACAACATCATGAAATATTATGCAACATTTTCCTATGACTACACAGGCTTGGAAAATAAGTATAACACTGTTTTCATGTTTCAGACATCAGCACATATTTGCCTTCCTCTTTCGTTTTCTTTTTTTGTTACTGATTTTCCTACCTTTGTATCAAATGATGCATATATTTAAGATTTAGAGAAGATGTACAAAGAAATAACTTCTCATTTCTGATTGGGGCAATTCTTTACATTACTCTAACAGGTCTTTTCTTCTAAGACCTAAGTGAATGATATTTTTCATAAGTTTACACAGTCACCATGTATAATGCTCTAGTTCTTATAGTACCTAATTACCAAGCTGAAGCATCTAAGCACGGTTTGAAAAAATGCGATAAACAAGAAAAAAATAAAAGAATGACATGAGGCTCTTACTGGGGTATATAACAGAAAATGAAATATATATATATATATATATATATATATATATATATAATAAAAATAAAAATAAAAATAAAAATAAAAATCTAATTATTCATTCCAGTAACATGAGCTGCAAAATGTATAGTATATGTGTATGAAGGTTGGCATAGTGGGTTAGAATAACTTGAAAACAGGAAATTCCAAAAACTCCTCATTTTAATATCAGTGATTTTCAAGCATCAGCATTACTTGTGGAAAGAAAGAAAAAAGAAAAAAAAAAAAGAGAATTAGTAGGAACCTGAACCAGGATTAAAATATTATTTAAAGTCTCCTGATTTTACTATAGTAATTGCTGCTTTCTAACTGCAGACCTCTTCTAGTTGCCACAATGTCTTCTAGCATTGTACCATGAACTATTACAGTTTCAGCTGAAAAAAACAACACAGATACCATTTATGTTTTTCTATTCAATCCTACTTTCATGGGCGTTAGTATAAAAAGAGTTTGCTTATCTGTAGCAATATGCATACACATAAATACAATTGTTTACCTACTTGTGCTAAAGCATTTTCATAGTAAATCACATGATATCCATTAACTACTGAGAGGTAGTATAAGTCAATCTCTTACCACTTCTAACCCATAACATTAGGAATATGCAGTATATACATTTGATATAAACTTGTTAGTTGCAGAATCAACTTTTTTTTTTTTCTTTTTCTTTTTTTTCCTCCATGGGATATTTTCTTAGCTTTCCTAAAGTTCTGAGGTAAATGATAAAACTTACATTGCAAATTCTGCATCACATGTATTAATTTCTGGGAAAAAAATTGTATCCACTTGTTTCCTAATAAACTACAATTACAGAGAGTAAAAAAAAAAAAATGGTAACAATAATAACAAAACAAGGAGGCAGAATTTAAGAAAGCATATTGATAATATTTGTACATGTTAGTACATAAAACTAATCCTCAATTTTGAATATTAATCATACTGTACAGTATTTTTTTTTCCCCAATCAGGCCTATTGTAATGTGATATAGCATATCCAATAAGTGTAATAAGTGTTTACTTAGTGATAATTTTCCACATAAACAGAATCAGTCAGAACTTTCTTGTTAGTATACCTTCCTTCCTTCCTTCCTTCCTTCCTTCCTTCCTTCCTTCCTTCCTTCCTTCCTTCCTTCCTTCCTTCCTTCCTTCCTTCCTTCCTTCCTTCCTTCCTTCCTTCCTTCCTTCCTTCCTTCCTTCCTTCCTTCCTTCCTTCCTTCCTTCCTTCCTCCCTTCCTTCCTCCCTTCCTTCCTCCCTTCCTTCCTCCCTTCCTTCCTCCCTTCCTTCCTCCCTCCCTTCCTCCCTCCCTTCCTCCCTCCCTTCCTCCCTCCCTTCCTTCCTCCCTTCCTCCCTTCCTCCCTTCCTCCCTTCCTCCCTTCCTCCCTTCCTCCCTTCCTCCCTTCCTCCCTCCCTCCCTCCCTCCCTCCCTCCCTCCCTCCCTTCCTCCCTCCCTCCCTCCCTTCCTCCCTTCCTCCCTTCCTCCCTTCCTCCCTTCCTCCCTTCCTCCCTTCCTCCCTTCCTCCCTTCCTCCCTTCCTCCCTTCCTTCCTTCCTTCCTTCCTTCCTTCCTTCCTTCCTTCCTTCCTTCCTTCCTTCCTTCCTTCCTTCCTTCCTTCCTTCCTTCCTTCCTTCCTTCCTTCCTTCCTTCCTTCCTTCCTCCCTTCCTCCCTTCCTCCCTTCCTCCCTTCCTCCCTTCCTCCCTTCCTCCCTTCCTCCCTTCCTCCCTTCCTCCCTTCCTCCCTTCCTCCCTTCCTCCCTTCCTCCCTTCCTCCCTTCCTCCCTTCCTCCCTCCCTTCCTCCCTCCCTTCCTCCCTCCCTTCCTCCCTCCCTTCCTCCCTCCCTTCCTCCCTCCCTTCCTCCCTCCCTTCCTCCCTCCCTTCCTCCCTCCCTTCCTCCCTCCCTTCCTCCCTTCCTTCCTTCCTTCCTTCCTTCCTTCCTTCCTTCCTTCCTTCCTTCCTTCCTTCCTTCCTTCCTTCCTTCCTTCCTTCCTTCCTTCCTTCCTTCCTTCCTTCCTTCCTTCCTTCCTTCCTTCCTTCCTTCCTTCCTTCCTTCCTTCCTTCCTTCCTTCCTTCCTTCCTTCCTTCCTTCCTTCCTTCCTTCCTTCCTTCCTTCCTTCCTTTTTTTTCTTTCCTTTGACAAATAATGTGACTATTGCATTATATTTTATCTAAAATATTCACTTTAGTTTAAAATCATCACATGGAACTTGAGGCTTGAATCTGAGAACAGTGTTTCTGATTTTCACAGTGAAAGTGTCCTGAAAGTATATGTATATAATGTATAACTTTTATGGGCTAATTCTTCTGAATGTACACTTACAGGAACTAAGATACAGCATGAGTGTTTTCTTCAACTGCAAAGATCAGTATAAAGTGCACTCTGTACACTCTGCTAAGATAGAAGACATGAGATAATTGGAACTAGAGATGGCATTTTTGATGCCTGAGATATTTTCAAAAACTCAACCGGAAAAATTGTGATGGAGTTATAGAAAACTTACTTAGCATAAATTTGTTTAAACAGTTATGAGGTTTAGAATCCCTTTTGGCCTTTCATTAGTGGAAAACTACTCAGAATAACAAAATCAATCTTTCTTGTTTTAATCAAAACAGGGACAAAAGACTAACCAAATCTTCTGTGGAAGGTAGAAACTCATCACTGAAGTATGATGAGTGATCCCTCAGCCCCAACTGCTGCAGTACTTCCCAGGTAATTGTGTCACAATAGTTATGCTTCATTTTTCATATAACTTCAGGTATTAAGTTAGCCCTGAAGGTCTGATATATCAATGATATGAGGTTATCTAAAAATCCTATAATCGCAGTTAGTAAATCAGAATATGTTCCTGGAAATTAGCACTATAGATAAATAGATAGATAGACAGATAGATAGATAAATAGATAGACAGGTAGATAGATAAATAGATAGACAGAAAGATAGCTGGATATCTAGCTAGCTAGATGGATTTCAGGAATGACATATATGACTTATTTCCTGAACTTCTGGCCCAGTGCTTCTACATAATGTACTGAAACGTAGGGATTCACTTCCTTTGTTTCTTTTCTCTTCTATTCATGTCAGTATGGTTATAAATTTATTAAAAAACAAACAAACAAACAAAACAGCAACAAATTCACTTATTCAACAATAATTTTAAGAAAAAAAATCATATTATCAATATCCGAATAACTGTATCATTTTATCATACTTTAATGACCGTAGAGACAATCAGTATACTTCATCTGTGCTGTTGCAAGTGCTTTACTCTGAATGAAACAGGTCATGCTGCCTTTTCTATCACCATTAAAATCTTTCACCTCAGCATCCTTTTGTGAAAACATTCAATGAGTAAAATTGCTTTGAAGGCAGGTTTCCTAATCAGATTTTTATAAAGAGATATCCTTCACTGCTAATCTTAACAGGGCAGTAGAATGCCAATTGGTAAGTGAAGTATCTCTGAAAAAAAAAAGAAATATCAATCACACTTGTCATTAAAAAGGAAAAAAAAAAAAAAAAAAAAAAAGTTAAAAGGTTTACCAATGAATCTTGTTTTGTTTTGAGCCAAGGACTTTTCAGAAGAAAAATACCGATTTATGCAACCAGCAGGTTTGAATGCATACAACACAACTTTCTCAGATTGAATTCTATTGATTTTCTATAACAATGTCAAGTATTCAGTGCATCACAGCATGGCGAGACTGCAATAAATAATCCCTTCAGAAAGAAAGTGATTCTTCTCTTCTTAAATACAGAGGTGAACATCTTGTTCACCTACTCCTTTACTGTATTGTATTTTAAACTGTACAATTTTAGAACTTCTAACACCCTGACTTCATTTTCATTTAGGAAAACATGCTTTGTTTTTCTTATGACCTTCTTTATGCTCTTGCCTCTGGAACAAACTGTTAGAACAGTATGCCATTCCGTTATGGAATCTGAAGAGAGGTAGAGAACAAAATAAATGTCAGAAAATTCATCTCTAAGTAGTTAGCAGTTATATGCAATAGTGGCAGAAACTGAGCAGCACAACAACAAATTTAAAAGATTCTATTTCACATATAAGACCCGTATTTGAAAGGTGTAACAAATTTGTAACACATACTGAGTACACAAAATAATATTTCTAATGAGATCTGCAGTGTTTCTGATTACACTGTCAGTCATAATCACTTTTCTGATATTGTTAGTTCTGGTTATTTGAGATTAATATTTATAGGCCAGGACTGTCATTTTTAAATCTGAATTTGATGGGCTTAGCATTCCACACCAAATTTATTACTTGCTTTATTATTGATTTGTTAGTCATTTACTATTCTTTTTCATACATATGATTTAAAGTTGGTAAATAATTTAAATTGCACTAGGATATTCTTTTCAGGCACCTTCAGATTCTATTTTGAAATGTTTACCATGAACATAGCACTGCACTGTCTCTTGTAAGAAATGACATACACTTTTCAGCTAATGTCTCTATACAAAAATCTACTGCAATCCCCAAAGTGCATGCAACCTGGCTGATTTGAAATACATAATGCATGCTTTACAAGTGATACTAAATACAATAAAAACCCTACTATTTTACAAGAAATAAGAAATAAAAAGAAGAATACTGGATTATTTTCTCAATCTTGTTTAATTCAAGAATAAGAAAAGGACCGGTTTATCTTTCTGTTTGTTTTCTGTGATTCCCTTTATATCAAGGGGTACCAGTGTCTATTCAGCAGTTTCAAAAGTGCAGGTAGGTCTTTTATTTTAACTGTCTAAGTTTGGTCAACAGTGATACCTGTTTTGGGTTGAAATTTTTATCTTGCACAAATTTATATTGAATTTGTGCAAGAATGGGACTGATTATTTCCTTTGAACTTTTGTTTCATTTTAACAGTTCCAAACAAGAAAGCCATATTTGAAGGATATCATGAGTGAAAGAGTAGTACAAGAATGATTGCTTTCTTATTAACCCTAACTTCTTTAAACATCTTGCTTCTGAAATTTTACTGAGCTCAATCTCTCTTTGCACGGAGTGAAGAATAAAAGACATCTTCTGTGGGTTATTTGAGCACAAATATATATTGGATATTTTGATTCATCTTGTACAATACCTGTTACTATTATGAAGAGAGTCTATGCCAACCACACTCCTTCATGTCTGAAGTTTGATAGTTTGAACCCCGTCCTTCTGCTTTTTTTCACTTAGAGCGATTTAGAGTAGAAAACAAAGGTGTTTACTAAGCTGAAATATCTGAAACTACTTGAAGTCTCATGTAGGTAACCATAAATGTCACTGAACATACAAATTCATCCTTATAATAAAGCAAACTGGAACATGAAATAGCACTATGTATGGTGAAAAGGAATTAGAGTTCTCTCTGAGAGTCTTATTCTTTTTTTCTTCTGAAATATTTATTTCCAGAATTACATAATATGTGAGAGACAGTATTGTATAATGCAATCTGGAATTGTAAGGGAAATAAATAGACCTAATAACGTTTTACAATTTTTCATGTCTGAAGTTTGTAAATATGAGTTTTCTCAAGTTTTCTGCTTTGAGACTGTGCTCCTGAGGAAACGTGCTAGGAATTTTTTATTTATTATTATTATTATTATTATTTTCTTTTAATCTGTATTCTTCTGCTTCTGATAACTTTTTACCTGATTTCTGCCAAACATGAGAGAAATACTAAGATGTACAAAATGAGATTCATAACAATCAGTTATCATGCAGAGGAGAAAAATCCAGATTGTAATTTCTCTTTTGAAAAGATGTCAGCCAGAAGCAGACATTCAGCACATTTGTCCTGACTAGACATTAGTGTGCATATTGCCAGTCCAACACTCAGGCTGGAAATAAAGGTAAACATGGGTATAACACCAATAATACCATGGATGAAGATGAATTGGGAAAAAATGACAGAAATGTTTTGAAAATGAGAATGCAATAGTCTTGACAATGAAAGAAAATAAATCCAGTTTATTTAACTGTTCAGCATAAAGATTTTTAAAAATAGAAATAGCCATTAATTAATTGATCAGAGCCCAACTTCTGTGCCACTCAATGGATTATATGTCATACACCTACTAATGCCTAGATTATTTGCCCTGACTTGTGCTTGTTTTCTCACTTTTATTGGACTGAGTCTTTTTTTATAGTTTCTGCTTCTCTATATCCCAAATTCTGAAAAAAAATCAAAGAGAAGCAACCACACGTGCTGAAAGCAGAAGATCCTTCAAGCTCTGTCTAGATATTTCTCTTCATGTTTGTGTATACTGTTACAGTATTCTGTTTGCAGACTGACATGTAGTCAGCTGTAAAGCATTGACATCTAGGACATGGAATCACAGAATAATAGAATCATAGTATGGTTTGAGTTGGAATGGTTTGAGTTAAGATCCTTTGGTTCCAACTCCCATTCTATAGGCCAGCTCCCTGTAGACTAGGTTGCTCAAAGTCCTATCCAGCCTGGCCTTGAATGCTTCCAGGATGGGGGTGTACACAGCATCAACAGGCAACTTGTTCCAGTGTCTCACCACTCCCACAGTAAAGAATTTCTTCCTAATACCTAGTCTAAATTTTTTTGCTTTCTGTGAATGAAAATCTGGGAAAGTAGAGCTGGCATTTGCTTCATATGGAGTTAACTTCATCTGATATGGAATTAGTATGTGCCTAAAGTGACATGGAAACCTTTAGATGCAAAGAACTTGCAGGATCAGTGATCTCAAGAAAGGGACAAAAGATAACCAGCTGTGTCCAAGAGCTTCCAGTCTCAATGAGTTTTTCATGGATCATTCTGAAAAGGTGCATTACTGTTCATTTTTTTTCCCAGCACCTCATTGCTTCTGTGATTTCACTATCATCAGACTAAATATTCATTGACATGAGACACTGTCAATAAGGTGAAAGAGTCTTTTCCAGTGTAATATGTAAAATTAGGACCTTGTCTTTTTTTTTTAATAAATATATCTAAAACTAGAAATGAAATAAACAAACAAATAAAATGTCGTCATATTTAAAAATAGTACAGGAAATGTTGTATGATTGGTTACTAGATTGGATATTTTATAAATATTTGCATTTCGTTTTTAACATTTGTAAGTATTTGCTCAGGACTATGAAGAGTTGGAAGAATTTATCTCCTATCTAGATAATTTACTCTAATAAAAATATACATATATATATAGCTCTCGATGTGACAAGCACTCCCTGTTCCTTACACCTGTCAATATAGTCAGTATAACTGACTCGATCTTATAAGGCAAATGGTCATAATATGTAAGCAGGCTGATCACATATGCCCCTGCTTTTCTCTCATTTTTGTCATTATGACAAGAGCATTTTCTCATATCCGCCATCTGTAAAGGTGGGAGGGATGATCAGATTCAGAAATGCCCCAGGTCAAATTAAGATAAAATGGTACTAAAAGGCCATACCTAAGAGAAAAAAAGATTAACAATTACAAAGAATTTCTACAAGTAGCAACAGTGGAAAAGAGAGAGATGGTCTGCAGTAGCCCATTTGGAATTGTAGTTTGCTCCAGTCCCAAGACTGTCTGAAACACTGGAAACCATCTAAACGAAAATTGTGGCACTAGGCCACCATGATTGTTAGTTCCTTAGGCATAGTTCTGAGCTCTTCCAAGAGTGACTGAGGCATCAGCTTTTGGAGCATTGCCTGGGCCTGTTTCATGCATGCTCAGGCTTGTCCATTACACATTTACCCACCTGTGTTGTCACTGAGGTGTGGCAGTACCCATTACAGAAGAGAAAAGTCTTCTGTTGGTAATGGAATAAGAACATTTGCCCTCCAAAATTGTGAAAGCTCTGATGATGGGTTGTCAGGATGTGGAAATACATGGCATGGAACAGGAAAGCATAACAGTACAAGATAAATCCTGAGTGGGATTTTGATCAGGATTGCTACTGGATTGAGATCAGGAATTAGGTAAACCGGGCCACTCATAAAAGGGTTAAGTATGCTAAACTTAGAGAAAAAATAAGGGGAGACCAGCAGGACATGTCGACCTCTTTGCTGTCAGGAACAAAGGAACTGTGCAAACATAAGGGGAGGAACAGCCTAAAGAAACTGGTTTTGACCAGTTTGAATGGGGGAGTTATTGTAAGGCAAAAAGGTCAGGCCAAAGAAGACATCTGACTTAATTCCCAAGACCACCAGAGGGAGAACCTCACTACAAACTGCACACAGGTCAGAGAGGGAGACAGCATGTAAATGAATTCCTGGAAAAGCAATGAATATGTAAATTAATCTTCTGAATATGTATAAGATCTGCTTATAAATCTGTAATGCTTTTGCTTGTTGGTGTGCAAGTTAGGAGGAGAGATCCTCCTTGTACCCAGTGTCTGAGCAGCATTGATTAAAGCCTGCTTTATAACTACTTTGTGATTATAGAGTTTGATTCCACAAGTCAGAATGACAAAACCCGTGATGGCCCACTAATCAAATACGACTCCTGAGGATTTAAGGAGGAATTCCCATTCTTTTAGATAGATGTTAGATATAGATTATGATTACTGTATTGCACACTGGTTATTAAAAGTTTGAACTGCTCTTCAGGAAGCTCAAATGGTTAAAAATTCCGAGTAACTGAAATTCTAAATAACAAGATAGAGATATATTTGATGTTAATTACTAAAAAAATTGTGTAACAGTAAGCTGCACTGAACTCCTAAAGATTCTAAATAGCAATAAGCTGTGCAGTAATTGTTTCTTTGACAGGTAAAGGAGCACTAGCAACCTCATCACTGAAAGAGTACACTGACTCAGCTACTCCTACTGTTAGAAGAGAATTATTAGAGCTTGGACCCTGGTGTTAAACCTACCAAAATGAGTCAATAAAAGAAACACCCCAGAAAACCATGGAAACTAAATATTTAAGATTTTGCTTAGAAGAATAATAAGACTTCGTATGCAGGGACAGAATCTGGGGATAGAATGAAGAGATTAGTGTTTTTATAAAACGTATACATATATTTTTATAAAACTTAATGTGGCATGTCTTAAGAAGACTATGGAAATCAGTGAAATTAATTATGGAATGTTCAGAGGAAAGATCAAAGGAAAGAATGAAGATAGACTACAAAGAGTAAGTATAAAAATGGATATAAAGAGGGAAAAGAAGATTAAAATCACTGGTTGGTATTAAGCAAGATACTGGTAAGTTCACTTGTCTAAAAGACTTCTATGCCTGATCACCAAAGTCTGTCCTATCTTATGAAACTGTTTCTGTTTTCCCTGTTGTGACAGGGCAGACAATGAGCACAGTACTGATAACAGTGTCTGGCTAAGACAGATAAACAACCACATATCTGTCTCAAACTTGAGGCTGAAATAACTGTCAGTAGACAGCTGGTTTAGCAGCTCAGGGACTATAGAGCATGCGCCAATAAACAAACAAATAAATAAATAATATGACTAATGAGTCAATCTAAACAGTGGGCAGTCCAAGGACCCCTTCAGCTCTCCTGCGTGGCTGCTGGCTTTACTACATGATCTCCCCTTGAATAGGGGTGATTTTGAGATTGTGACTGTGCAGAAATGTCTTATACCTTAATATTGAGACACCTTGCCAATACCGATTCTCTGTAGTGACTAATTGTTTGTTTGTTTAATTTTGTTATCTTTGCTAAACTTAATCTCTGTGTGATTGTACACATTTAATTCCTTAGACATAAAACAGTTACCAAGGCTGCAACTAGGAGTGGGTTCAGCTACAGCTATGCTCCTTACATCTCTGGCTTAGGGAGTTGAGAAAGTAAAGGGCTGCACTCTGAATCTTGTGATTCAAGGGGAGGGTCATGTGGATAAGTGCATTTAACACTGCTTTTCATGCTGTAAATAATCAAGTGCACCTTGACATCTCAAATCTTCACAGAATCATGGAATTGTTTGAGTTAAGAGTCTAGTCCAACTCTCCTTCAATGAGCAGGGATATCTACAGCTAGATCAGTTTGTGCAGAGCCCCATCCAATCCAATCTTGAATGTCTCCAGGAATTAGGCAAGCACCATCTCTTTTGTTTTGTTTTGTTTTCTTATATTCATTCTAAATCTCCCCTCTTTTATTTTGAAACCATTTCTCCTTGTCCTAACACAGCAGATACTGCTGAAGAGTCTATCATCTTCTATTTTATCTCCCCTTTAGATACTGAAAGATTAGTATTAGTTCTTCCAAGAGCCTTATCTTCTCCAGACTGAACAGCCACAGTTTTCTCTGCCTGTCCTCATAGCATAGGTGTTCCATTCCTTGGATCATTGTTGTGGCCCTTCTCCGGACGTGCTCCAATAGGTCTGTCTCTCTTGTACTGAGGTCTCCACATCTGGATGTAGAACTTCAGATGAGGTCTCATCAGCTCAGAGTAGAAGGGCAGGATTAACCACCTCAAACAGCTGGTCGTGCTTCTTTTGATGCAGCCCAGGATACAGTTGGCTTTCTGGACTATGTTCTCTGTGTGCTGTGAGGCACACTGTTGTTAGCTCATATTCTGCTTACCATTCACCAGTATCCACAAGTCCTTTTCAGCAGGGCTGTGGTCAATACTTTGTCTTCTAGCTTGTGATAGTGATTGTGATAGTGGAGATTTCAGTGACCAAGGTGAAAGACCTTGCACTTGGATTTGTTGAACCTCATGAGTTTCACATGGGTCCAACTGTTTAAGTTTTTCTAATCTCTCTAGATGGCATCCCTTTCCTCGGGTGTGTTGACTGCATGACACAGCTTAGTATCACCTACAAACTTGCCGAGGGTTCATTCAATCTCACTGTCAGTGCCATTGATGAAGATGCTAAAGAGCATCAGTCCCTGTACTGACCCCTGAGGGACATGAATCATCACTGATCTCCTTCCGGACATTGAGCCATTGACCGCCACTCTGCATACAATCTCACAATCAATTCACCATCCATAGAATGAACCATATAATTATAAAATTCCACCTAAAATTCCATGTAAAATCTTATGTATACTATAGTCTGTCAATAAGCATATTACCACTACTGTCTCACAAGTGAAGCATTTTCTGTGTGCATACACAGTTGATCTTCTAGTGAACTTCAAACTAGATTAGTCAGTGAGTATGACAGAGTGACAGCATCTGGACAGACAGACCTCATGTAAGTATACTCCTTACATCAAGACTAATAAATGGCAGGTATTATACACAGATAAACTGTGTCCATCTATCAGAGACATCCGTCTTGTTCTTGTGCATATTCTAGATGTAGATTTTAACTGTGATAAGCTGAAGAATGGTGAATGGGAGTGGGCAGTGTTTTTCATCTTTATGTGACTTCTGAGAAAGGCAGTGCTCTCTATTTTAATCTGTGTGACCAGCTGTTTTTATTTGTGCCTTAAGAATCCAGAATATGTGTTCTGGCAAGGCCTGGAGACACAGAGTCAAAGCAGTCTCACTTCCATCTGGCAGGGACAAAAGGACATCTCAGTGTGAAAGATGTGATGTTATATATGTCAGGGAGCAACAGAAGTGGATTATTCCACACAGTGATGCAAGTCAGGAGCTGAGGTTGAAAACAAGGAAGTCAAGGCACTGACTAAGGTCCACCATCATTGCTAGCACATTTAGGCAGATCGTTCTTCCTTTCTATTCTGTCTTGGTAAGGCCACAGCTGGAATCATAAAGTCAGTAACAGAAAGACATGAACATGCTGGTCAGGATCCAGAAAAGGGCTGTATGGGAACTGTTGGGTCACAGCCTGAACCACTGATTGATCAGCAGAGGAAAGGACTGAGTCAGCCGTGGGAGCACAGGTGAAGGTGATTCACCTGTGTGTCCAGAAGGGTGGAGCCTGGAGCCTCCTAGACCCCATTTAAGGACTGACTGCCACTGAGCAAGGATTTCTTTCTGGAGATTCCTCCTCTGAGGAGCTTTTCCTCTGAACTCAGATCTTTGGATGCAGGTGAGCTTTCCTTCCCTGTTTGTTTGTGGGCATTTTTTGGTTTGTGTTTTTTTTTTTTTTTTTTTTTTTTTTTTCCTTCTCTCCAGCATGATAATCTTTTCAGTTGTAACACCATCTGTAACTAGGGCCAACAAGATTATTAAGTGACTGAAGCATTTTTCTGTCACATGAGGAGTTGTTGAGAGAGCTTGGAGTCGTTACCCTGTTGAACAGACACCTCAAGAAGATCTTCTTTATATGGTATCAATATTCTATTGCATCTGCTTAGTGTGGAGTTAATTTTCTTCACAGCAACTGGTATGGTGCTGTGTTTTGTATTTGGGGCTGAAAAAAAAAAAAAAAAGATATTAGTACATCAGTGTTTTGGTTACTGTCATCAATGCTTGCATGAAGACTTTCTCTGTTTTTCAGTCTTGCTCTGTAGTGAGTAGTCTAGAGGTAGCCAGGACACTGAAAGGGAAATGCAGATTGGACAGCTGACCTGAATTTACCTAATGAGTATATTTCTGATGGACCAAATTGGCCTAAGGGACATTCACTATCATGCGATTTTGTGCTCAAAAATAAAAGCTTAGGGAAAGAGGAGGAAAGTTCATAAATAAGGCATTTATTTTCCTAAGTAAACCTTGAACAGATTGAGGTCAGCTTCCCAGAAAGTACTTGGCTTTACTTCACCTATTAAACTGTGTTTGTCTTAATTCATGCGTTTTTAGTCTTCGCTATTCAAATTTTCTTCTCATCCTGCAAAGTAGGAGAGAGTGAACAAATAAATGAATGCCATGGTCAACTCAAGTGTTTATAAATTTACCATGGGAATACACAAGGAAGATGGAGTCAAACTGTTTTCTGTGATGCATATTGAAAGAATAAAGGGCAAAAAAATTTAAAAACGTGAAATTCCATCTAAGCATACTAAAGTTCTTCTTTAGCATGAAGATATTTGTTGACTGTGCCATGTTACTCAGAGACGTACAGTGTCCAACTGGAATGATACTGAAAACCTAAATGGGCATTGGAAATTATCAGAAATGAAACTGAAAATTGAAGCAATGCAAACGGATGAGAGGGAAGTTTAAGGATTTAAGAGGGAAATGCAGGTAAGTCCTGAGAAACACAGGAAGAAGCCATTCCTTTCTGGGTTCTCCTTTACAGAGCCCTTTTGCTGCAGGAAGACAGTTAAAAGCATTGGTCAAGGAAATTCTCTTGTAATCTTGTAATGATAAGATTTTGCAGTTTTCATGGGTTAGATGAAGTCAGGATGAATGCCAGAAGAAAAGGAAATGGATGTCTAAGACTGGCAGTCTGCCCGAGATACCCAGTGCAATTTGCAGTATAATACGGATGCATGGAAGATAATCAGAAAATGCCATATGTGTCCAAACTGTGAATAGAAACAAAACACTTCCAGCTAAGACATCCTCACTGGAATGACCCTCAGGAGCATCTGACAATTCAGTTTAGCTACCGATACGTCTTCTGTAGCCTGCTTCTTTTACCCGTGAAAAACATAAATAGAGAATAAATTTTTACCTCTTTTCTTACTTAACAACCAGAAGATCTCCTCCAAACAGACTGAGGCACTAAAAATAAATCATCCAGAGACTTGAGCAGGTTAGGCTTTTCTTGCCACTTCGTATTTTGCCAAAATGAATACGATTGTTAATTATTGATCACTGACAACTAGAACTCCGTTTTTGATTTCTAATTAATCAGATGATGAATGACTATCACAAAAAACTGTCTTCCAATTTATTCTTTATTAAATTTGCAAATATGATACTACAAATCACTGTTTTTTCATTGATAAGTAAAGAAATAGCAATTATTATAGGGAAAAAATAATGTTTAAACCACACCACTCATAGGAAGAAAATAAACAAAACCAGTCCTTACCATTTTTATGCATAATGTGTTGCTTTCTTTAATAAAAAATATTTGATTGTTCACATTCTTCAATTAGGCATACTGATATATATAGAGAGATAGATAGCTCTGTGTGTGTGTGTGTGTGTGTGTGTGTGTATGTGTGTGTATGAATTATTATTGCCAGAGATGAACTTTGTCTTGTCTAACTATATCTTCATTTATATATTAAAAAACATTATTTTTAATGTGGTGAAAATCGTATTGATTGTAACATAATGAAAAATGTAAATTTTTGTAGAACAGGGTAAGAACTGTGATTCTTAATGTTGTAATGAACTTAGTTTATTGAAGAAACAGCTTTTTAATTCAGCTTAGTCATTTGTTTTTTATAGCTGAATAACAATTCTGTTCTGGTTTTAACAGGGATAGCCAACTGTCTTCATGGAAGCTGGTAGAGTGCTCTGTTTTGGATTTAGGATGAAGATAATGTTCATAAGAAAATTATGGTTTTTAGTTGTTGCTAAGCAGAGCTTGCACAAAATCCAGGACTTCTCATAAAAGGGATTGGAAATGCACAAAAATCTGGAAGGGGACAGAACCAGGACAGCTGACCCAACTTGAGCAAGGAGATAGTCCATACCATATGAAGTCATGCTCAGCAATCACAACTGGGGTAAAGAAGGAGGAAGGTGGGGATGGGGGGGGGAAAGGGGTAACGACATCTGAAGTGATAGCAAAATTCTTTGTTTTGTTGTTCTTGCATGTGTGATTTTTGCTTTACCTAGCAAGATGCCTTTATCTCAACCCCTGTCTTCTCACAATTTTACTGTTACAATTTTCTCCTTAATCTCACCAGGCAAGAGGAGCAAGAGGACATGTGTTGCTTAGCTTCTAAATGAGGTTAAACCACGACAAGTTCTTAAACAGATCTTTAAGGAATCGCTAAATTGTTTCCAAAAGTGAGCTGCCCATTGCTGCACCCGTAGGTGAGGAAGGTTGGTCTTGTGGCAGGACACGTAATTGTTCTTGTCCTTGCTCAGGTGACTGCTCTCCCACTCGCTGACCCAGTGACTGTAAGTTCAAACATGGTCTCTACCAGACGTCGGGCATGCTCCAACAAGTCTGTGGCGACCCAGACAGAGGGACTGCCCAGAACTGCAGCGGTTCAAGTCTCTGGCTGCAGGGAGTGCCTGAGTCTACTGCTGCCGGGGGACGTTGGGAGGGATGCCACCTGCGTGAGGTGCGAACAGTTGGATGAGCTGCTCAGCCTTGTTGTAGAGCTTAGGGAGGAGGTGGAGCGGTTAAGATCCATTAGGGACTGCGAGAGGGAGATAGACTGGTGGTGTAACTCTCTGCAAGAAACAAGCAGAGATTGCAACCCCCAGCCTGTAGTGGACTCTCTGCCTTATCGTACTAAAACCAAGAGAGCTGACTTGGGAGGAGAAGAGGAATGGCAGCATGTCCCACCTCAGCGACGCAGGCGGCGCCCTCCTCGACCTACCTCGGTTCCTCAGGTGCCCCTGAGTAATAGGTTTGAAACCCTGGAACTGGAGGGTGAGGAGGCTGAGAACGAGGTGGTGGAACAGCCTCTGAGCTTTGCTAAGGAGAGGCGGTCGGCTCCATGCTTGAAGACCGCCTCTTCTGGTAAAGAAAGGAGGGTGATAGTTGTAGGAGACTCCCTTCTAAAAGGAACTGAGGGCCCGATATGTCGTCCTGACCCCACCCGGAGGGAAGTGTGCTGCCTCCCTGGGGCACGGGTCAGGGACATCTCTAGAAAGCTGCCTGGGCTTATTCGCCCGTCTGACTACTACCCTTATTGGTAGTTCAGGTTGCCAGTGATGATGCTGCCAAGAGAAGCCTAAGGGCTATCAGGGATGACTTCAAGGGTCTGGGGAGGGTACTGGATGGTGCGGGAGTGCAGATAGTCTTCTATCCCTTCAGTGGCGGGGAAGGATCTGAGAGGATCAAAAAAGCCCTCTTCATCAATAAATGGCTTAGAGGCTGGTGCAGGCAGAAGAACTTTGGTTTTTTTGACCATGGGGCGATTTACTCAGCTCCTGGCATGACGGCTGCAGATGGAGCTCAACTGTCTGCAAGGGGTAAAAGGATCCTAGCCCAGGAGCTGGCGGGCCTCATTGAAAGGTCTTTAAACTAGGTAAGAAGGGGGAAGGGGACAAAATGAGGACTGCTGAGGTTCAGGTAGTTCGAGGTTCAAAAGTGAACTTGATGGGTGACGAGGGTGGAGTTCGAAGGGATGGAGTGTGGCAGGGGAATGCTGCCTCCCTGAAGTGTCTATACACCAATGCGCACAGTATGGGAAATAAACAGGAAGAGTTGGAGATCTGCGTGTGGTCACATGGCTATGATCTCATTGCGATCACAGAGACGTGGTGGGACAGCTCGCATGACTGGAATGTTGTCATGGAGGGTTATGTGCTTTTTAGGAAAGATTGACCAGCGAGGCGGGGTGGTGGAGTTGCTCTGTATGTAAGAGAGCAGCTTGAATGTATTGAACTCCACGTGGGGGAGAGTGGTGTAGCAGTGGAGAGCTTGTGGGTAAGAATCAAGGGGCGGGCTGGTATGGCTGACATTGTTGTGGGTGTGTGCTACAGGCCACAGGAGGAGGGGGTTGATGAGGCCTTCCACAAACAGCTGGAAGCAGCGTCATGATCCCAGGTGCTGGTGCTTATGGGGGACTTCAATTATCCAGATATTTGCTGGAAAAGCAATGTGGCCAGGCATGCGCGGTCCAGACGGTTCCTGCAATGTGTTGAAGACAACTTCCTGATGCAGGTGGTTGAGGAACCGACAAGGAGAGGGGTACTGCTGGACCTTATTCTCACTAATAGAGAAGGGCTTGTCAGGGAAGTAAAGGTCGGGGTAGCTTGGGTTGCAGTGACCACGAGATGGTGGAGTTCAAGATCCTGAGTGGAAGAAGTAAAGCAAAAAGTAGGATTGCTATCCTGGACTTTAGGAGAGCCGACTTCGATCTCTTCCGGGACCTACTTGGAGCTGTCTCATGGGCTAGGGTGTTGGAAGACAAGGGGGCCTGTGAGAGCTGGTGGGCATTTAAGCAGCTCTTCTTCCAAGCTCAGGATCGGTGTGTCCCTGTGAGGAAGAAATCGGGAAAGGGTGGCAGGAGACCTGTGTGGATGAGCAAGGAGCTCGTGCACAAACTCAAAGGAAAGAAGAAAGCCCATGAAATGTGGAAAAAGGGTCTGACTACTTGGGAAGAATACAGGAATGTTGTCAGGGTCTGCAGGGATGCGACAAGGAAGGCTAAAGCCCGCCTGGAATTAAATCTGGCAAAGGGGATAAAGGATAATAAAAAAGGTTTTTTCAAGTACATTAACAGTAAAAGGAAGACTAGGGAGAATGTGGCTCCCCTGCTAAGTGACGGGGGTGTTCTGGTAACGGGGGATGCTGAGAAGGCGGAGATACTGAATGCCTTCTTTGCTTCTGTTTTCAGTGAAAAAGCTCCCACTCGGGAATCTGAGACCCTGGAGGTGAGTGAGAGGATCTGGGGAATGGAAGACCTCCCTTCTGTCAGGGAAGAGGTGGTCCAGGAGCGCCTAGGCAACACCAGTGTTCCCAAATCCATGGGACCCGATGGGATTCATCCACGGGTGCTGAGGGAGCTGGCAGAGGTGGTTGCTGAACCGCTTTCTGTCATCTTTGAGAAGTCTTGGAGGACGGGGGAGGTGCCTGAAGACTGGAAGATAGCCAACATCACCCTGGTCTTCAAAAAAGGCAAGAAGAAAGACCCAGGCAATTATAGGCCAGTCAGCCTCACCTCTGTCCCTGGAAAGGTGATGGAACAGCTTGTACTGGATGTCATCTCCAGACAACTGGAAGAAGAGGAGGTTATCAGGAGTAGTCAGCACGGGTTCACAAGGGGGAGGTCATGCTTGACCAACCTGGTAGCCTTCTATGATGTTGTCTCTGGCTGGGTGGATGGGGGGAGAGCAATGGATGTAGTCTACCTTGATTTCGGCAAGGCATTTGATACTGTCCCCCACAACATCCTTATAACAGAGTTGAGGAGGTGTGGGATAGATGAGTGGACAGTGAGGTGGGTTGAGAACTGGCTGACCGGCAGAGCTCAGAGGGTCGTTGGTGGTGGTGCAGAGTCCGGTTGGAGGCCTGTAACCAGTGGTGTTCCTCAGGGGTCTGTGCTGGGTCCGGTCTTGTTCAACATCTTCATCAATGACCTTGATGAGGGGACAATGGCCACCCTCAGCAAGTTTGCTGATGATACGAAGTTGGGAGGATTGGCTGACATGCCTGAAGGCTGTGTTGCCATTCAGCAAGACCTGGATAGGCTGGAGAGCTGGGCAGAAAAAAACTGGATGAGATTTAACAAAAGCAAGTGTAGAGTCTTGCATCTGGGGAGGAATAATTGCATGCACCAGTACAGGTTGGGGGATGACCTGCTGGAGGGGAGCTCTGCGGAAAGGGACCTGGGTGTCCTGGTGGATGACAGGTTGGCCATGAGCCAGCAGTGTGCCCTTGTAGCCAAAAAGGCCAATGGCATTCTGGGGTGCATTAAAAAGAGCGTGGCCAGCAGGTGGAGGGAGGTGATCCTCCCTCTCTACTCTGCCCTGGTGAGGCCTCATCTGGAGTACTGCGTCCAGTTCTGGGCTCCCCAGTACAAAAAAGACAGGGATCTCTTGGAAAGAGTCCAGCGGAGGGCCACAAAGATGGTGAAGGGCCTGGAGCATCTCTCCTATGAGGAAAGGCTGAGTGAACTGGGTCTGTTCAGCCTTGAGAAGAGAAGACTGAGAGGGGACCTGATCCAGGTCTATAAATATCTAAGGTGTGGGGGGCAGAATGGCGAGGCCAGACTGTTTTCAGTGGTGAGTGGAGACAGGCCAAGGGGAAACGGCTGGAAACTGGAGCATAGGAAGTTCCGCACAAACATGCGCAAGAACTTCTTTACAGTGAGGGTGACAGAGCACTGGAACAGGCTGCCCAGGGAGGTTGTGGAGTCTCCTTCTCTGGAGATGTTCAAGACCTTCCTGGATGCCTACCTGTGCGACCTGCTGTAGGGAACCTGCTTTGGCAGGGGGGTTGGACTCGATGATCTCTGGAGGTCCCTTCCAACCCCTACAATTCTGTGATTTTAATGCTGACAAATCATTGAATAAAAAAAGAGAAATAATGCAAGTGTAGACTCTCAGCTACCTGATAAGTAATGTGTCACTGGGCTATACCATCAGCCTTACCTTTGATTTTCTAACCTGAGAATCTACAGTAGTTTAGTAAAAAAGCTACTCCAAATGTAACATGTCCTATTTTATTATGATGACTCCTGACATTACAGACATGTCTTAGAGGTATGGCAGTAGAAGGTGAACCTTCCTGCCACTATTCCATTGAATTTGCTTCCCGTGCAACAGATGAAAGCAGACAAGCAGTATGATAAAATGGCATCTGACATGGAAGTGCATGTGAAGCAAAGATGCGGTAACCACCAAACAGTGGATGTCAGCACAGTAAGTCAGTGGGTGGTGTGTTTCAGCAGTGGTGACAGCAATAGTGAGTCACCTCTGTTACTGTAGAGTAGTACAAAGTACAGCATGCAGGCTCTTATTCATAGCTTCTAAAAGTGCATAGTGAATGATGGTGACTGTGTTGGAGAAGACAGTTCTATAGATGAGAATTTGCTCTATCCACTTGTGTTATTCTCCTCTTTTTATCTGTTGCAGTTTTCATGGAAATAAATGGGAGACGTTACTTTCAGAGCAATATACTGAAAGACGAAATAATTTTAAACTCTTAAATTCCTGTATTCATGCGATTAGTTTTTTGTTCCCCCCTCTCCCCCGAAAAGTAGAATAACTGAAGGAAACAGAAATTGCTCAGGAAACTGCAAGCCATGAACTGATTTCCTGCAGGCAACATCAAAGTGGTGACTTAAATTCAGGAGTGTTAGAACTATGAATACTTTTTTGTTTAGTCGCCCTTAGGACCAGAAAATGGATCCTAATCGTCTTTGTGAACAGATACTATGACAAAACAAGGGAAAATCTTTTCAAATTGAAGTGATAGAAACAGATTGGATATAAGAAAAGTTTTCTGTGGTAAGGGTAGTGAAGCACTGGGACAGGTTACCTAGGGAGGTGATGGATGCCTCAACTCTGAAGACAAAGTCTGACTGGACCAGGCTCTGAGTGATCTCATCTAGCTGTAGATGTCGCTGTTCTCTGCAGTGGAGTTGGACTATATGTTCTTTAAAGGTCCTTTCTAACTCAAATAACTGTATGAAGTGGGAGATACTGTTTTGTTATGAGAAATTAGGTAAAAATTCCTCTTTTGTTATTTTTTTTTTAAATAGAAATACATACAGATATTGTGAAATGTGTCACTAGGAATTGAACTGAATAAAGATAGTTGCACTTCTAAAGAATACAGCGTTGCAGAGTGTAGTAGTGTACAGCTTCTGAAATCTAGTAGAAAGTATAAGGTCTTAAACTCACTTATCCAGGCAAAATTGAAAGAAGTAATTTCAGTCTTTATTTGTCATGTACAGACCCTTTGTGTTCAAATTGAATAGCTGTGGTAGGTGCCATTTGAAATTTGAATTTGAAAATAAGATTTAAGATAATTGGACATAATTGAAAAAGACATCTGTCTTAGATTGAGACTACAGCAACAAAGTGAAGATTTTCATGAACTATAATGTTCAAGTTGTTTAGATGAATTTTATGGGGATTTCAAGTGCTTAGGGTATTTAGCATAGAATACTAACGTTCCATTTTACTCAATCAGAAAAGTAGACTTTAATAAATGTCCTATTGTCGGATCACTGCAAAAGTCATGTTCATATGTCATGGTTTTATGATTTTTTGTTATCGGTATTCCACGTGGCAATGTAGTGCACTGGGAGTTAAAGAGTTAATTCTCCAGTTCCATGGACTATCAATATTTCTGGATACCCGATTCTGAGAAGAACTACACACACCAGAGGAA
Source organism: Tetrao urogallus (assembly GCF_951394365.1). Taxonomy (NCBI): domain Eukaryota; kingdom Metazoa; phylum Chordata; class Aves; order Galliformes; family Phasianidae; genus Tetrao; species Tetrao urogallus. The sequence goes on along the minus strand of NC_136813.1, from coordinate 35,982,443 downwards.
TTTGTGCTTCCATCTTCCATTCAAAGGGAAAGATTAAAAAAACCATTCGCAGATCATGAGACACCTCTTTTTCCTTTTCTGCTTGTCTCTGCAGTGTGTGCTCCCTAGCTGTCTTGCCTTCAGCATTAGAATAAGGCCTTTGGTTGCTGGACAATCTCTCATTTGATTTATTAGCTTCAATTCCAATTATATTGTATTATACTGTGTTATTTTGCATTCTAACATCTTTTTTAGTAAACTAGCTTCTTTCCTCCTCCGATCATTGCCACTGCTCTGTTTTTAGGCCCATCTCCTTACCCTTTCCCTTTTTCCTTTTCCTGTGGTGTGGGTCCATGGGTCTCCCTGCCCTGTTAGTCACAGAACCAGGCTGAATCAGTCTGTAAAGTGCTGACACCATAGAATTGTAGAATGGTTTATGTTGGAATTCTTTAAGATCATTTTGTTACAACCCTGCTACTATAGGCTGAGGCACCTCCCACTAGACCAGGTTGCGCAAAGACCCATCCCATGTCCTTGAATGGAGGGGGCATGCACAACCTCGATGGGCGACCTGTTCCAGTATCTCATCACCCTCACAGTAAATAATTTCTTCTTAATATCTAGTCTAAATATACCCTTTTCCAGTTTAAAACTGTTTCCCCTCATCCTGTTGCTACATGCCCTTCTATGAAGTCCCCATTCAGCTTTTCTGTATGCCCCTTTCAGGTACTGGAAGGTCACTAATTGAAAGGTCATGTAGTAAAGTCTTCTGAATCCAGTAATAATATTCTAAGAATGATTTTTGGATTTACTACAAGGAAAAAATTTTGAGGAATTTTTAATTTTTTATTCTTAATATGACTTAGTGACAAGCTAGGATCTACTTGTTCAGAAGTGTCAAGATGGAAGATGCATGTGATTCTCAGAATGCTGAGGACAGCTTTAGATATTTTGGGAATCCTGAGATGACAATAATTGAATAGAATGAGATATTTTGTACTCCATAGATAGATGACTGAGTACCTTTGCTAGTATGGCTTTTCACTGACTATACTGCTTTATCCTTCATTCTTCTTCTTCTTAATTTAGATGCCTCAAAGCCCTATGGTTCTTTCTTAATAAAAACAATCAACACCAGGTAGAATGACAAATCAACCCCCAGAAAGGAAATACTCATATAATGTTGTTTCTTTCCAAAATACAGTTATGATGACCACAGAAAGAAATACAAGGCAATCAAAGAACCACAGTACAGCAGAATCACTAAATTTCAGGGGTTGGAAGGGACCTCTTAATATCATCTAGTTCAATGCTCCTGCTAAAGCAGTTTTCCCAGAGTAGGTTACACATGAAACCATCCAGGCAGGTTTTGAGTATCTCCATAACAGAAGACTCTACAACCTCTCTGGGCAGCCTGAAGTTCCACTGCTCCAACGTTTTCATGGTAAATAAATACTTCCTTATGTTAGTGTGGAATTTCCTGTATTTCAGACGTTGCCCATTGCCTTTTGTTCCGTTGTTGCACGCCACTAAAAAAATCCCCCCCCATTCATTTGACTCCTGCACTTCAGTTATTTCTAAACAGTGATGAGGTTCCCTCTATTCTCCATGCTGAAAAGTCCCAGATAGGTCACCTTTTCCTTCTAACATAGATGCTCCAGACCCCTGATTATCTTTGTGACCTTCTTCTGGATTCTCTCTAGAAATTCTGTCTTTTTTGAACTGAATAGCCCAGAACTTATCACAGTACTCCAGATGTAGCCTCATCAGGGCAGAGTGGAGAGAGAAGATAATCTTCCTTAACCTGCTGGACCTGCAGGCAGAGAGAATGTGAAATTAGTGACTATATCTTGTTTACTTTCTTAAAAGTGTGTACATATGTAATGTTTCTGTAAGAGAAGTATCACTCTGAGTTCAAATATACATTGCTTGAGTGAATATATGTTCTCTGATGTCTTTTTGCTTCTTACTTAATAATTTTTGGTCTGCTAATATGGAGCAAATATGATTCTAAATTTAACCCAGGATTACCAGGATCTCCTGATAAATTTGTGCATAATTCTTCAAATGTATTTCTGATTCAGCTACACTTTAAGCTGGCATATATACAGATCTCTGAACAGACTGTAGCTATGCTGAGTTTGTGAAATGTCTTTATTATTTACAAAATCAAGAAACAGGATGTGAGACTAAACCTTAATTTTGTCTAAAAACCTAATCAGGATTGAAGAAAGTAAGTTCATTGCCCTCACCACTGCAAATCTACAGTTATTCCACAAATCTGATGAAAAACTAACGTCCTCAAGAGCTTATTCTAATTACAGATATATCTGTATATATGTAAGTTTTCTCCAAATTAATGCCTCTTACTTATTTCCATGGAAACTACAACAGATATGAAGAAAACAGCAATGATATTTGACAAAGCAAATGGAACATTGGTGAGAAGGGTCATCCTCTACTGTCATGCAACCAACATCCATTTCTGATGTCGTGGCCTAGCATAATAAAATAGGATGCATTACTTTTGTAACAGTCCACATAGTACTGTACTTATCTTTGCAAATTTACATTGGTTTTAAAGCAGAGGAATAGAATGAAGCTTCTCTTTACTGTCTCTCATATGACTTTGTAGATGCTAGTAAATCATAGAATCATAGGATGGCTTGGGTTGGAGGGGACCTCAAGAATCATCAAGCTCCAACTCGCCTCCACTTAAAGAAAACAAAACAAAACAACAACAACAAAAACAAAAATGATAGGACAAGATTTGTAGATTCCCCTGTGAAGTTTCAGGAAACACTGAATTACCTGATGTTGTAAATGTTGCACTTTTTGAAAAACTGAAAAAAAATTTAGTGAGCACAACAAAAATTAAAACTTCATTTTTCATTTGGTTTTCAGCTCACACTTTATGAGTAATTTCTGAAGCTGAAGTGATTTGAAAAACAAGAAGAAAAAGAAGTCTGACGCTACTTATATCACTGTGTGTGACTTAATTTTTAAAAAAGCTTCCTCAGTGATATCTGTGCAGATCTTCAGGATCAAACATCATTAATCCATTCATATGTACCTCTAGTAATTTTAAAATTTATCAGTTTTTAAATCACTGGGTATAGGAAAAAGAAAAAGAGATTCACTGGCAACTTAGCAGCTCAGCAAGTGCAGTATGATAGTTTCTTTTGTGCTGCAGGATACCAATGAACATTTGAAAATACTATTTGAAATGTGCCAACTAGTTTCATTTAGTGTGGATACTTCAGAAAACGAGCCGATCAGCATGTGGGCATTATGGGCATTGCATTGCTCTGACACATTCTAGCAGCATGAGACTTTAAAAGGTTCTTTTATTAAATTTCTGATTAAATGTCTGAATGCTTGTGGAGAATGAAAAGTGAGACTGCCATAAATAATAGTTGAGCAAATTGAATACATTTGATTCACAAAAATACTCTGAAAAATCTTCTCAAGCCCTGCTAGTTGTTGTATGCATTTTTGTGAGACATCTCAAAAATGTTTCCTTGGAAAAAGTACTTATAAAAATTGTGAGCAATCAGTAACTTGTTTATCACATTGTGTGTCAAGAATAAGTTCTGAACAGACAATGAAAAAAAGAAAAAAAAAGGAGGGGGAGGGAAGAGGGGGCAGGGCTAATTTAAGCATTTTGATGAAATATAAAGTTCCTAATCTTTACTTTGGTTTGTTGGGAAATACAGGAACTTCAAGGTCATAATCAAGCAGCACAATTTTAAGACAAATCAGACGGAATCTGTATTAGCTATGTTTATAGCGAAAGAACATTCAGACAGCATCTCCCTCTCTGTTCCCCTGTCCTCTGCCAAGTGATTGCAGAGACCTAAATCATGTTTCAAAGAAAAGGAAGAGGTGAGGAAAAAAAAAAGTTCCAATGTAAGGCAATGTAAGGCAAGTAGCTATTTTTGCTATTCGTAGCTATTCCTGCACTTCGGCTACAAGAACCCCAGGCGACACTACAGGCTTGGGGTGGTGTGGCTGGAGGACTGCATAGAGGAAATGGAGCTGGGGGTATTGATTGATGCTCGGCTGAACATGAGCCGACAGTGTGCCCAGGTGGCCAAGAAGGCCAATGGCATCCTGGCTTGCATCAGAAACAGTGTTGCAAGCAGGAGCAGAGAGGTGATTGTTCCCCTATATTCAGCACTAGTGAGGCCGCACCTCGAGTACTGTGTCCAGTTTTGGGCCCCTCACTGCAAGAAAGATATTGAGGCCCTGGAACGTGTTCAAAGGAGGACAACAAAGCTGGTGAGGGGTCTGGAACACAGGCCATATGAGGAGAGGCTGAAGGAGCTGGGAATGTTCAGCCTGGAGAAGAGGAGGCTCAGGGGACATTGCTCTCTATAACTTCCTGAAGGGAGGTTGTAGTGAGCTGGGGGTCGGCCTCTTCTCTCGTGTCATTAGTGATAGGACCAGAGGGAATGGTTTCAAGCTACGCCAGGGGAGATTCAGGCTGGACATTAGGAAGTATTACTTTTCAGAAAGGGTGGTCAGGCACTGGAATGGACTGCCAAGGGAGGTGGTGGAGTCACCGAGCCTGGGGGTGTTCAAGGAAAGGCTGGATGTTGTGCTGAGGGACATGGTTTAGTGGGAGCTACTGGGAATAGGTGAACGGTTGGACTGGATGATCTCTTAGGTCTTTTCCAACCTTGGTGATTCTATGATTCTATGTATCCATCTAATTCTCTGGGAAGAATGGACTCCTTAAGTATCTTGTTAACTGCTGCAATTATAAGAAAGAATCAGACGGTTTTGTGAATAAGTGACAGTATGGAGAGATAAATCTCTTAAGTTATCTTAGTTCAGTTGTACAGGATTGGAAACCATCACAGATTGCTAGCTAAAATTTTTTTTAATACTTGCACATAATTTTGGTATACTCCAAATCTCATGTTTTAAAGGACAGTTCTCAACTCTGAGAGTAAAAGTTATTTTGAAATTATAGTTTGTCAGCCCCTCTTGCTAAAATAGCTGCCTTTAATATTGCCATATTAAATTAGAAAGGCCAAAAAGTGAGGGAAAGAATGTCACATTGAAAATGTTTCTCTAGCTTAATATATGAAGGACGTACACCTGTAAGGTAAGTACATTCTTTTATATTTCTACTCCCAAAAAGTTCAATAAATGTATTTTTATGTTGTCGTAATGAATTATAGCCCAAGAAGCCAAATCTCATTAAAAAAAAGAAACAAAACAAAACAAAAAAACCCCCACATCTTAATAATTGCTTTTTATTATTATTACTGTTATTATTACTAGTACTATTATTTTAACAGACAAAGGGAGCACTTCATTTTCAGATTATGCATATATATATATGTACATGTTTTGTTTTTGTTTTTGTTTTTTTCCTGAAAACATATAATAATAGTTTGGAAGAAGAACAAATGAAACATCTATTCTATCTAATATAAGTAATTTTGTGATTCATGTATCTATGAAGACTGCTCTGAAACCAATGCCTCCTAATTTATTATGCAGATCCGTGATGTCAGAAGTGGATGTTGGTGGTACAACTGTAGAGGTTGAACCTTCTCACCAATATTCCATTAGATTTTGTTGCTGTGCAACAGATGGAAGCAGAGTGAAAGTCTGTTTATCACCTCTATGGTGATAAACAGCAAAACAGAGAGCATATACGTCAAGTAAGGGGTTATATAACACAAACTTAGGAGCAAATAAAACAACTTCGAGATAAAATAAATCCAGTTTGAGGCCAGCAACTATTAAAACATATAATAATTATAACAAATTACAAACAGAATTGTTCTTTCTACAGACTCTGGTTAGGTCTGTTTTTATCTCAACCCTTCATAGATAGACCACAACAGGCATCCAAAAGGACTGCTGTGGTTTAAACAAGTGGCATCTGAACATCACCTAGATGTTTAGTCACTCTCCAGAGTGGAATGTGGTAGAGAATCTAAAAATGTAAAGTTGTGAGAACACATTAGTTGAGATTAGTTAGAAATAAAAACAAGTAAATAAATAAATGAAAAGGAAAAAAAAAAAAAAAAAAGCTGCAAGATGCTAAAAAACACAGCATCATACTAGCTACAATGAAGAAAATTAACTCAAGTGCAGCTGAAACAAATCAATGTTAAAAGCTGAAAAATTCTATTTAATGAAAAAACATCAGCATTGTTCTGACCTAGGAAATAAACAATTAACAGTAATTTTATGACACAAATATGTGGACTAATTTACTTCCTCTTTATTCCTACTTCTATTCTAGTTAAATGACTGATATATGCATTGTATGTTAGTCTACCAGTGCAATGGTTGCATGTCACATAAATTCAAAATACACAAGAGTTCTTTTGATTTACTTTACCTATTCCTGTTTTACCTATGGAATAACATAAAAAAATCACTCAGAACTCATTAGAAAACAGAGCAGAGTTCAGTCATTCATTTTGCTCAACATAAAGGTAAATGATGAATTTGCTTTTCAGCGTGCTCTGTGTCCACTTCAGTAGCCTGCCTTGGTTGGGCTATCCTGGATGCAGTTTTTCAGAACACTTTATGAAGTTAATATACAAAAAATTTTGGTGCAATGAAAAACCCTGAACACATCGTATTTCTTACTATGGTGATATGTATCTAAGAATAAAAGTCAAATCTTTAACTACATTCTGAGCACCTTCTTAGCAGTTCATAGATTACTTAGTCGACAGATGCTAATGACATTATGCAAGGCAAATTGCCAATTCAGCAATTGGTGTTTAATTCTTCTTTGCAAGCAATGATATATGAAGAATTTAACATCTCAGTAGCTCTCTAGATCTGGTTCCTAGATGATATATTTCTGTTTTAATGGAGCACCTTACACTTTACCACCTACAAAATAGATTAAGAGTTTCTCAGATAACAGTTCCTGAATTTGAATTAATCCAATGGATCTGAAGATCACATCTCTGTTCTTTTCTTATAAATTTACTACTCACTCAAGCAGCATCAAGTCCACCATCAGTGAGGATTTATACGAGCATCTGGATATAAAAGTGTGGATTAAATCCATAATATTCTGATGTGTTCAATTTCCAGACCATCTATTGTAATTCTACTGCTAGAAAACAATAACACAGCTAACGCATCCAACATGTTAAGATAAAAGTCCCTTATCAATACTGAGGTAGTCTTAAATACTTTGATACAACTACAGCTAAGCCAAAATCATACTCTATTTGCTGTACCCAAACATTTATTAATACACAGAAAGTGAAACTGTCCAGCTCTACTCTGACCTTATGGAGTACTGCTTCCAAATCTGTGCCCTGAACCAGGTCCTTCCCTGGTTCAGGGAAGAGCCACAGAGATGATGAGATGGCTGGAGCACCTCGCCTTTGAAGAAACACTAAGGGAGACCAAATGACATTTTTCCAGTACTTAAAAGGAGTTTATAATCAGTAGGGTCAGCAACTTTTTACATATTTACATTACAGATGACCTATGTTTTTTCTGTTTCCTTACAGCAGGAAAATATCTGTGAAAAGCTTACTCAGAGACCTTCTCTGAGTAACATTCATTGTTATGCTAAAAATACTCATCCTTAAAAAAAATATGCTTAACCTACTAAATGTATCAGGATGATGTAAGACAAAACTATTGGTTTGAAAACCTTGTTATTGTTAATAGCCGGCGTTGCAGGAGTACCTAGAATTCTTTATAAATAGACAAGAGAATGACAAGTTGGCTCCCTCAACTTTAGATACTACAATCTGTATCTATAACAGTAGTGAATTTAGGATATGCTTACTGTAAATTAAGACAAATAAGCTTCTTCAGAATGTGATTCCTATACCTTATTATAGGACTTTACAATCATATCAATAGTCTTTGAAAAGAATGTATTTCTCTTCATTGGCTATGAAGTAGCACTGGGATGACAAGCTTAGGTACAGATATGAAGATGGTAGATATCAGCATTTAGTCAGATGATTCTCAGTCATGAAAAATGAAGTTATTGCTTCAATGAATTTATAAGCTAAACAAGACAAGAAGAAATGGAGATTCAAGAAAAATAAGTACTTTGCACAGAACTAGAATGAAAAAGGGGTATCTTCTGGATTCTGCTGAAATATTTTAACAGAAAAGTGTATCTTCTTCACTTTATGAAGTAATTTTTTCAAAGTTCTTCTCTTTAGAACCACAGAAAATTTCTCGTACTACACTGTTCTGACTGTTTTATTTGTTTTCCTTTATAACTTATTTCCATTGTACTAAAAATGTGGTTTGATTCACTTCTACATAGAGAGCTCATAAAATATTGAAAGGCTTCGATAATTTTAAAACATTCTACACTGCACATAGAGATTTAAATTTCTCTGCTAATTTTTTATTAGCACTTTAATTTGGAAGGTACCAGGCTTCTACAAGATTTAAAATTATTGGAGCATTTCAAATTATTATAAGCTTTCCAGTAAAGATGTGACTGTGGTTCTGTGCTTGTAAAGTGTAGCAAAATTTAAATTTAATCTAAATTATTTAAGTGCTTCAGACTTCAGGGAGATTTTCAATCTTTCAAACTGGGATTCATGTTCAGAGACTAAAGCAATCTTATAATGCAAAATGTTTTCATCATTTTAAAGACCTGCAGGAAGCATTCAGAACAGGCTTTTTTTATCATTATTATTGTCAGTTTGTTTATTTAAATTATTTGTTTTCATCTCTAGTGCACGGAAAGAAAACAAATAAAGTAAAAGGATAAAGAGAAGCTAATGCTTCCTCTAGCAAGTCTAAGATAACAGCTTTCCCCTTTGGATAGCTGGTAAGGTAATTTGAAGAGCATTGTTTGGTAAAGTACATTCTGAAATCTACTAGAAGCTGTTACGTGTTCTATAGCCTTACTCGTGACCATAAGTTTTAAAAGTACTCATCATTCGAAAAGGGCTGCTCCAAAACTAGTGCCTCCCATTTTACTATGTTGGCTTGTGACATCAGAGGTTAATGTTGGTGACATGGCAGTACAGACTGAAACTTCTTGCCAATATTCCATTACGTTTAATTACCATACAACAGATGGCAGCAGTGGGAAAGCCTGTCAAAATTATATCTGACATGAAAGCCCATTTGAAAAAAGACATGTAACTGAATTCTATCATGCAGAAAGAATGTCACCCATTGACACCTCCTGAACATTTATGGAGACCAAGCAGTGAATGAGAGAACAGTGAGGTGGTGGGTGTTGTGTTTCAGCAGTCGCAACAGTGACAGTGGTTAGCCTCTACTACTACAGATTTTTACTTGCATAGCATGCAGATTCTTTTTCATCACTTGTGAAAATACATAGCAAATGGTGCTATGTTGAAAAATAGTGTTTTGTAGCTGAGAATTTGCTCTATCATATGATGTTATTGTGCTCTTCCTATCTATTGTAATTTCCATGGAAATTAATAGGAGGCATTACTTTTAGAGCTACCTATGTAAATGAAAAAATATGTATAACTGGAATTTTCTCTCTTGGTGAAGACTCATGTTTCAAAAGGAGAGGAAAAATGTATTTTGTTTGGTTTCACTTGATTGTTAACACATTAAATTTCTGTAAAATCTAGAAATGAACTTTGCAACCACCTTTGTCTGATAATTACTATAATATGGCCTTGAATATACAATTTTCTGATTTGTACAATCCTGTGAAGTTAAATTACAAGTATTTTGTTTCTGTGTAAGAATTCTACTAGTATCCCCATTAATTTTGGAAGTGAAAATGTCTCCAGCCTCCTAACACATTAACATAACTGATTCTACTGCTCTTTTTGTCATTCTAGCACATATTGCTCAAAGTTGACTTATTCCTTTTTGATGATGATGTAAAACTTTCAAAAACAGTAAACTGCTGCAAAATGAATATTAAAATGTGTTAGCATCATTAATCATGCCAAAATGAGCGTTCTGATTCAGCTTGAGTTAAAGTTTTATTAAATCTTTCATACAAATGTTTATCAAGATGTGCCATAACTGTTTAGAAGTGGTCAAACACTATAATCAGACATATTCTAGAAGTTAATAAATTAAATCAATCATATGGGAAACTGCTCTTTTTGATTTCCTGCTCTGGTGGGCCAGACACAACCAGCTGGTGGACAGTGATGTAATTTGTATCACCCTAATCTAGTGTATTACTGTTTAAGCTACCAAAGGACTAGAAAATCGGAGATTATTCTCTTGCGGTGAAAAAAAATGAAATGGCAAAGCTAATGTCTGTCCCCTTCTTCATAGAACGCAAGGTTGCTTTTTGGATAGCAAGAATATATTGACTGATCAAAGGTAAAGCCTATCCAGAACTCACCAGCAACAGTTGTATACACGACATAGAAAATGAGTACATCAAAAAAGCTGCTGATCACATCATAGCAGGCGGTAATTTGTAACAGAATGGATCTCCAATCCCTCTCTTTTAATGATATCAGTAAAAAAACAAACAAGCAATGCAAACAAAAACCGCAAAAACATACTGACTTATGTAGCAGTGTAACAGAGGGCCAGACTCACTGTTGTACTGTAAGTGCTTTTGTTGCTTTTGTGTATAAAATAGCAATGATTAGGTTTAATAGTGGGTGTTGAATTGGATTTGCAACTGTGCTCTGTTCACAGGGTAGTACAAACCATCTGGAGAATACTGCCAAATCTGAGCCTCAGAGGCAAGGCCAGGTTCACAGATAATATAAATTTAATTTTATCTATTGTTTACCAGTTTATGTCATCATCAATATGATCAGAATCGCCATAAAGCTTGATCACTGAGGTTAACTTCTTCAGAGCTGTTCCAGCCAGAACCGCAGCGACTGACCACGAGGTACAGGGGGTTTCAGTGGGTTCCCTTATTCAGGGATCCCCGAGACAATAGAGCAGCCGGATAGCTCTTGGCCGGGCTGTTCTCACAAGAGTGGCAATGTGGTGAGGGTGTTGCCAGCATAACTGCGGCTCTGCATCCACTCCCTCACCTAGAAAAAGCTTCAGGGAGGGTAGCAATGCATTGCTGCCCAAGAGATACAGAGAGGAGGAGTCGGGGTGTGAGAATCACCTGGGTTGTTTTAAGGAGGAGAAACAGTAAGCCACTCATACATGGGACAACACAGCAAGGACAGTTGTTATCACTGTCAAGTGAGTGATAAGTGCAGGGCCTCCTGTTAAGGACCCAGCAACGGGGTGAGGGCAGAGCCATCACTACCAGCAGCAGGGCAGGGCTGATCAGTCACACCCCATTAAGGATATCTGGTAGTGTTAGCGTGCCTGCTGGTTTGCAATGGCTGCACCCCAGTGGAAAGCTACCAGCACAAAAACTGTGGAGACCCAGACAGAAGACCCATGCTCATGCAGAAAGAAGACTGCAGCCAAAAAGAGCGTGGAGACCCAGACTGAGGTCCTGTGCATGCTTGAAAGGATAGCTGATGCTAAGACAAGACTAGAACTTGGCTGCCAGTGAAGACCGAGTCAAAGAACTCATTCAGTACTTCAGCCTTCTCTTTGTCTGTTAAAGCCAGTTCTCCCTCTACATTTAACAAAGGAGGTACACTTGCTTTGGCTCTTCTGCCTCTTCTGGCCAATGTACCTGTAGAATGTCTGTCTTCCTGTTGTTTTTCACATCCCTTGCCAAGTTTAGTCTGCCTGCGTCTTGGCTTTCCTGATCTCATATCTACAAGACTGGTTGAGGTGCTGGAACAGGCTGCCCAGAGAAGTTGTGGATGCCCCATCCCTGGAGGTGTTCAATGACAGACTGCATTGGGGCCCTGGGCAGCCTGGTCTAGCATTAAATGTGGAGGTTGGTGGCCCTGCCTGTGGCAGGCAGATTGGAGATTCATTATCCTTGAGATCCCTTCCTACCCTGGCCATTCTGTGATTCTGTGAAGCAACCCCAAATACTTTGTCCACTGAATAATAGCAAAATTAACTACACAGCAGATTTATACAATTCAGCAATTCCTTGATTATAATTTCTTTTTAGTGAGAGACTTTTTTCAGTTCTGCCTGTGCCTTGGTTTTCCTGATCCTACATCAGCAAGTCCAGACAGCATCCCTGTATTCTTCCTAGGTGACGCGGCCTTTTATCCAGAGCTTGTACGCACCTTTCTTTGAGCTCAGAGTGCCCAACAGATCCTTGCCAAGCCATGTCAGTTTCCTAACTTCTCTGACCGCTTTCTTATTCAGAAGGACAGAAAGCTCTTGTGTTCTCAGGAAGGCATCCTTGAAGAGTAGCCAGCTCTCTTCATCATCTTTGTCTTTAAAGACAGCATCCCAGGGGATCTTGGCCAACAGTCCATTGAACTGCTTAAAGTTTGTTCTTCTGAAGTTCAGGGTCCTGATGCCACTGTTTGCCAGGCCCACATCCCTCAAGATCACAAACTCGACCAGGGCATGGTCAATGCAGCTTAGGCTGCCTCCAACCTTAACACTTTTAATGATGTCCTCCACATTGGTGAGCAGCAGGTGCAGCAACACTTCACCTCTGGTCGGTCTGTGCAATACCTGGACCAGAAAGTTATCATCAACACATTCCAGGAACCTCCTGGACCTCTTGCAGCTCGCCATTGTGGTCTTTCCATCAGATATCCGGATGGTTAAAGTCCTCTCTCAGGACAAGAGCCCATAACCATGCCGCCTCCTGCATCTGAAGCGAGAAAGCCTCATCAACAGTCTCCCCTTGATCAGGTGGCCTGTAGTACACACCTATCACCAGCTGGCCTTTGTTAGTCCCATGCTTAATTCTAACCCACAGACTCTCAACCTGTTCCTGACTGTTTCCCAGAGGGAGCTCCTCACAGTCTATCCACTCTTTGACATAGAGGACAACTCCCCCACCCTTCCTACCTTGCCTATCCCTTCTAAAGAGCCAATAGCCCTCAATGGTGGTATTTCAGTTACAGGAGTCATCCCACCATGTTTCCGTGATAGCAACAAGGTGTCATAACTTTCCAAGCACATCAGTTTTCAACTGGTCTTATTTCCCAGTCTGCGTGCATTGGTATAAAGGCACTTCAGCTGGGCTTTCCATCTCACTACTTTTACAGAGCATCTAGGATCCCCTAGAACAGCAGCATCCCCAGCAGCCCCCTGTCCCAGTCCATCCCTTTGTAGTCCACTGTCTTCACTCATCAAGTTTGGAATGAGCCCTTGAATGAACCACTCAACCCCAGCAGCCCTCATCTTGTCCCCTTCCCCCTTCATACGTAGGGGTAAAGACCTTTCAATGAGTCCCACCAATTCCTCAGCTAGGATCCTCTTACCCCTCAGAGACAGGCTACTTCCATTTGCAACCATCATGCCAGGTGCTGAGTAAATTGCCCTATGGTCAAAAAAAACAAAACAAAACAAAATTCCTGTGTTTGCACCAACTTCTAAGCCATTATTTTACAAGGTGGGTTTTTTGGATCTTCTCAGTATCCTGCCCTGCCACTGAAAATATAGAAGAAAACACCACCTGCACACCCGCTCCATCAAGTACCTGCCCCAGTCCCCTGAAGTCTTTCTTGATAGTCCTGAGGCTTTTCTCAGCGACTTTGTCACTGCCATCCTGAACTATAAATAAGGGGTAATAATCAGAAGGGCGAATCAGTCCAGGAAGTTTCCTCAAAAGGCAGTAAGGTGTGATGAGCTCCATGTGAAGCCTCAGCTGTGTGCCAAGATCTCGGGGCTGATAAGGACTGGCAACACCAATCTATCTCCCACTCACACACCTTTACACACACTTCTGAGGTCCTCAGCCTCTCCACCTCCTCCTTCAGATCGACCACAAGTCTGAGTAAGACACTTAGCTGGCCACATCTTGGTACTGCAAAGGCCAGGCTCTAGCACTCATCACAGCCTGTGTACTAACATATTGTTTCTGGACCTCAGTCCGAGTCTCCACATTTTTCTCAGCTGCAGTCTTCCTCCTGCTTGACCTTGGGACTTCTGTCTGGGATATTAGAGAATATACATGGAAATTCAGGTCTTCCTTTCTGCTGCTACAAAGATTTCCAGACGTTTAAAATCCCTAGAGAGTCTGAAACAGACCTTGTCTTTCAACTGTAAGTAAATGAGGTGGACAATAACAAACATCAGGAATTATCTGCATATTATTTTAAACTATAAAGCATAATCTTTCTGCTGAGTTTAATACAAGTATTTAAATATTTCAAATTCTGAGTAATTTTCTTACATTTTACTGGCATTTTCTTGCTTCAAAATAAATATCCTCTATTTGGAACACAGGACCATAGAATCATCATAGAATCATTACAGAATTACAGAATCACAAGGTTGGAAAGGATATACAAAATCATGTAGTCCAATCACGTTCTTATTACCATTGCTGCCACAAGCTACTAAACCATATCTCGTAGCTCCTCATCCAGATGCCTCTTGAACACTGCCAGGGATGGCCACTCGATTACCTCCCTGGACAGGTCATTCCAGTGTCTAACCACTCTCTGAGAGAAAAAGCTTTTCCTTATGTCCAACCTAAACCTCCTCTGGTACAACTTCCAGGCAAATAGTAGGACCTGAGGAAATGGCCAGAAGAGGACAGACCCTTTTTCACCACAACCTCCCTTCAGGAATTTGTAGAGTGCAATGAGGTCTCCCCTGAGCCTTCTCTTCTCCAGACTAAACAATCCCAGCTCCCTCAGCCACTCCTCATAAGACTTGTGCTCCAGACCTCTCACCAGTTTTGTTGCCCTTCTCTGGACACATTCCAGGAACTCAATGTCTTTCTTGCAGTGAGGGGCACAAAACTGATCACAGTACTTGAGGTGCGGCCTCACCAGTGCTGAGTACAGGGGGACAATCACCTCCTGCTCCTGCTGGCCACACTATTTCTAATGCAAGCCAGGATGCCATTGGCCCTCTTGGCCACCTGTGCACACTGTCGGCTCATGTTCAGCCAAGCATCAACCAACACCCCCAGGTCCCATTCCTCTTCACAATCATTCAGCCACGCAGCCCCAATCCTGTGGCACTGCATGGGGTTACTGTGGCCAAAGTGCAGGACCCGGCACTTGGCCTTGTTGAACCTCATCCCATTCATCTCAGCCCAGCGATGCAGCTTACCTAGATCCCTCTGCAGGGCCTCCCTACCCTCAGGCAGATTGACACCACCTCCCAGCTTGGTGTCATTTGCAAATTTACTGAGGCTATACTCAATCTCCTCACCTAGGTCATCAATAAAGATATTAAACAACATGGGCCCCAGAGCTGACTCCTGGAGGACACCACTTGTAACGAATCGCCAGCTGGACTTAATTTCATTAACCACTACCTGTTGGGCATGGCCCTCCAGCCAGTTTCTTACCCAAAGAAGGGCATACCTATCCAGGCCACATACAGCCAGTTTGCCCAGAGGAATACAACAGCCTTTCCCTCGTCTACCAGGCTGGTTGCCCACTTGTAGAAGGAGATGAGATTGGTCAAGCATGACCTGCATCTCATGAACCCGTGCTGGCTGGGCCTGATCCCCTGGGCACCACGCACATGCCGTGTGATCTCACCCAAGATGATTTGCTCCATAACTTTCCCTGGCACCAAGGTCAGGCTGACAGGCCTGTAGTTCCCTGGATCCTCCTTATGGCCCTTCTTGTAGATGGGAGTCACATTGGCAAGCCTCCAATTCTCTGGGACCTCTCTAGATCACCAGGAGTGCTGGTAGATAGCCAAGAGCAGCTTAGCTATCACCCCCTCCAGCTCCCTCAACACCCTAGGATGGAGCCTGTCTGGTCCCATGGACTTGTGACAGTCCAGATGGAGGAGGAGCTCTCTGTCTCTACCTGAATCATCAGGAGTGTATTCTGCATAACATCCCAGACTTCCAGATCAGGATGTAAAGTGCTCTGAGGATAACTGATCTGCCTATTAAAGGCAGATGTAAAAAAAGTGTGGAGGACCTCAGCCTTCTCCTTATCCTCAGTGGTCACATTCCCCACTGCATCAAGTAAAGGATGGAAATTCTCATGGCTCTTCTCTTACCATTGATATATTCATAAAATTATTTCTTATTCTCTTTTCCTACAGCGGCCAATTTGAGTTCAAGTTGGGCTTTTCGCCTCCTAATTTCCTCCCTGCATATCTTAGGAATTTCCTTGTGATCTCCCCAAGTAGCCTGTCCCTTCTTCCAGAAGACATAGACTCTTTTTCTTCTGGAGTCTCAACAATAGCTCTCGGCTCATCCACACCTGTCTTCTTCCCCTACAGCTCACCTTGCAACATTCAGGAACAGTCTGTTCTTACGCCTCTAAGATTTCCACCTTAAGAAGCATTCAGGCTTCCTGGACCCCTTTACCCTTCAGGAGCGACTCCCAACGGAAAACATGCTACAAGCATCCTGAACAGGTCAAAGTCCACCCTCTTGAAGTTCAAGATAGCAGCTTTGCTAATCACCCTTCTGACATCTCCCAGAATAGAGAATTCTACAATTTCATGGTTGCTCTGCCCAAGACAGTTCCCAGCCTTCACACTTCCCACCAGTCCTTCTCTAATAGTGAAGAGCATGTCTAGCAGGCCACCACCCCAGTAGGCTCTCCTACCAGCTGTGTAAGGAAGCTATCTTCCACACACTCTACAAATCTGCTGGACTGCTTCCTCTGTGCTGTCTTATATTTCCAACATATATCAGGGAAATTGAAGTCTTCCATGAGAACAAGAGCTGGCAATCACACAACTCCTCAAGCTGCTCATAGAATGCCTCATCCATCTCTTCATCCTAATTAGGCGGTCTATAACAGACCCCCACCAAGATGTCTCCCCTACAGGCCTCCCCCCGATCCTTAGCCACAGACACTCAACTTTAACATTCCCAACCCTAAGCTCTTCAACATCAAAACAGTCTTTAATATAAAAGGCCACACCACCACCCTTCCTTCCTTGTCCATCTCTTCTGAAGAGCTTGTAGACATTCATCACAGCACTCCAGTCACAGGAGTTTGTGGTACTAAACTCCCATGTTCTGGTAATAGCAACTAGGTCACAGTTAGCCTTGATGCACCATCGCTTCCAGCTGCTCCTGCTTGTTTCCCATGCTGCGTGCATTGGCGTAGATGCACTTCAGCCAAGTTTTCTGCCTCACCCCAAGCTCAAGCATCGTTCCCTAGGCTCATCTCCTGTGAGGCCTGTTTTGTTCCCTTCCCTCATCATAACTAGTTTAAAACTCTTCCAATAAGCCCTGCTAGCTCCTGTGCTAGGATTCCTTGCCCCCTTTGAGATAGGTGGGTTCCACAAATGGACAACAGGCCAGGGACCAAGAATACTGCCCCATGATGAAAGAACCCAAAGTTTCTGTTTCGACAGCAGCCTCTGAGCCATACGTTCATCGCTTGTGCTTTCCAAGCCTGCTCCATGTCCCTCGCTGTCCCTGAAGGTATAGAACAAAAAAAATCACTTCAGCTCCTGTGCCTTGAACTAAACGCCCTAAACTCCTGAAATCTCTTTTCATAGTTCTTAAGCTTCTCTGAGCCATTTCATCCCTGCCCAACTGAACTATGAGTAAAGGAAAATAATCAGTGAGCCTAACCAGCTTTGGGAGTTTCCTGGTTATGCCCCTGACCCGGGCCCCAGGAAGGCAGCACACTTCCCGACAACTCAGGTCCAGTCTGCATATGGGACCCTCCATTCCTGTAAGAAGGGAGTCACCCACCATGACCAATCTTCTTTCTTTCCTGACAGAGGTGTCTCAAAAAGTGGAGGTGTCCTTAGGCTCGCCTTAGGCTCCTTCCTAGGCAGATCCTCCATCTCCTCTCCCCTCACTTCTCCTTCAATTTCTAATGTCTCAAACCTGTTGCTGGGAAAGTGGAGTAGGCAGGCAGGGGGGCAACTGGGACACCGAGTCAGGACTCTCCTCCAACCCTCCTCATCAGTCAGGTCTGTCTGACTGTGACAGGGCAGGGGATCAACCCTTTTCTAGGGTCATCTCCCTAGCACACTTCCCTCCAGGAAGCCAGCAAGTCACTCTATCAGTTGATCTCCCACTCACACTCCCTGATGGTCTTTAGTGTTAGCACTGCTTCCTTGAGCTCCACCACCAGGCTGAGCAGCTCATCTACTTGCTCACACCTCACACAGGTGGAATCCCTGCCACCCTCCCCAGGCAGCAGAAGGCTCAGGAACTCCCTACAACCAGAGACCTGAACAGCTATATTTCTGGGCAGGCCCTCCATCTGGATCACCATGGATAAGTAAGCTGTCTGGTGGACCCCACGTTTAGGCCTGCAGTCTCAGAGACTGCCAAGAGGAAAACCAGTATCCTGAACAAGCAGGGACAGAACTTAATGTCTTCACCACTTGACCCATCTCCCACAGCTGCAGCACAATATGGGCAGCATAGGCTGTACCCACTCACCCTTCCCAGTCTCAGATGGCAGCAACAACAGTTACTCACGTGGGATGCTCCTCGAAGTTATTTAAAGCTTATTATCAGGTGTGAATGTTAAGGGCAGGTGTTTAAACTATGCTGCTAATGTGCCAGCTCTGCTCCTGCTAACTCAAGAGCTTGCCCACAAGCTGTTATCTCCTCTATGCAAGTGCAGCACTGTTGTTAGTTTAAAAAAAAAAAAAATCCTTAAGAAGAACTTTTTTGTTGGCCTTTTTTTTTGCTCCAGATCTCTTGCCCAGTGTAGTCTTACCTGCTCTGTAGCTAGTTTCTGCAGCAAAAAAAAATCATTTCCCTGTTCTGTCATTAACCTGTTTGACAGTTTCTACTTATGTTTTCCATGTTGTTTGTGTATGTATTTTGTAGGCAAACACAAAGAAACCTCATGTAGTTTCACATTCCACACGCAAAAGTAAAATCTGTTCCCTTCGCTGGAGGAAATCCCCTGTGATGTGCTGCCAATATTTTAACAAGACACTCTTACAGATCTTTCTCTTCTTAAGCCTGTGTCAAATCTGTGCACCCGGGGTATGAAAGAATGCTGACAGATTCATTTGTTTCTGGTTTAATGTGAAAATGCATTTTCATAAACATTACCAAGAAAGATTGGATCTCACTTGGCAAACAAACTGATATTAAGATCTCAGAAATGTCTAGGCTATGTTCTTTAGCAAAAACAAACTGATGAATAAAACATTTACAGACAAGGTTGCTAAGATAGCACTATCTGCTCTGAAACAGCATGTGAATGAAACTGTGTATTACTGGTTATCTGCTGAGGTGTAATACATTATAGGATGTTTGTTTTTCTCACTAAGTATCTATCATTTGATAAAATCCCAAGAGTTCCCAAATGCAAAATGTTGCAGATGTTGTATAAAACATACACACAACTACTATATACAACTATTGTGAATATTCTGAAAATTATTTCAATTTCTCAAATCTCATTACTATTATTATAATCATTGACAATTATTTTTACATTGGGAAACCCATATGTGTATGTTTCAGTATTTTCAAAGGGAATTATACAGACTTAGGAAAGTATTTTTGTATTGGCAGTATACTTAGAGTTATCAGAGAAATGGGGCTAGTAAGCCTGTATTCCTTCAGATCCTCACATAAATAGATGATACAGACAGAATGCCCACTCTGCATCAGCCACTGGCTGATGTACTCAGCAATGTCATAAACTTCAGTGAATTTGGGGAGAGCAAACTGTCACTCTTTGCTGTTAGAGCTGTTTCGTATTACAGGTAAATGAAATATACAGAGGTTGAAAAAAATAGAGATGCAATAGGAGTAAGCCTGTTTTAAATCCTGTTAAAACATTCACGTGCGCTAGCGATTCGCAGTGCTGTGTGAAAATATTCACAGTGCTGTGTGATTTAAAATAGCAGTACACAGAGTTTCCTGAAAGGCCTGAAGTATATATCTCCTTAATTTTATTTTTAGTACAGTATTTTTGTTAAATATTATACTAATTTCACTCAATTTGGAGTAAGGGTATTTAATAAAACTATGATTTGAATTGATATCCTAATCATGAATAGTTCCCAGTAATTTGACTTAAGCATTATGTTCACTTTCTGATAACTATATGAGTAATTAATTTCATAAAAAGGAAAACACTGTTAATCAGGAAGAAATGTGGGTCTTTTTTTTTTAACTTGTTCCCAAATACTTGATAGATTGATAATGAGTCTATGTTCTAGAAGATAACATTTTCTTGTACAGAGAAGCCAATGAAACTTTTTTTTTTTTTTTTTTTTTTTCCCATTCACGAACTGGGGAGTTCTACTAGCTGAACTATTAGCTTATTTATTTATTTATTTATTTATTTACTTATTTAGCTGTCTTGTTAAGCTTTATAACTTATATATAACTTCCAGCTTTATAGCTATATTCCTAACTTGAAAACCAATGGCAGTGATCTCTGACAGGCTTCTAGGTGCACATAAAAGTAGTCTGTATAGCGTCAAGTCAAATTCCCCTGAAAGTGCACCCAGTTTGGAGTATTGCTAAAAAATACACTATAAACGTTAAACATTATGAATAGAACAGTGTAGAACAGAGCAAAATAGAATTGTTTTGGTGGAAGGGGCCTTCAAAAGTTATGTAGTCCAACTGTCTGGAACCTCTGAGGCTAATCAAAAGTTAAAGCACGTTGTTGAATGCATTATCCAAATACTTCTTGAACATGAGCATGTTCATCAAGGCATGGGTCATCAACCACTTCTCCAAGTAAGCTGTTTGAGCATTTGACCACCCTCACAGTAAATATTTTTTTACTTAATACCAAGTCTGAATCTCCCCTGGCACAGCTTTGTTCTTTTCCCATGCATCCAACATCCCATGTGATTCATGATAACTTGTTTGTTCTTCTTATAAACTGCAAAAATCTGGTGAAATCTCTTCAAAGCTGTACTTGAATGGTTCTTTCAGTAGTTTCTCACTGATATAGTAGTTTTGCTCTTTGCTATTGCCTGCACTATTTATTAGGGTACTGTGAGAATCCTTCTTTGATTTTTTTTGGCTCAAAGCTTGCTTCCTGAGGTAGTTTGTTGAGGAGGCAAGTGATGGTTGTTGTGTGGCAATCAACATCGCTGTGTGGACAATTTTACATCTTTGGAGCTGTTTGCCTTCGGAAGATAGTGCTCAGGACTGTTTACTGGCGGAAGAACTAGCCTGTGACCAAATAACTCCTGTTTGCTATGGGAGGCTGGGGAATGATACCATTGTATCCTGCGAAGGCAAGATGCAAGTTGGTGCCTCCCTGCTTCCTCTTATCTGCTGGCAAGGCCAGGAAGATAAGAACAAAGGAGTTTCCTGCTGAGGCCCCAGAGCCAGAAGCTGCCACTCAAAGGAGAGCTGACTCAACCACTTTGGATTTGAGCTGTCACTCCAAAGACAGCTGACTCGACCACTTTGAAAGCATTGAAAAGGGGCCATCATTGCCATGGTCGTCGTCGTCGTGCGTCGTCGTCGTTGTCAACAGAACAACTCTGCCTGATGACCCACCGCTACTGAAGATCAAAGACTGAACTACGAACCTCGCTGAATCCATGGTGGTGACTATCTCCTTCTTGCTGCCTATAAAGACCCCTTGCTTCTTCTTTTCTATCTTTTTCTATCGCCCTCCTTCCCTTCCCCCATTACCCTAATCCATAATAGTGTCCGTTCTCCTCTTCCACATTTCCCCTGATTAAGATTTGTAATAAACTGGTTGGACCAACATTTGAACCATTGCTTCTTAATCTCACGCTGGGTATATAGATAATAAAAGAACCTCCTCTCCCTCCTATAAATTGGAGCGAGACAGGTACATACATTCATCTGTGTGTGCTTAGCTGATTATTCATTATGTTACTTGTACTTGTCTCAGAATTAAAGATGCACAAGAAGGTGTCTGGAGGAGTATTGAGTATTTCAAAAAAAAAAAAAAAAAGAGATTCTGAGCAGCCTGTTTCCACTCTCATAGGAAAGAAATTCTTCACTGTGCTACTGTGGAACTTCTCATGCTCCAGTCTCTGCCCACTGCCCCTTATTCTATTGCTTCACACCACCAAAAGAATCCATCACCATCCACTTGATTTCTGTACTTTAGATCTTTATAAACAGTGATACAATGCCCTCAGTTTCCTCTTCCCTACTTAGAAGAGTTCCAGGTCTCTCAGCCATTCCTTTTAAGGGAGACACTCTTGGCCCTTAATCATATTTGTGGCCCTCTGCTGCACTCTTTTTAGGAGATTCCTGTCTTTCTTGAACTGAGGAGTCCAGAACAAGATGTAGTATTCCAGATGTGGCCACCAGGACAGAGTAGAGGGGGAGGTTCACCTCCCTCAACATGCTGACCATGCTTTGTAATGTATCACTGGCCTCCTTGGCCACAAGGGCACACTGCTGGCTCATGACCAACCTGTTGTCCACTGGGACAACTAGTCCTGTAGAGCTTCTCTCCAGTAGGTCAGCCTCTAACCTGTCCAGATGCATGTGGTTATTCCTCCCCAGATGTAGGTTTCTATACTTGCCCTTGTTGAATTTCATAACGTTCCCCTCCAAACAGCTCTCCAGTTTGTCCAAGTCTTGCTGAACGGCAGTAAAGCCTTCTGGTGCATCAGCCACTCCTACCAGCTTTGTATCATCTGCAAAATTTGCTAAAGGTGGACTCTATCCCTACATCTAGGTCACTGATGAAAATTTTGAACAAGGTCAGGTCCAGCACTGGCCCAACACTACTAGCTACAGGCTTCCAAGTAGACTCTGTGCCACTGATCACAATACTTTGAACTCTGTCAGTCAGCCAGTTCTCAATCTCTCTCACTATCCAGTCACCTATCCCACACTTTCTAAGCTTACCTATGAGAATGCTATGGGATACAGTGTCAAACACCTTGCTGATGTCAAGATCCACAAGATCCACTGCTGTCCCGTTATCTAGCCAGACAGTGATGACATCCTAGAGGGCTACCAGGTGAGCTGAGCATGATTCCCCTAGATAAGGCCATGTTGACTACTCTTAATAACTTCCTTATTCTCTTCCTCTTGGGTGGACCTGGAATCCAGAAAAAGTTTTCTGGCATCTTTATCTTATTTCTTACTCTTAGGATGCGCTGTTCTTGAGGTCAGAAGAAGTGGTATTTGAGTGCCAAACAGCTCTCTTGGGCCATTTTACCAGCCACAGGATACCTCTAAGCAGGTCCTTGAAGAGGTCAAAGCAGGCTTTCCTAAAGTCCAGAGTTGCAATCCTTATTGCTTTATTTCTTCCACATAAGATCCTGAACTCTACCATCTCATTATCTCTGCATCCCAAACTGCACCCAACTGTCTCATTCCCAACCAGCCCTTCCTTGTTACTAAGAACATAGTCCCAAAGCACACATTTCCTCATCAAGCTCCCTAACTTGCATCAGAAATTTTTCTTCAACACATTTCAGAAACCTCCTGGACCACACGTGCCTGACTGTGTTGCTTATCCAACAAATACCAGGATAACTGAAGTCCCCCATAAGAACGAGTGCCTGGGATTGTGAAGCTACTTCCAGCTGTTTGTAGAAGGCTTCATCAACTTCCTCCTTCTGATCAGAAGGCTTATAATACACACCCAAAACTGAGTCACCCACATTACCTTAACCCTTAATTCTTACCCACAACTCTCCACTCTCTCATCATTCATACTCAGATGTAGCTTGGTATGTTCTAGTTGTTCTCCTATATCAAGAGCAACTCCATCACCTCACCTTGCTGGCATGTCTTTCCTAAAGAGGACATAGCCATCCATGACAGCATTCCAGTCACTCCTTTCCACTTATGATGAATATCACTTAATATAGTATCCTGACAGAGCAGAGCCATGTCGCTCTAGATATCTTTACACAGTGCTATACGTGAGAAATCTTTGGCCTACTGAAGCCAGTGAACGTTCTAATGCTTCAATGAAATCAAAGATGGTGAACATTTAGGTTATGAATTACAGGAAAACAAACAAACAAACAACAACAACAACAAAACAAGCAGACTCCTACATGACACTTTTCATTCTTTAACTTTATAGACTACTCTGCAGTTGTGCATATTCAGCTTCACTTAATGCTCAGATTGTTGAATATGATGCAAAGAAGGACATATAAGTCGATGAAAAGCTTCCCAAAATTCACTTGCTGAGAAAAAGCTTCAAAACCAAATATGTATTTTTTTGGTTAATATATGATGAGAGATAATAATAAGCAGAAATATCTGATGCCTGACAACATTTCTGATGAAAATACACTGGTATTATGTTGAACAACTGAAAGGAATATGGAAATACTCACATTTTTGAACTTCACAGAACAGAATTCAGAGGAACTGACCAACAACATATTGGAAATTACAGAAATCTTAAATATTATAGCTCACTTTATCTTTTCATAATACTTTTGAAAATAGAAAGAAAGCATTGTGTAGAGCATGAAGCTTAGAATATTGAATTCTTGTTTAAGTTTGATGACTGACTCATAAGAGAAAATAAAGGTATTTACTTCAAGGCAAGAACTTCCTAAGTGTGATGTGGCAATAATGAAAGGCAATGAGAGAAAGGGAAAATGACTTTAAAATGTAAAGTGCAATTATAAAGGTGAAATGGCTTATCTACTGTATCAGAATTATGTGACCACTGCCTAAATCAGAAATTCAGTTAAAGAAGACACAGAAGATTGATATTGCAGAAGAAATATAGAGCGTAAAAGGAAAGTTTTTCAGTTTTCTCTGGAGTTTATCATATATCCAATGTGTAAGCTGCATATAAGGCATCTCAAAGGCAATGTGCTCATCTATGTGAATTCTTATATACATATATATATAGGGTAAGATTTGTAAAATTAAAGGAGCAGAATTATCTCTTTCAGTCTGTAGATCTTGTAGATCCTTGGCTCATACACTGTTTGGAAAAAGTAGAAGTTTGCAAAGACAATTCAGACAACAAATCATTCACAAATACTGGAGGTCCATTCATAGGTGAACAGGTGTGGTCAATATGTTTTGTACAACCAGTCATGCAGATCAGATTGTTTTAATTATGCTAGGTGACATGCTCAGCAGCCAGAAAAGGCAAGTAGAATTGAAAGGAAGTATTTAATCTTTCAGTAAATGTAGTGCTGTATGTTTATTTTAATTAAGTTCTATTTGAATCACACAGTTTATTCATTTCCAGTACAGATTTCTGAATATTGAAAATTCAAATTATACAGCCTAATATGTTTAATCTCAAAGCTGTTATATCTCTTTGAAGATGATAAGCCTAAAATTAATATAAAACATATAGATTACAGTTAATAAAATAGGGGCTTCTATTATCTACTCACCAAAAGTAAATAATTATTAAAAATACATTTGTCAGTTTACATTTGAAATCATAGAATGGCTTGCTTTAGAAGGGATCTCAAGGATCATCAAGTTCCAACCCCCCTGTTGCAGGTGGAGTGGCTGGCTGCAAAGATCAGATTGCACATGGCCCCATGCAACCAGGCCTTACGCACCTTCGGGGACAGGGCACCCACAACCTCTTTGGGCAACCTGTTCAAGCACCTCACCGCTTTCTCAGTTAAAAACTTCCCCCAGCATCTTATTTAAATCTCCCTTCCTTCACTTTAAAACCATTCCCCCTTGTCATATCACTAATTATTTAAAAAATTGATTTCTATCCTTTTTGTAAACTACCTTAAAAGACTGAAAGGTCACAAGGAGGTCCCCCGCAGCCTTGTCTTTTCCAGGCAGAACAAGCCCAGTTTCTTCACCCTATCTTCATAGGAGAGGTGCTCCAGTCCTTGGAACATCTCCTCTAGGCCTCCTCTGGAACCTCTCCAAAAGCTCTACATCTTTCCTCTCTTATGGGCCCAAGACTTGGACTCAGTATTCCAGATGGAGCCTCACGAGGTCAGAATAGAGGGGGATAATCACCTCCCTCACCCTGCTGGCCACCCCTCTTCTGATGGAACCCAGGATACCATTGATCTTCCTTTCTGCAAGTGCATAATGCTGGCTCATGTTCTATATTTAATCTACCAGAACTCCTAAATCCTTCTCCACAGGGCTACTCTCAAGGACTTCTTCCAGTTTTCAGATTACCTTCTCCTGAATTACCCTGATCAAAGTGCAAAACCTTGTACTTTGCTTTGCTGAAACTCATTGGGTTAAAAAAAGCCCAACTTTCAAGTTTATCAAAGTCCCTCCGGATGGTATCCCTTCCTTCTGTTGTACCAACTGCACTGCTCAGCTTGTTATCATCAGAAGACTTGCTGATGTTAAACTCAATGATGTTAAACTCAACCATCATCTATGTCACTGAAAAGATCCAAGACAGACCCTTGGGGGGCACTGCTCTTTACTGGCCTCCATGTGGGCATAGAGCTTTTTAGCACAACTCTCTGGCTGTGATCTTGTACACCAGGTAGTCCAGCCTTCAAATCCTTATCTCTCCAATGTAGAGATGAGGATGTAGTTAGGGACCATGTCAAAGGCCTTGTAGAATTCCAGGTAGATGACATCAATTGTCTTCCCGGGGAACGATAGGCCTGTCAGCCTGACCTCAGTACTGGGGAAGGTTATGGAGCAAATCATCTTGGATGAGCTTGCACAGTATGTATGCAGTGTCCAGGGGATCAGGCCCAGCCAGCATGGGTTCGTGAAAGGCAGGTCGTGCTTGACCAACCTCATCTCTTTCTACGACTGGGTGACTAGTCTGATAGATGAGGGAAGGGCTGTTGATGTAGTCTTCCTAGAGTTCAGCAAAGCCTTTGACATGGTCCCTCACACGCTTCTTCTGGGGAAACTGGCTGCCTGTGGTCTGAACAGATATACACTTCTTTGGGTAAGGAACTGGCTACAAGGCCGTGCCCAGAGGGTCGTGGTGAATGGAGTGAAGTCCAGCTGGCGACTTGTTACAAGTGGTGGCCCCCAGGGGTCAGTACTGGGGCCCATCCTGTTTAATGTCTTCATTGACGACTTAGATGAAGGGATTGAGTGTACCCTGAGTAAGTTTGCAGATGACACCAAGTTGGGAGGTTGTGTCGATCTGCCTGAGGGCAGGGAGGCCCTGCAGAGGGATCTAGATAAGCTGCATCGCTGGGCTGAGATGAATGGGATGAGGTTCAACAAGGCCAAGTGTCGGGTTCTGCTCTTTGGCCACAACAACCCCAGGCAGCGTTACAGGCTTGAGGATGAGTGGTTGGATGATTGTGAGGAGGAAAGGGACCTGGGGGTGTTGGTTGATGCTCGGCTGAACATGAGCCGACAGTGTGCACAGGTGGCCAAGAGGGCTAACGGCATCCTGGCCTGCATTAGAAATAGTGTGGCCAGCAGGAGCAGGGAGGTGATCATCCCCCTGTACTCAGCACTGGTGAGGCCGCACCTCGAGTATTGTGTTCAGTTTTGGGCCCCTCACTACAAGAAAGACATTGAGGCCCTGGAACGTGTCCAGAGAAGGGCAACGAAACTGGTGAGGGGTCTGGAGCACAAGTCTTATGAGGAGCGGCTGAGGGAGCTGGGATTGTTCAGTCTGGAGAAGAGGAGGCTCAGGGGAGACCTCATTGCACTCTACAACCTCCTGAAGGGAGGTTGTGGTGCAAAAGGGTCTGGCCTCTTCTCCCAGGCAAATAGTAGGACCCGAGGAAATGGCAAGAAGTTATACCAGAGGAGGTTTAGGTTGGATATTAGGAGAAACTTTTTCTCTCAGAGAGTGGTCAGGCACTGGAATGGCCTGCCCAGGGAGATGGTGGAGTCGCCGTCCCTGGTAGTGTTCAAGAGGCGCCTGGATGAGGAGCTACGAGAGATGGTTTAATAGCTTGTGGCACTGATAGGAATGGGAGGGTGGTTGGACTGGATGATCTTGCAGGTCGTTTCCAACCTTGTGATTCTGTGATTCTGTGAAGTTTGCAGATGACACCAAGCTGGGAGGTGGTGTTGATCTGCCTGAGGGTAGGGAGTCTCTTCAGAGGGATTTAGACAGGCCGAACCACTGGGCTGAGGTGAATGGGATGAGGTTTAACAAGGCCAAGTGTTGAGTTCTGCACATTGGGCACAACAACCCCATGCAGCGTTATAGGCTTGGGGGTGAGTGGCTTGATGAGTGTGAAGACGAGAAGTACCTGGGGGTGTTGGTTGACGCTTGGCTGAACATGAGCCGACAGTGTGCCTTGGTGGCCAAGAGGGCCAACAGCATCCTGGCCTGCATTAGAAATAGTGTGGCCAGCGGGAGCAGGGAGGTGATCATCCCCCTCTACTCAGCACTGGTGAGGCCGCACCTCAAGTACTGTGATCAGTTTTGGGCTCCTCACTGCAGGAAAGATGTTGAGGTCCTGGAGCGTGTCCAGAGAAGGACAATGAAACTGGTGAGGGGTCTGGAGCACAAGTCTTATGAGGAGCGGCTGAGGGAGCTGGGATTGTTCAGTCTGGAGAAGAGGAGGCTCAGGGGAGACCTCATTGCACTCTACAACCTCCTGAAGGGAGGTTGTGGTGAAGAGGGATTTGGCCTCTTCTCCCAGGCAACGAGCAGGACACGGGGCAATGACCGCAAGTTGTATCAGAGGAGGTTTAGGTTGGACATAAGGAAGAACTTTTTCTCTCAGAGAGTGGTCAGGCACTGGAATGGCCTGCCCAGGGGGGTGGTGGAGTCGCTGTCCCTGGCAGTGTTCAAGAGGCGTCTGGATGAGGAGTTGCGTGATATGGTTTAGTACTAGTGGTGGCAATGGTGATGAGGAGATGGTTGGACTGGATGATCTTATAGGTCGTTTCCAACCTTGTGATTCTATGATTCTATTATTCCCTTTGTCCACCAATGACATCACTACATCATAGTAGGCCACCAGATTGGTCAGGTATGATCTTCCCTTGGTGAAGCCATGGTGATTGTCTTGAATCATCCACCAGTCTCTCATGTGCCTAAATATGTCTTCCAGGAGGATCTGTTCCATGATCTTCACTCCTGATCTGCATGACCACCTCTCACAGAGCTAATGCCTCAAGTTTCCTGGGCCCTCTTTTGTCCCTTTCTTGTACATGAGAGTGATGCTTTCCTTTTTCCAGGACACCAGATCACCAGGGACATCCACTGACAGCCACAATTTATCAAATATGATGGAGAGCATCTTGGCAA
The DNA here is from genome assembly GCF_951394365.1 of Tetrao urogallus. NCBI lineage: Eukaryota > Metazoa > Chordata > Aves > Galliformes > Phasianidae > Tetrao > Tetrao urogallus. Next base: position 35,953,461 of record NC_136813.1, on the reverse strand, counting down.
TCATATCAGCCAGATCCCTTGGGATCCTGGGATGCATATCGTCTGGTCTCATAGACTTGTATACATTCAGTCTCATGAGTTGGTCTTGGATTTGCTCCGCCCCTACGGTGGGTGGGATTTCACCCCCCAGTTCCTATCTAGTGGTTCATGATCAGGGATGTGAGGTTCATGGATGTGGAAATTCTGGCTATCAGCAAAGATCAAGGCAAAGAACATACTGAGTACCTCAGCCACCTTCATATCTATTGCAGCCAGTTCTCCTTTCTCATTTATCAGGGAAGATATGTTCTCTTTGACCTTTGAAATATATTGTAACTTCCCTGGATTTTTAAAGGATCGGTTACTACTAAGACTTCTGTAAGTTTCTAAGTAATTGTCTTCTCTAATTCAGATAACCATTTCAAATGAGACAGCATAAGTTAATTTATTCCAGTGATCACCTGAATCAAATTCACTGTTTGTGTGTGTCCTTGCAATAGTGTCCCATATGATATAGCATCAGGGAAACAGAAGCAACATTAAGATTAAAATAAATAATAATAATAATAATAAAAAAAGACTCAGGAGACAGATCACAACCAGTAGTGAGTTTAACCTTTTAAATCTGACTCTTAGGTTGACTGCTGGCTATAGCTCCTTAATTTCTCCCAGAGCATTCTCCATACTGTTTCTTAATAGGATGCATAGATGAGTCTGTATGGCAAATGTCTATTTTCTCCTTCCTTTATGGACGAATTAGGAATCATGTTTTCAATCGATATAATTCAATGAATATCATGAAATCTAAATGTCAACGGTTTACAGGCTGGTTCAGCCCAGTTCCGTGACTAGTAGGGCGGAGGGATTTCACAAAATCCACGTCTCCAGAAAAACAGGGAACAGAGGACCTCAAAATAATTACAGACATTGGCAACAATCTGAGGAGAAACAAATTAATTTACTAAATATAGTATCGGAATGCAAGATAACACACTATAATAAAATATAATTAGAATTGAAGCTAATAAATAAAAAAAAAAAAAAAAAGAGAGAGAGAAAGGTGGATAGAAAGGTGTTCGAAAGGTGGATAGGCCTCACCATAAAGCTGAGGTGAGATGTGCAGTCCGGTTGAGCAGCAGGGAGATGGGAGGAGAGCCGATGAAGAAGAGCAGATGAAAAAGAGCGCATCAAGTGACCTTGCCAGGAGTTGTATCTCCTCTCTGTGACCGCAAAGTTCCCTGGGGAATGTAGTTCTTCTCTTCTGGGCAGGTACACAGGACTTGAGCATTAACAGTTAAACTCCCAGTGCCCCACATGATGTTATGATGTGGAATACCAAAAATCAAAATCATAAAACCATGACACTAAATTAATTTAAAGAACTTATGGAAAGCAAATGATAAACAATGACCTAAACTACAGTGCTAAAGATGCTGACTGCCTTGATGGTAAAACCAGGAAAAGCAATTTAATCTATTTAAAATCAGAATTAGAATCATCATGTTCATAGGAGTTGAATTATAAATCCCTCATGAGTGGAGGGAAATAGTTTTTTCTAAAAAAGGAATTATTTAGGATTTTATTCCACAAGTGGTGTACTGAACATCTTCTGAATACATTTCTGTTATGCCTACCAGGGATTTTATAAGATCCAAAAGGGGAAAAAAAAGACAAAGTGAACTAAAAGCTTTCTGTGCTTCTGTTTACTGTTTTATCTGTGTATATAATCAGTTATCAGTTAAGATTACTCGACGCTTAAATCATGATATATAAAATTAACTAGGACATCCAATCAGCTTTTGTCTCCTGCTGTTTATCAGAGGACAAATTTTTACATGTTATGCAGTCATCCCAAAGTGAGGATTAGATTGAAGCCAATAAGTGTGTCTGACTAAAGATGTATTGTGTTTAACTAGACTGAAATAATCATTTTTCCAATGGTTAATTACCCTCACTTTTTGATATTCGTGCCTTATGTCCAAATTTAATTTGTCTGGCTTCAGCTTTTATCGATTTTAACTTGACTCTTCTGCCAAACTAAAGAGATCTTTATAAATTAGTATTTTTCTTCTAATGAATACATGAACAGTAACTTTGCAGTTTGCTTATTTTATGCTACATAGGCTGATTTTTTATCTATATTTCACAGTAAAAGGAGCTTCTTCCAAGTTTGGTAGACACAGATGTGCTTTGTCTTCAAGATATGCTCAGTAATACAGCACCCTGTATAACAAATTTGAACAATATTGCATTGTTGCAGTTACAGAGTTATTTTCTATAGGGAGAGTAAGCAGGGCACTTTTAAGCATTACTCTATGAAAGCTATGTGGATATCTACTGAGATTTTCACCGCAACGTGTCTTCAAATACTTCTGTGATTTTTTAAACATTATATTTTAACTGCTCTAGAATAATGTTACAGAAACATATACATGAATCTGGCCACTCTTCCAGACATACTGACTTCTCAAGCCGCTGTCAAGTTTTAACGTGTATAATCATGCACTAACAGTACTGTTTCTACAGTATGTAATGGAATACAAGTTAATGTAAGATCCAGATCCCCACTATAACTGCCAACTTCTAATCATTATTTACTGACATTTTCATCATTGGAAAATGTTACCACCTAAAGATTTTGGGTTTATATTCAGACTGATACAAATTTTGATCACAGTCTGTATTTTATGTGGCTGTACAGATATGTACATGCACACATGCACATACGTGTTGGGGACCTAAAAAGTCCCTGACTGAAGAATGATCCTGGGATGGAACAAAGTATTCTGATCATTTTAAGGAAAATGATATTTGCAGCCACAATTATCTTGTTCTGTGGAGAGAGCTGACCTTGGTAGTTTATCTTTTTTTTGCAAGGAGTTATTTGCAAGCATATGTTCCACTTGGGCTCTGTATCACACGTTGTCATGCAGGTACACCGTACAAGTGGAAAAAATCCCTGCAGACCCTAGGGAAAAAATCCCTGCAGACCCAAAAGCAGGAGAGAGTCTGTAGTGGGCGAGAGAGGAAAAATGCTCTTTGAAGCAGGGGATGCCATGCTGCCACTACCTATTGAATCCACTGGCATATTCCTTTTCCTTTTCCTTTTCCTTTTTGGCATTTTACTGCCTCTCAAGAGTCAGTAAGTAATAGTGCACTTGCTTTAGGAGTTTCTGCTTGCCATTTATTGGGATTATCTAAAATGGATGCCTGTGTGCATGTGAGTGTGTGTATGCTGGCTGAAACTCATAATCCTATGTGCTGCTCTGAGCGCATAGTTTGCTTGTTTCTGCTCCTGAGACATCCTTTCTCTCAGATCCAAATGTACCCTGTAATAACAACATATGAAATATATTATAAACATACGTTAATATTAAATGTTAGTATAGAAATCTGAATATAATCTCATCATTACTGTAGAATTTTAGGTAGTTTTCTTTTTTTTTTTTTTTCTTTTTTTTTTAACTGCTTATACTGTTCAGCAATTTCCAGTGAAAGAATAAGTATCATCCAGCCTTCCAATTTGCTTGAAGAATTAATTCAAGATTTTTGGTAAGTTCTACTTTCTGTTAAAACAGGTTGACAAAGATTAATTATGTCAGTTGAATAGTGTACTAATATTCCATTAATATGTCAATAATTGATGTCAGACTAACCCTTAAATGTATCAATTTGCCATCTACCATTTTGTTAAAGGGTATTTAATTTGTAACACAAAAACAAATAGAAAGGTATCCACCTTTAGACTTGCCAATCTCTTAACTATTGTTAATATTCTGTAATCTTTTCTGCAGTTTGATGAAGAAATGCACAGGGAATCCATGAACTTTATTCTCCTGGTGAAGAAACACGCTTGCTTTTGCCATCAAGTACAGGAAATGGTGTTTGATAAGCCTTTTTCTTGCTGCCACTGAATTTCTTTTGATTGAGCATAAAGTAAAATATAATGTTTGGACCCTTTTCTCTGCCACATTTAGTAAGTCATCTGTCTGTCGTAGACAGTAATTTCCTATTTTGGCTCTTTCGAACCAGATTTTGTTTCCTTCTTCTTCCAGTGTAGCTCAGAAGTGAATTTGTTTAGAAATGAGAAGATTTGGAAAAGTATATTCAGCTACAGCTGAATATTTTGGAATGCATGCCTTCTACCAAATAAAGTAAAATAAATTCTCATCTGTATCATAAAGACTCTGTTATCTCTTTACATTAAATGAAATATCAGAACGGAGGTATCGAAATTCTGAAAGTGATCTCATTTTTCCTGAAATGAAAAAAAAAGGGGAAAAGAAGGGGAAAAGTCCTCCCAGCCCCCCCTCCCCAAAATTAGATGTAGACTTGTCAACAATTTAAGGGCTGATTCGGCCCAGTTCCATGACTAGCGGGGCGGAGGGATTTCACAAAATCCATGCCTCCAGAAAAAAAGGGAACAGAGGACCTCAAAATAATTACAAACATTGGCCACAATCTGAGGAGAAACAAATTAGTTTACTAAATATATTATTGGAATGCAAGATAACACACTATAATACAGTATAATTAGAATTGAAACTAATAAATCAAATATAATGAGAGAGAGAATGTCCGAAAGGTGGATAGGCCTCACCACAAAGCTGAGGTGAGGTCTCTGTGACTGCAAAGTCCCCTGGGGAATGTAGTTCTTCTTCTCTTCTGGGCAGGTACCCAGGGCTTGAGCATTAACAGTTAAACTCTCAGTGCCCATCATGATGTTGTGATGTGGAATACTGAAAACCAAAAATCATACAACCATGACAAGACTCAATTAATAATTTCTGTTACTAGAATTTACAACCATGTTAAACATTCTTCTGAAAATAAAAATAAATTTTGAGTGAGCATATGAAACTGTGCACAATATATCAGTACTAAACTGAAAAAAGCCAGAAAGCCATCTGTCTAAGACTACATAGAATCATAGGTCCCATGCTTTTTGAAATCTGAACTTTGGAATGAAAACACACCTATTTTACTTTTGCATGGTAGATTCTCTACTGCTTTAATATAAGTAAGATGGACTATTTCAAATTTATTTCCTTTATAGATAGTTAATAATCATAATGTTTAATAATAATGTTTAATTAAAAAAACAAGATTTCTTTCCTTGGTCTTGTAAAATATCATCTATACTTCCTTCAGTATATAGGACATTGAAACCAAGAACAAAATGATTATCCTTTTCCTGATTTGAAACATCTTATTGTCAAAAAGACTTTCATAAAACATTACCAAAAGACAAAATCAGTTTGGATAAGGAATAGGCAGTGTAAAAAAGAGGTTAATAGAGGTTAATGTTTCCCTATTAATTCATTATCTCAATTGCTGATCTTGAATAATTTATTCCTATATAATGAATAAATATCTTCTAATCCCAAGAGCTCAGACAGAAAACAATCAACACATAGTATGTACGTGAAAGTAGGTGGAAGTACCGGGTGAATAACATGTAAGAATTAGCCCAGTGATATATATACAGTACCTTACTAATTCCTCTTTATCAAATGCTACTCTTTTATTGACTAAATGCTTTTCATCCTCAGATGCTGTATTTGTACCTGATATAAATGTAATGAAAATTAATCTAATTAACAAAAATGCTGTCCTTAGTTACACAGATGTTGAGGAAAGCTGGCTGCTCTTCATGGATGCCTTTCTGAGAGCACAAGAGCTCTCTGTCCCTGGAGAGCAGGCAGAGGAGGCAGAAAAAGGAAGGGATGCCATTCAGGGGGACCTCAAGAGGCTAGAAAGGTGGGCGCGGGTGAACCTAATGCAGTTCAACACAGCAAAGTGCAAGGTTTTGCACTTGGGCCAGAGGAATCCCAAGCATCTATATAGACTGGAAGGAGCAGTGCTTGAGAGTAGCCCTGAAGAGAAGGACCTGGGAGTCCTGATTGATGAAAAACTGAACATGAGCCAGCAGTATGCTCTTTTGCTCTCATTTGCTGAGAAAGCAAATGGTATCCTTGGCTCCATCAGAAGAGGGGTGGCCAGCAGGGACAGGGAGGTCCCTCTCTACTCTGCCCTTGTGAGGCCCCATCTGGAGTATTGTGTCCAGTTCTGGAGCCCCTAGTACAAGAAAGACAGGGAGCTGTTGGAAGGTGTCCAGAGGAGAGCCACAGACATGATCAGGGGACTGGAGCACATCCCCTACAAAAACAGGCTGAGGGAGCTGGGCTTGGAGAATAGAAGGCTGTGGTGTGACCTCATTGCAGCCTTTCAGTACCTAAAGGGAGCCTACAAACAGGAAGGGAATCAACTCTTCGTAAGTGTAGATAACAGCAGGACAAAGGAAAATGGTTTTGAGAGAGGGAAGATTGCAGTTGGATGTCAGGGAGAAGTTCTTTACAGAGAGTGGTGAGGTGCTGCAACAGGCTGCCCAGAGAAGTTGTGGATGCCCCATCCCTGGAGGTGTTCAAGGCCAGATTGGATGGGGCCCTGGGCAGCCTGGTCTAGTATTAAATGGGGAAGCTGTTGACCCTGCACGTGGCAGGCAGATTGGAGATTCATGATTCTTGAGGTCCTTTCCAACCCTGGACATTCTTTGAAGATGTTAATATGAATGCTGGCTGCAACTGATTTTTTTAACAATTAGAGGCAAATAGAATGCTTCTCAAATTTGTCTGCCCGGCTTAACTGGTATGTATAAGCCCTATGAGAGCTATTTGTCTAAGGGGATTAGAAAATCTTGCAGGCGCTTTTACCTCTAGGTCACTGCTTTAAGTCCAGTTCAAATTAATAATAACTGAAATGTATTATATCATCTGCTGGCTCTGAAATGATTTGTGCCTAACTATTTGGCAATTCAGAAGAAATCCTAATGAACTTCAAACTCATTAACTTTGTATCATATAAAATCTTAATTGCAAGTCTCACCAGATAGACTGCAAGTTTCTTGGTTAGGGAAACTAGTACTGCTATTTTACTAGCTGTATCAGTTAGACAGATTTTGGCAAGTTGCTTATTTGTGGGAAAATACAGTATCACTCATTTCAAAAAATTATGCAAGTTTTAAAAATAGCTTGGTGGTATAAATCAAAACTTTCAACTGAGATATTTGTCCCCATTAAAAAAATAAATAAATAAGACTGGCAGAGTTGTGATTGGTGGCACAGAGTTCGTTTGGAGGTCTGTATATATCAGTGCTCCCTAGAGGTTGGTGCTGGGTCCAGTCTTGATGAACATCTTCATCAGTGACCTTGATGAGGGGATATTGTTCACTCTCAGCAAGTTTGCTGATAATACAAAACTGGGAGGGATGGCTGACATACCAGAAGGTTGTGCTACTATTCAGTGAGACCTGGACAGGCTGGAGAGTTCAGCAGAGAGGAACCAGATGAGGTTTAACAAAAGCAAATGTAGAGTCTTGCACCTATGAAGGAATAACCGCATGCACCAGTACATGCTGGGGGATGACCTGCTGGAGAGGAGCTCTGCAGAGAGGAACCTGGGTGTCCTACCAGACGACAGAATGGCTATGAGCCAGCAGTTCTCTGGTGACCAAGAAGGCCAATGGTATCCAGGGGTATATTAAAAAGAGTGGGGCCAGCAGGTCAGGGAGACGATCCTCTCCCTCTACTCTGCCCTGGTCAGGGCTCACCTGGAGTACTGTATCCAGTTCTGGGCTCCTCGATACAAAAAAGGCAGGCATCTCCTGGAAAGAATTCAGCAGAGGGCCACAAAGATGGTAAAGGGCCTGGAGCATCTCTCCTGTGAGGAAAGCGAGTGACCTGGATATGTTCAGCTTCAAGAAAAGAAGACTGAGAGGGAATCTGATTAATGTCTTTAAATATCTAAGGAGTGGGAGGCAAAGGGATGAGGACAGACTCTTTTCAGTGGTGCATGATGACAGGACAAGGGGAAATGACCACAAACTGAACCAGAGGAAGTTCCACACAAATGTCCATTAGAACTTCTTCACAGTAAGGGTGACAGAGCACTGGAACAGGCTGCCCAGAGATGTTGTGGAGTCTCTTCTGGAGATGTTGAAGACTCCCCTGCACACCTACCTGTGCATCCTGGTCTAGGGAGCCTACTTTGCAGTGATTTGGATTGGATGATCTCTAGAGGTCCCTTCCAGCCCCTATAATTCTGTGATTCTGTGATACATTTTTGTTGCTGAGTAATTTATATGTTATTGTTTTTCCTTAAGATTCTTGAGAAAACATCTGCCATAAGTAAAAATAGTTTCAGTGTTTGTTTTTTTGTTTTTATTTTTGTTTTTATTTAATCTACTTTTTAAACATCCTTTATGGAGCAGAGACTATAGTTGTATTATTTTCATATTACTGTAGAGGAAAATGCGCATACTTTTTTGCTTTGTTTTGTTTTTTTACACTTCAATGAAAATTGGTTGTTGGTATGCCATAACAAAGAAATGTTTTAACAAAGCAACATTTTGATTTTTGTCTGACAAAGACAGAGGGCATGTCTGCCCTTCATTTTTCCTTTTCATTTTTTTTCTTTATATTCTATGTTTGCTGTTTCTAATAGTCAGAAACAAGTCATCTATTTTTTTAGATGATAGAGCTGGGTATACAAGGACATCCTTTTACTTGATATTGACTAAGGAGTCTGACTATTTGCAGATCAATCAATCAATCAATAAATAAATAAAATCATGATGCTACTTTATCTTCGCCATTATAGTGTTAAAAGAAGTTTACACATCCTGGTATTCCAAAAAAAGGAAAGATAGGATAGAGGGTGTCAATATATCTGGATGAGTATTCTTTTCTTCAGTATTTGTAATTGCTGTGGGAGATTGCTGACCAAGAGAAAATCCATTCATGTACAATACCAAATCTGTGTGTACATCATCACTCTACCCTGTTTCATAGCTTCAGAGTAAAGGCTGGTTGTGAATTAACCCCAGTGGAAAACTAAGCAACACAAAACCATTCACTCACTCATCTGCTGTGGGATGGGAGAGAAAAATGGAAGAAAAGGGATAAAAGAAGGTTGAGCTAAAGGCATTCTAATAAGTAAAATGAAAAACAAGCCAACCGACCAACTAAATAAACAAACAACAACCAAAAAAAACAAACAAACAAACACAGAACAGAGAGAAATGAAGAAAAACAAGCAATGCAAAAGCAATCCTTCAACACCATGCTAAAAATACAGCAATACCTAGCCAGTACCCAAGCAACAGCTTCCCTCTAGTTTTATTGATGAGCATGATGTTATGTGAAATAGAATGTTTGTTAATTTAAGTCTGGTGTCCTGGCTGCATTCTCTCCCAGTCTCTTGTCTAGCTGTCTTGCTCCAATTTATAGGATGGAGATGGGTTCTTTTAATATATGTATACCCGGCATGAGATTAAGAAACAATGGTTCAAATGTTGGTCCAACCAGTTTAATATAAATCCTAATCAGGGAGATGGGGAAGGGAAGGAGGGCGATAGGAAAGAAGCAAGAATTGCATAAAGTGGGGATAGTTACCACCAGGATCCAGCAGTGGTCCTGTTGCGCAATGTTTGAAGGTCTGAGGCAGAAGCAGTGGGGGGGGGAAGAGAAGCAGCGTGGCTGGCCTTGGGTAGCAAGCAGGTAACAGGAAGAAGTCGCAGATCCAATCCAGGAGGAAGCAGCAACGCTCAGGTAGCAGCCCAGGAGAGTCTGTCAGCACGCAGGCTTCCATAGTGAGGAACCTGATGGCAGACACCTTTGTTCTTCGTCAGCATCGTGGTAGAGAGCAGAGCAAGTCCAGGAGGGAGACAGCAAGTCCAGGAGAGAGAGGCAGGTTGTGAGGCTTCTCATGGCAGAAACCTCTTCTTCTTCATGAGGAATCTATTGCCAGAAAACCTAAACCTCATGAATGTAGGTCCCCTTTTTATCCTTCTTCTGCCATCGTGCATTCCTGGGAACTTGGGTTAAGAGTCATGTGCAGCCATCTTCCTCAAGATCACAGAAAAGACCGCTTCACGGCCATTAAGGTGTCGCCTGTCTCTCTCTCTCTCTCTCTCTCTCTTGTCCCCTGGCCTTGTCCATCTGTGTCCTTCAGACAAAGGATTTCACAACCCTTGCCCAGGACTTGTTTGGACTTGTTCATCTGTGTCCCCAGCAAGCTTTGAGACAATGATGTAAAAGAATAATCTCTTACACTAGCCCATCTACACTCTGTGGGGCAGGGTGAGAAATGGAAAATGCTACAGTATCTAAACATTGTTCAGTAGTAATTAAGACATCAGTGTACTGTCAAAACTATTTTGGTTGAAACTCTAACGCACATCACCACATGGGATATTATAAACAAAATTAACTTCATATCAACAAGACCCAGTGTAATTTCATATGGGACCCACATGTGTCCCTGTGATGTATTTATTAGATTTAACCCTTGGGAGATTAAGACCTCAAAATAAATCCATATTTCACATAAAAATTACAAAATCAAAGAATTGTAGATATTTGAAGGGACCTCTGGAGTTCATGTAGTCCACCTTCCCTTCTAAAGCAGATATCTCCAGAAAAAAAGACTTCACAAACTGTCATGCAGCTTAATTAATTAAGTCTAAATAAAGTAATTCCAGCTTCTCCTGGATGTTAAATACAGAAGTTACCTTCCTGGATGAAATCATAAGAGCTGTTAAATATTGCTTTGATGTTCTGTGATGATGAAGAGTTTTTCTGTGTAAAAGATCAAGCTAAGTGCTTAAGATCTATCAGACTTTTCACTGGAAGGCATTTTATTTTCCTTGCAAAGTTCAGCATCTGTCTAAACATGTGTGCTCTTCAAAACAAGAGAAATCTCTATTATTCTGCCTTCTCAGGGCAATTAAGAAACATACAGGGAATATACACAGAGGGAAAATAAATTACAGAAATAGTTGTGTAATCCTGACTTCACGTTGTAAGTCAACAAAGTCATGCTGTTGAGAGACTGCTAAAGAGAGTCACAAACTAATTTTTTTAATGCACTAAGCATATGTTTTGCAAAAATTATATTATCTCCCCAGTAAATATTATTTGCATGCTCCCTAATCAATTTCTTGTTTTGCAAATTTCAGCTTTAACACATTTACTTATATGGCTTTCTTAATGTGAAGAAAACTGTGGCATTCATGTATCAATATTGAATTCAAATATTCACATTTGTTGTAAAGCTCCTGCCCATGTGAGAAACAGAAATTTAAAAAAGAAAAAAGAAAAAAAAAGGAAAAGAAAAGAAAAGAAAAGAAAAGAAAAGAAAAGAAAAGAAAAGAAAAGAAAAGAAAAGAAAAGAAAAGAAAAGAAAAGAAAAGAAAAGAAAAGAAAAGAAAAGAAAAGAAAGGAAAAGAAAAGAAAAGAAAAGAAAAGAAAAGAAAAGAAAAGAAAAGAAAAGAAAAGAAAAGAAAAGAAAAGAAAAGAAAGGAAAAGAAAGGAAAAGAAAGGAAAAGAAAGGAAAAGAAAGGAAAAGAAAGGAAAAGAAAAGAAAAGAAAAGAAAAGAAAAGAAAAGAAAAGAAAGGAAAAGAAAGGAAAAGAAAGGAAAAGAAAGGAAAAGAAAGGAAAAGAAAGGAAAAGAAAGGAAAAGAAAGGAAAAGAAAAGAAAAGAAAAGAAAAGAAAAGAAAAGAAAAGAAAAGAAAAGAAAAGAAAAGAAAAGAAAAGAAAAGAAAAGAAAAGAAAAGAAAAGAAAAGAAAAGAAAAGAAACAAGCAACAAATCTTAACCGTTATCCTCAATATTGTATTTCATACCTTTTCAATAAATTCTGCATGCATCAGTCTGAATTTTCAAAGGCCAGGCTGAGAGATCTGTGGCTCTTCAGCCTGGAGAAGAAAAGGCTGTGGGGGGACCTTATAGCACCTTTCCACTACCTGAAGTGGGCCTACAGAAAAGCTGGGGAGGGACTTTTTCTAAGGGCATGTAGCAACAGGAAAAGGGGAAATGGTTTATATAAGAAGAGGGTAGATTTAGACGAGATATTGAAGAAATTCTTTACTGTGAGGGTGGTGAGACAGTGGAACAGGTTGCTCAGTGAGGTTGTGAATGCCCCCTTCCTCTAAGCATTCAACATCAGATTGGATGGGTCTGAGCAACTTGGTCTAGAGGAAGGTGCCCCTGCCTATAGTAGGGGGCTTGGAACTAGATGATCTGAAGGGTCCTTTCAAACCCAAACCATTCTATGATTCTTCCTGCTGTATGTTTTTAATGTTTGAATCTTAGTTAGTTCTCCTTTCGGTGAATATTTTATCAATAATTCTCTTAGGCCAATATCACCTTATTAGCTTTTATTCTTTTCCCTCCCCACCTCCCCCCCCCCCCCCAAAAAAAAAATATAATTAAATAAATAAAAAAATTCAGTATCTATCAGATCTGTCTTCCCAGATCTAAAAAGAACAACCAGACTGAATATGGGATCCAGTTGCCTGTACTGTTAACAATAAATACTGCTACCCTGTACTTTCTGAGGGTGGACTTTGAATTATTCAGAAGACTAGTATGGGAGTCCCCTGGGTTACAGTCTTAGAGAGTAAAGGGGTACAAGATAGCTGGTTGCTCTTCAAGAAGGAAATCTTAAAGGCGCAGGAGCAGGCACCTTTAAGCCTTTTGCGCCCTGAGCCGCAAAATGAGCTGGCGGGAAAGAAGACCAGCATGGATGAATAGGGAGCTATTCTTGAGGCTCTGGGAGAAAAAGAGAATCTAACTCCTGTGGAAGAAGGGACAGGCAACTCAGAAAGAATACAGAGAAGTTGTTAAGATGTGTAGCGAGAAAATCAGAAAGGCAAAAGCCCATCTTGAACTCAACATGGCCACTGGGGTGAAACGAGAACGAGAAAGTCTTTTACAAATACATCAACAGTAAGAGGAGGACTACAGAGAATCTCCATTCTTTACTGGATGAGGCTGGGAATGTGACCACTGAGGATAAGGAAAAGACAGAGGTTTTGAATGCCTTCTTTACATCTGCCTTTAAAGGTCAGACCAGTTATCCTCAGGGTACTCCACGCTCTGACCTGGTAATCTCAGCTAGGGTGCAGATTAAATCCCCTATGATTCAGGAGGACACAGTCAGAGACCTACTACTCAGAATCACAGAATCACAGGATCACAGAATCACAGAATGGCCAGGCTTGGAAGGGACATGAAGGATCACAAATCTCCAATCCCCCTGCCACAGGCACCAACCTCCCCGTTTAATACTAGACCAGGCTGCCAAGGGCTCATCCAATCTGGCCTTGAACACCTCCATGGACGGGGCATCCACAACCTCTCTGAGCAGCCTGTTCCAGCACTGCACCACTCCTTCTGTAAAGAGCTTACTCCAGTTGGACTGTCATAAATCCGTGGCGCCAGATGAGATTCACCTGAGAGTGTTGAGGGAACTGGTAGAGGTGATAGCCAAGCTGCTTGCCATTATCTATCAGCACTTCTTGTTGATTGGTGAGGTCCCAGAAGACTGGAGGCTTGCTGATGTGACTCCAATCTACAAAAAGGGTTGTAAGGAGGATCCAGCGAACTACAGGCCTGTTAGCCTGACCTCGGTGCCAGGGAAGGTTAGGAAGCAGATTGTCTTGATGGAGATCACGCAGCATGTGCGGGACAACCAGGGGATCAGGCCTAGCCAGCATGGGCTCACAAAGGGCAGGTCCTGCTTGAGCAACCTGGTCTCCTTCAATGATCTAGTGACCCATCTGGTAGACAAGGGAAAGGCTGTTGATGTAGTCTACCTAGACTTCAGCAAAGCCTTTGACACTGTCTCCCACAGTATTCTCCTGCAGAAGCTGGCAGCCTGTGTCTTGGGCAGGTACACTCTTAGCTGGATAAGAAACTGGATGGAAGGCTGGGCCCAGAGAGTGGTAGTGAATGGAGCTAAATCCAGCTGGCGACCAGTCACGAGTGGTGTTCCCCAGGGGTCAGTGCTGGGGCCTGTCCGCTTCAAGGTCTTTAGTGATGACCTGGATGAGGGCATTGGGTGCACCCTCAGTAAGTTTGCAGATGACACCAAGTTGGCTGGAAGCGTCGATCTGCCTGAGGGTAGTGAGGCCCTACAGAGGGATCTGGACAGGCTTGATAACTGGGCTGAAGCCAGTGGGATGAGGTTCAACAAGGCCAAGTGTTGGGTCCTGCACTTCAGCCACAACACCAGGCAATGCTACAGGCTTGGGGCAGAGTGACTGGAAGACCATGTAGAGGAAATGGACCTGAAGGTATTGATTGATGCTTGGCCAAACATGAGCCAGCAGTGTGCCCAGGTAGCCAAGAAGGCCAATGGCATCCTGGCTTGCATCAGAAACAGTGTTGCCAGCAGGAACAGGGAAGTAATTGTCGCCCTGTACTCAGCTCTGGTGAGGTTGTACCTCGAGTACTGTGTCCAGTTTTGGGCCCCTCACTGCAAGAAACCCGTGTAACTGGTGATAGGACTGGAGGGAATGGATTCAAGCTGCTCCAGGGGAGATTTAGGCTGGACGTTAGGAAATACTACTTTTCTGTTTTTAATGTGAAAACAGCAAGCAGGGGTGAAAAAGGGGCCTGAAGCTGATTTCAACTCTCAATGAGTGAAGTCTCCTGGAACTGACTCTCAGAAAACTGCAACTGCAGAAAATTCTCATAATAATTATAGCATTTTGTCTATAATATGGGGTCTACATAAGGAAAGCGTGTAGAGGAAATGGACTTGTGGGTAATGGTTGATGCTTGGTTCAACATGAGCCAGGAGTGTCCCCAGGTGGCCAGGAAGGCCAGTGCCTTCCTGGCTTATATCAGAGGGGCAGCTAAGCTGGTAAAACTGGGGCACAGGCCTTGTGAGGAGCGGCTGAGGGAGCTGGGATTGTACAGTCTGGAGAAAAGAAGGCTCAGGGGTGACCTTATCACTCTCTGTAACTACCTGAAGGGACATTGCAGTGAGCTTGGGGTCGGTCTCTTGTCTTATGTAACTAGTGATAGGAATAGAGGGAATGGCCTCAAGTTGCACTAAGGGATATTCAGACAGGGTGTTACAAAATGCCAGTTTTCTGAAAGAGTGGTCAGGCACTGGAATGGGATGCCTAGGGAGGTGGTGGTGCCCAGAGGAGGAGGAGGAGGAGGAGAGGGAAGAGACGGGTGGCCGCGCTGCACCGCACCGCTGCAGGAAGTTTCCATCTGGGCTCCCGTTCGCATCCAACTCGAGACTTTTGAAACAACTCAGTTTCTTTAATTTCCTTTTAATTTAACTTATTATTACTATTATCATTTATTTGCTTTTAATTTTAACGTACTGCTTTAAAATTTTAACACTTTGCTTTAAAATTTAACACCCTGGAGGTGTTCAAGGAATGTTTGGATTTTGTGTTGAGGGATATGGTTTAGTAAGAACTATTGGTGATAGGTGGATGGTTGGACTTGATAATCTTGTAGGTCTTTTCCAACCTTGATGGTTCTGTGATTCTGTGTTTCTATGAAATGTTTGTTGTAGTTTGGGCCCAGCTAGCAGCCGAGAACCCTGCTCACCTCCTCCTTTGTCAGCAGGGCGTGGAGAGATATTAGGAAAGAATATGAGTGAGAAAGCATGTGGGTTAAAAAAAAAAGACTGATAGCACTTACCATAAATGGCTATGGACAAAGCATACTTAGTTGGGGGAAAATATCTTCTTTACTGATAATTAACAAAAATATTAATTACTGGTTCATGTATTGGGACATAAAGAAAACAAGCGTTAAGACACTTCTTCCACTTTCCTGTGCTCAGCTTTACTTCTCTCCACTTAATTGTTCTTCATTCTAGACACATCTCCACCCTTTTTATCAGAGATTATACTGAGTTCCCTCAGTGTTACATTGTATAAAACGTGATCAGTACATTGCAGTTTATCTCTGCTGCTATTAATTTCTTACTCTTTTCATATATTCCTGTGCATATCTTCCAAGGGCTGCCGTCACTTTGGAGGTGTACTTACTCTGTAGTAATGTACATCCCATGCTTCTGACTGCTTTATTCTTTTGTATCTTCAGCTATTTCTTCTGTTCTCTCCTCCGTCAGATTTTTTGTTTTGTTTTGTTTTGTTTTGCTCTTTCTTAAATATGTTTACATAGAGATGCCACCACATTGGCTGGTAGACTTAGCAGAGTTTTTAAGTGAACAAACAGCAGCCAGTTTTTCCAAGCACAGGGCAGCTCCCAGTTTCTTCCTGAAAAGGTCACCCTGCAGTG
This sequence comes from Tetrao urogallus, assembly GCF_951394365.1. Taxonomy (NCBI): domain Eukaryota; kingdom Metazoa; phylum Chordata; class Aves; order Galliformes; family Phasianidae; genus Tetrao; species Tetrao urogallus. The sequence continues at coordinate 35,937,366 of NC_136813.1, read as the reverse complement.
CCCTGCTACCAAAATTTTCAATGTGTGCCTGAATTACAGGAGTAAATGAGGATGAAAAATATAGTGGACAACTATAGTCCTTGTAGTTTGATCTGAATATGAGGTCACTGTCAGCAAAACAAATTATTAAGGAAGCAATAAGTAAATCATAGACTCATAGAATCCCTGAGTTTGGAAAAGACCTACAAGCATCCACTTATCACCAATAGTTCTCTCTAAACCATGTTCCTCAACACAACATCTAAATGTTCCTTGAACACCTCCAGAGTTATATTTATATACATTTAAATAAATAAATAAATATGTTAAGTATATGGAAAATGGATAAACTGAAGCAGAGAAAGAGTGTGTCAGGCTGATTATTATTTTCTTTAGTAAATGGCTGTTTTTCTAAACAGAAGAGTTGTGGTTTATCTGATCTGTCTCGACTTCTTTATAACAATTGATATGGGGCCACGTGGGAAATTTTCATTAAAGATGATGGTTACTTCAACAACTACAAGGTCAGTAAAGAATTATTTTGAGGCAGAGAACTTAGTAGTATTCACTGGATTCAATTTATATCTAATTTTTAATACCTTGCTTAATTACAGTGATATAGTTGATGCTAATGGGTTTGTATTATGCCAGAAAGTTGTAAAACAGAAAAAAAAAAAAAAAAAAAAAAAAAAAAAGCACCTGAATGTCTCCTGTGAAGAACAACATGACATTTAAAAAAAATAATAATAATAACATGAAGTGAAACACACCTGGGGATTTGAAGTCATACCTCTGCTAACAGGAACATTTCTACTAGCTGGATGATAAAAGGTTTTGTTGCATTAATTGATGACTTCATGATTGTAAATCACTGATGTGAAATCAAAAAACACTGACTTGAAATATATCAAGAGAGATATCTTAGATAAAAACAGTTTGAATATTATAAAAACGTTCATTAAATCATCTTAGGAATTCTATGTACTTTTCTAGTGGTGTATACTGAATAATACAAAAACAAAAAGAATAACAACCAAGAACATGGTTCTTAACGTAGATTTGCTTCATACAGAAGCTTTACAAAATAAAAATGCTATTTAGCTAGCTAAAAACCTCAGAAAAACAATTATTTTTCTCAGTAGGTATATTTAGATTGAAAAACAAAGTCCCTGAAGATCACTATGCATTTTACAGCTCTTGCAGTGTCTTAGTAGACACTGGAGCAGAAATATTATCTGTGGAGATCTGACCAAATATGATGTGGACAGAGTGATGATTGGTGGCTTTGGGGGACAGGCTATTCCTGTCACCCAAACAAGGTTGAAAGTGGGGATTGGGCATCTCCCACTCCAGGAGTATAAGGTGCCTATTGCTCCAGTCCAGGAAGACATAGATATTCTATGGGGTCTGGCTCCCCAGACAACTGGGGGAGAGTTCAGACTTCGACAGAGATGTATCAGTATCCCGGCGGTGCAGGCAATATTAAGAGGCCATGTGAAACATGGGCCTATTTGCCTGCCGAAACTGTGCTGGATTACTAATGTAAGGCAGTATAGGCTCCCGGGTGGGCAAGATGAAATATCGAGAACGGTGCAGGAATTAGAAAAAGTGGGCATTATAAGACCTGCACACAGGTCTCTATATATTATATAATATATATAATTCCCCCATATGGCCAGTGCAAAAGTTGGATGGCATGTGGAGAGTGACAGTGGATTACAGAGAATTAAATAAGGTCACGCCGCCTATTCATGTGGCCGTACCCAATATTGCCTCCCTGATGCACACATTAAGTAGGGAGATAAAAACCTATCATTGTATCCTAGATTTAGCATATGCGTTGTTCAGTATCCCAATTGCTGAAGAATCCCAAGATCAGTTTGCATATAGATGGGGAGGCAGGCAGTGGACCTTTCAGGCCCTGCCACAGGGGTACGTGCATTCACCAATGTATTGTCACAGTCTAGTGGTGCGTGACCTGGCTGATTGGAAAAAACCCAATGATGTTAACTTATGTCATCATATAGATGATCTCCTGTTGACATCCAACTCACTGGAGGCAGTAGGGCAGGCAGCAGATTCATTCCCTGTCTATTTACAACAGAGGGGATGCACCCAAACAGTGCAAGGTCTGGGCCTGTCCGTAAAATTCCTGGAGGTGGTTTGTTTAGGAAAGATCAAAGTACTACCCAGTGCTGTCATAGATAAGGTTCAAGCATTCCCAGTCCCTACAACATCAAAACAGCTGCAAGAGTTTGTAGGTATATTAGGTTACTGTTGTTCCTTTATACCTCACCTAGCGCAGCTGCTAAGGCCACTGTATAGACTCACAAAAAAGGGGCAGCTATGGGACTGGGGGAAAACAGAGCAGGACGCCTTCCAACAGTCAAAACTGGCAGTTAAACAAGCCCAGGCATTGGGTATACTTGATCCTACTCTCCCAGCTGAACTGGATGTTCACGTTACTCAAGACGGCTTTGGCTGGGGCCTGTGGCAACACCAGAGTTCTGTTCAGATCCCCACTGGTTTCTGGTCTCAGGTCTGGCATGGAGCAGAAGAAAGATACAGTATGATTGGCTGCCTACGCTGCATTACAGGCAGTAGAGCTGATAACTCAAACGGCTGAAGTTATAGTCAAGACCACTCTGCTGATTCAGGGGTGAGTGAAAGATCTGACCCACCTTCCTAATATGGGGTGGCCCAAGTACAAACAGTGGCATGATCGGTCGCCTACCTCAGCCAAAGGAGTAGTCTGTCTTCATCACCCTTGAAAGAAGAACTTCAGAAGATCCTAGGCCCCGTGAGGTATCACAGTGATGCACCAAAAGAAACATTGATCACTCCACCAGAGAAGAGTCCAGTTGAGGAGAGAAAATATCCTATCCCTGAAGATGCCTGGTACACAGATGGGTTCAGCAAGGGCAACTCAAGTAAGTGGAGAGCAATAGCATACCATCTTTCCACTGAGACAATCTGGTTTGATGAGGGGGATGGTCAGAGCAGCCAATGGGCAGAACTGCAAGCCATGTGGATGGTTATAAACAAGGAACCCGGTGATGGTATCCTGAATATCTGTACAGATTGGTGGGCTGTGTACCAGGGGCTCACTCTTTGGATTGCACAGTGGGCTACCCAAGAATGGACTATCCACGCTCGACAATCTGGGGCAAAGACATGTGATTAGACATATGGAATGCAGTCAAACACAGGACTATATGTGCCTACCATATTTTTGCTCATCAGCCCCTACAGTCACTGGGAAAAGTTGAAACTGACAATCTGGCCTGAGTTCAATGGATTGAGAATTCACCATCTGAGAACATCGTTGGTTACATCAGAAGCTACAGCATGCGAGACAAAAGATAATGTGGGCAGCTGCTAAAGCATGGGGACTGCCCATACAGCTATCTGATATCATCCAGGCATACCGGGGTTGTGCCGCTTGTTCTAAGGTGAGACCGAGATCACTGCCCTAAACAACAGCCCATCTTGCTAGAGGACACAATCCTCTCCAGCGATGGCAGGTCAATGATGTTGGGCCCCTTCCTTGGTCTGAGGGGGCAAGATATGCCCTGACCTGTGTCGACACTGCAAGTGGGCTACGGCAGGCCTATCCAGTACCAAAAGCAAACCAGGCATATACCATAAAGGCACTCGCTAAACTGATGTCTGCCTACGGGACACCTCAAGTCATGGAGAGCAACTAAGGGACTCATTTTACTGGTGCAACGATGCAGCACTGGGCAGAAGAAAATAGCATCAAATGGTGATTCCACCTGCCATATAATCCAAAGGGGGCAGGCCTCGTTGAACATTATAACAGTATTCTTAAGGCTGCCCTGAAGACAGACTCCCAGTCCCTGAAGGGGTGGATGAAAAACTCCATGAAACCTTGTGAGACCTGAGTGAAAGACCCTGAGACAGCAGACTCAGTGTTCTGAGAATGTTGCAGACAACATGAGCCACCCCGCTTAGGATCCAAATTACGGGCACTGATCATCAGGTAAGACCCCAGATTGGTAATAAAAACAATCTTCTGCTCCCTGCCTCTGAGAATTTAGATCCAGGTACCCATAGAATAAAATGGCCTTGGCAGGTAGGACCAAAGTGGTGTGGCCTACTTGCACCTTGGGGGAGATTATTGGCAGTGGGAGGCTCAGCAGTCCTTCCAGTAATAGGTACATGGCCTACTGATATTGTGGTCAACACTCCAATCTTCATGTCCCCTGTCATGTCCCTATGGCAGATCAGGACACCTCCTTTGGTGCCTTATATACTTATGCAGCCACAGGCAACTGGCCAGAAGGTGTGGTACAGGTGGCCGGGATATAGAATCATAGAATCATAGAATTACTCAGTTTGGAAGGGACCTCAAGGATCATCAAGTCTAACCGCAGCCTAACCATAGTATCATAACTCTGACAACCCTCTGCTAAATCATATCTCCGAGCACCACATCCAAACAGCTCGTAAACACATCCAGGGACGGTGACTCAACCACCTCCCTGTGGAGCCTATTCCAGTGTTTAACCACCCTTTCTGTAAAGAAGTTTCCTAATGTCCAACCTAAACTTACCTTGGCACAAATTGAGGCCATTTCCCCTCATCTTGTCACCTGTCATTAGTGAGAAGAGACCTACCCCACTCTCACTGTAAGCACCTTTCAGGTACTGAAAGAAAGTAATAAAGTCTCCCCTCAGCTGCCTCTTCCCCACACTAAACAGCCCCAGCTCCCTCTCCTCATAGGGCTGATTTTCCAAGCCCTTCACTAGCCTCATTGCCCTTCTCTAGACCTGCTCCAGTACCTCCACATTCTTTCTGTACTGAGGTGCCCAAAACTGAACACAGTACTCAAGGTGAGGCCTCACCAATGCCGAGTACAGGAGCAGGATGACTTCCCTAGTCCTGCTCACCACTCCATTCCTGATACAAGCCAGGATGCCATTGGCCTTCTTGGCCACTAGGGCACACAACTGGCTCATGTTCAGCTGATTGTCCGTCAGAACACCAAGGTCCCTTTCCATCAGTCAGCTTTCCAGCTACACCTCCCCAAGCCTGTAGGGTTGGCTGGGGTTGTTGTGACCAAAATGCAGGACCCGACACTTGGCCCTATTGAAATTCATGCCATTAACCTTGGCCCATCGATCCAATCTGTCCAAGTTCCTCTGCAGTGCCCTTCTCCCCTCTAGCAGATCAACACTCCCTCCCAGCTTGGTGTCGTGCCCAAGTACATGTCATGCCCAAGTACATGCCCCAGAACAAATCAAAGTGTTGACCCAGGATAGAAATACAGACTAGATCTTGCCCTGGAGAGCAGACCTTCCCCTCCTGGTGCCCCTGAAACATCTGTATTACTCCCTGTGAGTCTTTGAGCCTTCAGGATCACCAGAAGGAATGAAATGGAGCCTGGCTCCACTTCTCCTAGGCCCCATTTAAGAGTTACTACAGTGGGAAAGGGTCTCTTCTGGAGTTTCCTCCTCTGGAGTTTTTCAGTGAGCCCAGGACATGGGTAAACATTCAGTCTGTTCTCTTTTTTTATTATAATCTGCTTTGCAAAACTCTCTTGTTTATTTCATAATTATATCTTTATATTCATTGATTATACACACACAAGAATCAAAACTGTTTCATCACTTAAAACAAAATTCATGGAGTCTGAAATAAGTGTATGGGTTCTTTACATGAATGGAACTGAGAGTGAGTGAAAAGAGAAAAATGCGAAGAGAAAAATTATAAAATCAAAAAAATAAATGGTAAAATGAAACTATAGAAAGCAATGGTAATACTAGCTTCCCTAAGAAGGAAACTTTTTGTTTCAATTTTGACCCCAAAATAGTATCTGGGAAGTGGAAAAGAGGGATTGTTTTTTTGTTTTGTTTTTGTTTTGTTTTATGAGGTTAAATAAAACTATGAGCTTTCCCTACAAGAAATGCAAGAAAGAGACCTGGCAGGTCTATTTTTTTATCTCACTTCAAAAGAAACAAACAAGAATAATAGTTAGACTGATCAGATAGGTAAGAATACTCTTGTAAATCAGACAGCTATTGACAGGGGAGTAAACTAGAGTAATCAGTAGTAATTTTTGTTGTGGAAAAGGAGATCAGTACTGTCAGTAGGAATACTGTAATAATATAGCAGTACTTCATTTATGGGCAGCAATCATTTATCTTAAGCATAGCAGATAACAAATAAAAATGGCTCATGTAATTGAAGTTCAAATCTAACTGTATTATTTTGTGTTGAATAAACAAAAAGTTACGTTTATGCAGCTAATATTATTTAGGGAACCTGCTTTGGCAGGCGGATCGGTCCCGATGATCTCTGGAGGTCCCTTCCAACCCCTACAATTCTGTGATTCTGTGGTTCTGTGATTTACCGTGGGGAATGATCTCTGCATTTGATATCAGCTAGTGAAGACTGGCTCTTTTGCTCAGATTTGTCTGTTTTTGTTTTTCATTTGTCTAAACCGAATTTCTCATCTTAAAACATAGAAAGACAAGCTGATGGCACTTTGTCTGAAATGTTATAATCCTCAAACCAACTTGATGTAATTTGCATTTTCACTGACCTATGTAGTAGGTAAGTATCATGTTCTGTTATAGGTCAGCTTTTTCAGTTGGCTCACTAGCCAACTGGTTTTCCAGGTGATTTTGGAATCTTCAATATGGGCATCTGAATAAACATAGTCTTCTTTAATGTCAGGATTGACAGTGGGTCCTGCGAAACTTGAATTAGCTTAATGGAGAAGAGGAAGATGTTTTAGACATTATGCTTGAGTGATCATTATTAATTCTGTGTGATTTTTCTTTTCAGATGCATACGTATGACCGTGGTGAAAATATTATAATTTTAATTCATAGGAATGACCTCTGTTTTTTTTTTTTTTTGTTTTCCCACCATGAAATTTTACATTCTTTATTTAAATATGCTTGATTTTATATGGAAAAAAATGCTTTTCTATTTTTTATCTTCCTTGGAGATGATTAAAATATTAAGCCATCTGATTAAAATATTACAATATTTGTTCTACTGGTGCGGCACTTTGATACATAGCCAATTATACTATATTGACTCAATTCTGTTCACAAATTTTCTTTTTTTAATATGAATTCTGTATTTTGTATCTCCTCTACATCAAAGGGTGTCTGTCTGGTGGATACAAAATCTTTAATGTAGAGCTTCAATCACTTTTTGATGTGAGTTTGTTCTATTCGGCAGACTATCCTTTCATTTGGCCCCAAAGGATCTTACAAAACAGCTTGATTAATGGTGTATTTAGAATTTGTTGGGTGTGTATTCATGTGCTAGAAAAAGAACTAATTACAAAAATATGTTCCCTAAAAGAAGGACAGTGAATGGAAGTACCAAATCCTGTCATGAAAAGCAGAGTTGTTTAAAAAATAGTAAACAAATATTTCTTCAAATACGTAGAAATCATAATTAACAAAAAGGTAATCATACAGTGTAATATTACTGCTCATTGACACTGGAAATATTTATGCATTAGGAAGTTTGATTAAAGTAGACAATTTAACAGAATAATTCTAAGGAGAAGTAGCATTGAGAAGAGTGCTTAACAGTCGTATGTCAGAGATTTCAAAGCAAACAACCTGCCCTTGACAGATCTCTATTCTAACATGTCTTTCACTTACATATCCTTTATATTGTTGAGGAATTATTTGGCCTGATTATTATGTGTAGAAAGCGAAACATTGTTATGATAATTCAACAACTAAATAAAAGGGTTTTGTTTTCTTTTTTTTTTTTTTTTTAATTTCAATTTTTCTATCATTTAAAAACACTTTATTATATAATGCTATAGTAATGCGGAGTGATTGAACATCACTGAGAAAAATAATGTTGTGTTTTGGATTTTTGTACCCACAGCCTATGTCCTTGAACAAAGAACAATAAAACAGAAATGTCATAGGAGCACTTCTGTAAATGGATTACTTGCGACAGAGCACTACAGGGAAATGTCTGATCAACACTAGTAGAAAGCAAGGCAATCTTAGAATTTTCTATGCAGGTAACAAAAAAGAGAGTTTTTTATTAGACAGGTGTATGGAGAGAGAAACTAATTTGACCTTTGATTAAATGATCTCATTTCCTGGCACCATCACCTACATCTCAATTATATTCTACTAGGAGAAAAAATAAATTTGGCTATTATTTTAACTGATTCAAAAGGGCAGAATAGAAGGGTTTCAGCTTTTGCTTGCTCTTGCAGACAGTGAAATGGGAAAATGAGTGGCCCCTAGAATTTACAGCCTCTTACTTATTACAGGCTATGACTGCTGCAAGCTCAGGGGGGATAATCAGCTTGTCAAGAGCTTGCTGCTGAGAATGCCAACATCTAATCACTTCTGTTGCTTGAGAAGACTTAGGAAACTGTGCCACTGCATTTGCATTATAAAAAGACATGTACAATTGTGAAGGGAGTTTATTAAAAAAAAAATGCTGTGAAATAATTCTTAAAATGATTAATTCATTCTTTCCCATGAATATTATAGAAGTTGATAGTGCTATATTGAAATGTTAGGTCAAAATCATTGCACCAACAGATACTGGCAGGAGATAAAAATCATTCATTGAGTGTTGTTTATTACTCAGACAAAAAGCCTGTGCTATACTCATGCAATAACAAAAATCAGATTAATCAAAATATTTATGTATCTTTCATAATTTCAGGATGTATAGAATCATAGCAATTGTTAGTATCTCAGCTTTGTGGTGCTGAGTATTTCGTAACTCATAGGATACTCTCTTTCACAGAACTAACCTCTAAAACAGTTTCCACTTCAAAATGGAAACCCTGTGTCACAAAAGAAAAATAAAGGCAAAAGAAATATAATCAAATGCTAAGAGGCAGAGGTAAAGTTTTAGTAAAAAGCCCCAATGACAACCGTTAGTTAGGAGATAAATGTGACAGTTTGTAAAGAGAGAGTTTCAGTGACTTGCAAAGCTCCATTGAAATGAACCCAGGACAATATTGAAACTTAACAGAAATATAATCTGTTAAAATATTATTGGTAAGTGGGAAAAAAAAGCTGAAGAGATCTTTTAATTAGGAATCACATAGAAACTGTAGAGCCATTTGGAGAAGGTACACATAAGCAATGAAGAGACCTAATATGTTAAAACATACATGAAGGGAATAACAGTTCTGAAATAGAATGCTAATCCTAACCTGTTTATCTACCAGCTGCTACACAAACGTAAGCAAAGAGAGGATGAAAAGCCTTAAGGAGGATGAACACTGTGAACACTGGATGGTGAGATCAAATATTAAACACAATTAATACACCCGATCTAGACCATTCAAATATAAAAGCTAGGAGTGTGAGAATTATCTAAGTGTTGGCCAGATGTTGCATTTCTTGAGGAAACCTATTATGCCAAAATATAAATTGACATGCAATTAGTTGATAGCAGGTGTTATTTTTCACTGATTTAAAAAAGTTCACAAATAAAATATTAGAGAAGCTGACTCATTAAAAGAAAATAATAAATTTGATATAGAGCAAATCTTTGTAGTAATAAGGAACAAAACGACAAAATAGCAGATTTCTTTTCCAGATACAGAAATGCATGTATCAAGTTCTGTTTCATCTAGATTTTATTAATTTTTAGATTTTAGGTAAATTTCAGAGTATCTATAACTAAGACACAGGATATGTTGCAGTGAAGAGAAATTGGTGACAAAACAAATGCAGGATATTAAAAAAATATATTCACTATGATCAGATTCAGTCTGTCATAGAAAAGCAAACAAGGCTAGAAATCAAAGAGTATCATTGTCATGGATGCAAATATTGGAAGCAGAAAAAGTATCTGAAGTAAGGTGATACGTATCAGTTTGAACACAATGTCAGGCTGCACAGCTATGTGTCCTTCTGATGCAGCTACCTTATCTTCAAAATCTTGTCATTTACAGAGATGCAGCAAAATTAATCAAAGAGATTTTACACAAATTAATTGGTTTGTAGAGTTTCAAAAACAATACAATTCCTTATACTTAATAAAGATGATAGGCAAAATCTAGAATGGGGGTATAGCTCATTTCCTATAATATTAGAAGGTCAAGCACTCTCAAAATCCATCTTAAAGTCCCCTGCAAAGTTCATTGCATGGTAAAGTTGGCTCAAGAATTTTTCAAGGTAAGTCTAGTTGTAATCTTTTTTGTATTGTAGTATCATAGGAACATAGAATGGCTTAGGCTGGAATGGACAAGGGGAGGGAAAGAAAGAGGAGAGGGGAGAGGAAAAAAAGTAATTATTTCACTAATTGTTAAATTTAATTAATGATTCATTTTCTCCTTGAAATGATCAGTGAAAGTCTGAATAATAAAGCATAAACTAACAAATTAAGTGAAATAATTGAAGGAGAAGGGTGATTGGCTAGTAAAGATACATAACTATAATAAATCAAACCAAATGAGTATGGCAACATTTCATACCACTTCTTCCAATGTATAGTAATAATGAAACCAGACTAGTCAGATATTTCATTCTAGAGCCTATAAAATTTTTTTGGTTTTGGGCATAAACTTCGGATAATTTTACTTTTTCTTTAAATCAATAACAGTCAATTATATACTGTTACTCTGAGTGATAGTGAATGTAGGTCATGAATCTTGAAAGTGATGGATCATTGAACATTTACAATTAAATAACATCTTTGAAAAACTCTTCAACTCTTTGAAAGGCTAGATAATGCAGGACAAGGGGAAATAGTTTTAAGTTCAGGAAGGTAAGATTTAGGTTGGGTGTCGGGGGGAAATTCTTTACAGAGAGAGTGATGAGGTGCTGGAACAGGCTGCCCAGAGAGGTTGTGGATGCCCTGTCCCTGGAGGTGTTCAAGGCCAGATTGGATGAGGCACCAGGTAGCCTGGTCTAGTGTTACATATGGAGGATGGTGGTGCTGCCTGTGGTGGGGAGGTTGGAGATTCATGATCCTTGAGGTCCCTTCCAACCCTGGCCATTCTCTGATTATGTGATTTGAAGAAGATTCATAGAACTCTGAGAACTTAGGCAAGCCCTTGGTGTCTCTAATTTGCACCTCCCAGGAGATTACCAAAGCTTGTAATGTATTTTTAATGTGAAAACAGCAAGCAGGGGTGAAAAAGGGGCCTGAAGCTGATTTCAACTCTCAATGAGTGAAGTCTCCTGGAACTGACTCTCAGAAAACTGCAACTGCAGAAAATTCTCATAATAATTATAGCATTTTGTCTATAATATGGGGTCTACATAAGGAAAGCATGTAGAGGAAATGGACTTGTGGGTAATGGTTGATGCTTGGTTCAACATGAGCCAGGAGTGTCCCCAGGTGGCCAGGAAGGCCAGTGTCTTCCTGGCTTATATCAGAGGGGCAGCTAAGCTGGTAAAACTGGGGCACAGGCCTTGTGAGGAGCGGCTGAGGGAGCTGGGATTGTACAGTCTGGAGAAAAGAAGGCTCAGGGGTGACCTTATCACTCTCTGTAACTACCTGAAGGGACGTTGCAGTGAGCTTGGGGTCGGTCTCGGTGATAGGAATAGAGGGAATGGCCTCAAGTTGCACTAAGGGATATTCAGACAGGGTGTTACAAAATGCCAGTTTTCTGAAAGAGTGTTCAGGAACTGGAATGGGGTGCCCAGGCCCGGAGAGGTGGTGCAGTCACCAACCCTGGAGGTGTTCAAGTAATGTTTGGATTTTGTGTTGAGGGATACGGTTTAGTGAGAACTATTGGTGATAGGTGGATGGTTGGACTGGATGATCTTGTAGGTCTTTCCCAACCTTGGTGTTCTGTGATTCTATTCTAAATTCAAATTACTACTAGTGCAACATTAAAATGCCTTTTTTTTTTTGCTTCCGTATTAACATGTTCTCTTTAGAAAACCTAAAGAATTTCATGTCTACAGATTTTATTCCAGATGTGTTTTAAATTGTACTTCAGTCTCCAAGACCAGTAACACTTTTCTTCAAAATGTGCATTGAATCATCAGTGTTTTAAGTACATGTGCATTACCTGGTTTAGGGAACCTGCTTTGGCAGGGGCGTTGGACTCAATGATCTCTGGAGGTCCCTTCCAACCCCTATGATTCTGTGATGCGTTCCTGCATTTTCAGGATGTTCTAAAATCAAACTGACCTCCAAAGCAGTAACCAAATTTCAGGGCTTCCCATCCAACAAAAGCCTGTGCATTCAATGTAATGTGTTCTTCTTTTTTTTTTTTTTTTCCCCTCAGAAAGAGGAAAAAAAACTATACATTAACTGGTAGACTCATGTGAGTAGTACAGGTAGTCAGTAGTAGTGTAGGATTGCCAAATGGTTGCTGTTTAAAAAAAAAAAAAAAAAAAAGACATGTTATAGTTGATGACTTATCATGATGAAAATCAGTAACATAGGGGTCTTTATGGTTGTGTGAGATCTCTGCTGTGAATATCACCTTACTATTTCTGTATGGGAACCAGACTTTTGAAAATACCTTAGGTTTTTGTTTGTTTCTAAAATGATGACATACATTCATATTTTTCTCCCCTGAAGGTAGAAGTGAAATAATCATATCATTCATTTTAATCTAGTGATTATGACTGAATTATGTCAATTTACAGACTAGGGAAAAAGTTGTGTTAAAAATGTTCAATCTGTTATTGTTATTGTTACTCCTCAATGCTAAGTATTTCCTTTTAGTTCTCTTACAAAGTACTGAATAAAAGATAATTTATTTTCACTGCTAAGATGTAATGCATATCTTCTTTTTAATGTGCCAAAATCATGATCTCAGTCAGTGACTTGCCTAGGAAACAGTTACACTAGTTGACTTGTATTTCCCTAGGTTGACCATTTTTTCTTTTCCAATAACACTGATTTTTGTATAGCCCTTTCACAGTCTGCACAACTTCTCAAAGATCTCTGTATAATAACACTGGAAGTTTCTTTTCGCTTAAGGATTGGATGCAGCCTCCTCAGTCCCACGATCTGGAGAGTTGAATAGTCTCAAGTAATCCTTGATGTGATCACCATTCACTGCCACTGGTTTTCTTTTCTGAATCTTTTCCTTAAGTGCAGGGGTCTTGGAAAACACTAAGAAGACAGATGAGCTCAAATTAGATTTTAAGAAACATTGTGTAGTGAATGCAGTATGACAGATTGCCCAGAGAGACAATGGGTGGTATTCAAATCTTAATTTGATAAGCAATATGATTTGCATTTGTTGGACCAGATGATCTTCCTTCCAGGTTCAATGGTTCTATGATTTATACAGATAAAAATGACGCAAGCCCTTCTTGTCTCTCAGCTTTTATTGGGGCTAGCCACCTGGAATTTGTATTCCTCTTTTATTGCTTACACATCTAGAAACAAGTCCTTCAGAAAGGGACAACAAATTAGTGATGTAAGTGCACTTTACTTAGCTATGTTGAGTGCTAGCTAACTGTGCTGTGTTGCAGAACTGGAATTCAAAAATTTGCCATCAGGTGAAAAAATACTTTAAAGGAAAGTACAAAATTGTCATATACAAGACAAATGGAACCATTCTAAAGACTATATTCTGTCTGAGGATGTGCATATAGAAATCCACACCTATCCATGCATAAATCCACACTAAGCATTTCAGAGAATTTCAACAGGCTTACCAGAATCATTTTAGAATAAAACATTTTATCTTAAAGACGTGTAATGTTCCCTGTCTCTTGTCTTGTTAATTCAAAATTCAGACTTCTGCTTATTCAAAATGAGCTGAATATTTGGGAAGATCCTTATAAGAATGTGGATTTGTGAATAAGGTGGATTACACTCTTGTGGTTTTTTCTTTTTTTTTTTTTCTGAGAATCTACTTATTTTCATGAGAAAAGGAGAAAAAATAGCTTCACTATACGTTTGATGTATTTGAAAACACAAATCCTTTGCAAAGGAAGTGTTTAAAGGATGCAGAAATAATAGTGAAACTGATGTATTACAGTTACAAGCCAAAAGCTGCTCATAACAGTTCAAAGAAAGATTTCTTTTTATTTAGTGTCCTTTACAGTGCTGAATAAACTCATGTGAACCTAGAGACAATCTAGAACCATTTCATGCAAACCCTATTTGCTGGATTACAGCTGTTAATGATCTGTAAAAGGAAAGTCAATTTGCCCCTTGATAGAGATTACTATACCAAATGTAGCAAAAATCTATGTGAAATGTGAAATGTTAGCTATTCTGTGGGGATGGATACTATTAGTGTGTACAGTTTCTTTCCCTGTGAAAAGAAAATAGGTCTGTATTCTTCTACTTTAATTAATTAAAATTGAAGACACAGAAAGTAAATTTCTTTGTGGATTTCTTTTTTTTCCTGCTGTTTACTAATGCAAATATTATTTATAAATCGGAGTGCATTGTTACATACAATTTCAAAGTTCCTTTCAGCTATATTTCTAAATGTAGTTTCTGCTGTGTTTCTGAGTAGACCAATAATCCATTTAAATAATAATAATAAAAAAAATAGCTGCTATAAATGGAAAAGTGTCAGGTTCAATAATTTTCTAAGGGACTGATGATGTTCCTGCATACTTTGCTTGGATTGCACTTCATTTAATTTTTTTTTTTTTTTTTTATATTTGCTAAGTATTCTGTGATTCTAAGAATGCAGAATGGCCAGGGTTGGAAGGGACCTCAAGGATCATGAATCTCTAACCCCCCCCACTATAGGCAGGGCCACCAACCTCCATATGTAACACTAGACCAGGCTTCCCGGGGCCCCATCCAATCTGGCCTTGAACACCTCCAGGGACAGGGCACCCACAAGAAGTCTGGGCAGCTTGTTCCAGCACCTCATCACTCTGTAAAGAAATTCCTCCTGACATTCAACCTAAATCTTACCTTCCTCAACTTAAAACCATTTCCACTTGTCTTGCTATTATCTTGCTTTTCAAGGACTTGCCTCCACTCCTGTTTATAGACTCTCTGTAGGTACTGAAAGGCTGCGATGAGGTCACCCTGCAGCCTTCTTTTCTCCAGGCCGAACAAGTCCAGCTCCCTCATCCTGTTTTCATAGGACAGGTGTTCCAGCCCTTTGATAATCTGTGGCCCCTGCTGCTAGAGCATACTGCTGGCTTATGTTCAGTTTTTCATCCCCCAGGACCCCCAGGTCCTTCTCTGCAGGGCTACTTTCAAGCGCTGCACCTTCCAGTCTATATAGATGCCAGGGATTCCTCCAGCCCAATTGGTGACCTTGCAGTTTTCTGTGTAGAACCTCATTAGGCTCACCTGGGCCTACCTTTCAAGCCTGTTGAGGTCCCTCTGAATGGCACCCCTTCCTTCCACACTAGACAGTCTTTAATATTTCAATGCAGATAATTCATGAAAAAAAAAAATTATCGTGTTTCTCTGTTCTCATATTATCTACATACAGATTTTAATGCTTATTTATTGTATATTATAAGGAAATCTTGAGGTAGATGAGTCCACACTATTTTCTTGCTGAGAGCACTTTGAAATATACTGAAATAACTTTTCATCTTTAAAACTAAATTATATTTGAACACAAGAAAAAAATCTATTTTCCTAATAAAGAGACTTGGAGCAAGATCATAAAACAGATTGCTCAGGAAGACTGTATTACTATGGCAGTCATGTCAGTATGGGTCATTTTCTTCAGTCCAGAAATTCATAATGACTTCCTGGTTTGTGGCAATCTCCACACAGTTCCTTGCAAAGGTGTAAAAGTGAGTTCTTATTTTTTCCCCTCTCCTTTCTCTCTCTGTCTCTCCATTGTTTGTGTTTTGACTGTGGGTTACTCTCACTATTTACCTGTCATAGGTTCCTTATCATTACTGTTTTATTTTCTATTTCCCCATTTTGAACTTCAAGAGGTTTTTCCAGCTTTGTTTGCTCATTTGCTCTGTAGGACAGCAAAATTTTGTTGTCTGGGGAGCAGCAGCCAAGGTAAATCTTCCTCTCCATTGATAAGCCAAATTTTTATAGTATGCAACATCTATTTCTCAGAAAACTGTAGGCAAATAAATCATTTATTATTCAATGCCCATGGAATTTATTGAGTTCAGTCTTATTTGATACGCTAGTGGTGATGTTTTGTAAAAAGTAGTTATTCAGATAGGCAGTGAAATATTGACAGTCTCTGTTGTATGATTTAATGCATTGACAGATACATAAAAGATGTATAAAATTAATCAGTTAGTGGTACCCAAAGTCTTGATATGGTTCTGTATCACTGACCGCAGATACTCCAAGTTGTTCTATAGCTTAGCTGTTCTCTGCCATCTGACAGACTTAGGGAAACATGACCAAAGTCAGAGTTCCAGCTTGCTTCCTCCCTGATGCAAAGGCTGTAAAGCTTAAGTAATGTGATATACGTACTTCCTGACACAAATGAAAAAACTTCCTCTCCAGATCAAGCAGTGTTCAGGATTGCTACCTACTTGTGACTGGAGCACAAATGGTCTTGAAATGGTCCATAGATTTTAACAAAAATAAAAAACTGTAGGTGATCTAACCTTAAAACATTGAAACTGTCCTCATAGCCGTAAGAAATTCTCTATAATGTTGTGGCTAACACAAATTACTGCTGTAGTCTGCACTGCATACTTCTTACAATATTCTGCATAGAATCATAGAATCGTTGAGACTGGAAAACATCTCTAATACCATCTAGTCCAACTGTCAACCCATTACCATCATGCCCACTATACCATGTCTCTAAATACCGTATCTACACAATTCATGAACACCTCTGAGGATGGTGATTCCACCACTTCTCTGGGCAGTCTGGGCAGCGCTAATTCATAGAAGGAATTTTTCCTAATATCCAGTGTTTCTTGAACATCTTCAGGGGCTGTGATTCCACCACCTCCCTGGGCAGTTGTTTCCGGAGTCTGACCAGTATAAGCCTAATTGGCTTATATTTGAAATGTCTGCATTTCATAAGAATGTCAAAATTGCAAATATATTACAGAATTTCTATGGAATTACCAACACAAATCTATCAAAACAAGCTGCAAAGTTCCCATATTTTTGAAGGTACACTTTTCCGCTATTAGCGTGGCTTTGTATTTGAAGTATTACAGATAAAATTGTGTGACTTGTTTACAGAGGTAAGAATGTTTTTCTTAATACTAACCAAAGCATACCTAGCCACACTGATCTAGAAGCAATATCTAGGAAACTTGTATATCTACAGTCTTTCAGCATATTCTGCTTTGTTGTAATTTAGCTGGGGCTACACAGTAGTCACTGATGCTAACATATGGCTCTTTGATCCATGATCTTGGGGCTAGTTCAATATCAGTAACTTCTGGAATATCTTCTGCTAGACTTCCAACACAGTCCAGCTGTGAACCTGTTCTGCATATCTCATTACTTATCTCACACATTTTTTTTATTCAGAACAGTCTTTTTGGTTCACTGCCTTAATCCAAACATTCATACAGTTCATTTCCTTGCTGGGTATCTAACGAATCTTGTGATTATACAGGAATGCACAATAGGTTGCCCCCAGATAGGAAAAAATATGTATGTTAAACTGTTGTACAAATTTTTTACTGTAACCTGACATCCAAGATTCTGGATGATAAGTAATGAATTTAGACATTGCTTTGTTAAAGTAGCTGCAGTTTTAACAGGCTCCAGTATAATCTACAGACTCAAAAGTTTCTAGATAGAACTTTCATGCAGTGCAACTTGTGGAGAATTTTCAATTTTGAAACTTAGCTCTAACTACATGTTTCTTGTATATAGAGGAGAATTAGTCTTAGAATTTCTCCTCAGTTTGGTCTGTTTGTAAAATTACTGGCTAATATATATATATATATATATTTTTTTTTTTTCAGGACTTTAAAATATTGCATATTATATACATAAATTACAGTTTTGCCTTCACTGCAACTGAGGTCACCTACAAACAAGATATTCTGCCAAAAACTGTCACCCATCCTAGCTCAGATTTACAATATATATGTATTTACATACTTAGCTATTAAATTTTAAAGATATAACTTCTACCTAGAGGTGTTGTGTTATTTATGGTCCTAACTGAGAAAGTAACATTTACCACAGTTTTTAAATCATTTATAAAATTTCCATACCTTTTCCTACTATCAAAAACTCAGTAGCTGTGTAATGTCTGAGGCATTTCTTCCTAAGAACAAGTTGTTATAGTAATGCTGTTTATACTGTACTGCTCTACTTCCATACTAGCCACTTCTGTCTTGAAACCCACTGTTTCTTTTTTGAGTGAATGCCTAAAAACTAACTGGTATTTTGAACTCCAGCAATTAGTTTTGATATTTGCATTTCTATTTAGGCAGCCCTATTTACTTAAAAAAATAAACTTAAAAATAAACTTTAAAAAAAAACATAAAAATAAATATTCCTTTTTAAAATTGTATATTCTATATTCATTAGTGTTCATTATTCTATATTCATTAGTGTATATTAAAATTATATATTCTATTATATATTTTAAAGAGCTCCAAGACAACCAAAATACACAGGTGAAATGAAAATCAAAATAATTTTAGATTACATTGGGCTGTCTAGTATTATTATTTTTATTCCTTTGATGAGATTTTTTTTTTCAGAAAACATGATGATTATGACTTAAAAAATTTAAAAAGAAGCAAGTATCAGTCAAAATACTTATCAGAAGAGTAATCGTAAGAAGCCTAAATCTTTATTTTTTTCATCTTGGATGATGGTCTTCTTATCTGAGTTCTCACTACTGAATCTACTACTTAGATCATCTCATAGTGAACATGCAACCAAAAGGAAATGAATTTTATGTAGTAGACATTTTTATAATGTCTGACAATAGGAGGAGTGGATAAAATATCATTATGTTTATTATGTAAGAACATCTAGGCAATGAGTGGGACACAAAAGCAGAAGGAAACTCCTCTAGAACATCTAAGCCTAATGCTTTATATCATGATATTCTTTCTCAAAATAAAACAAAGATTTACATAAAATAATTAGAACTATTGTTATTTAAAACAGAACAAGAAAAATATTATCTGCAAAGACACCATCAAACCCCAAATGTAAAAATTAAGGAGAGAAGGAAAGAAGGAGAGAAAGAGAGAGAGGAAGGTAGACAGGAAGGAAGGCCATGATCTCAAAAATATGATTTGATTTTTTTTTTTTTGTGTGTTAGTCCTTTAGATCAGTTGTGTTAGTCCTTTAGATCATTCAGACCAGCCAGGAGTTGGACTGAATGATCCTTGTGAGTCCTTTCTAGTTTGAAATATTCAATAATGCTATGATTATTTGTCTCTGTGTCTATGCTTTGACATAGTTATGTGTTATAGAATCTCCACGGTGCTCAGGAAAGTATACTTACTGTTGTCAATATCAATTATTACACTTTCTTTGAACTACTCTCAGTAAGTACTCAAAAGCAAGTAAGTTTTCCCTTCCTCAACTCAAAACAAACAAACAAACAAATAAATAAATACTGTTGCTTCTTAACCTCTTGTGTAATAATAATATCTACAATAACCTTGTGATCAGAAAGCTATAATATGACTGAGAAACATTGAGAACACAACATTGTAAAAGTACTTTTTTTTTCTGAAATGTCAGAGGATTCTAACCCAATTTTCATAAAACATATCTTTTCCCTCCAGCTAGGATCTCACTCCAGATCTATGTGTATGTTATTACCACGTGTAAAGTGGAAAACTGTAGAGAAAATTTTGTTCGAGGTTTGAGAAAAATCAAGGGATTACTACATTGTTCTTAAATGTAGAAACTGTATTCTAGACTCTGTGTATTTCAGCAGAATTTCATGGAATTTTCCAGTCATTTGTAAAATAGAAAGAAGCACTTTCAGACCTTAGTTTTGTGTTCCCAAATAGATGATTAAACAAGATCTAATAACATTGGCTGTGAATCTCTGTAAGGTAAGGTAGACAGAGAAAAAAATATTTCATCTTTTTAGCCTTGTAATTGAGATGAACATTCTCACAATTTGTACTACTCTGAGGATGTGCAGAGTACTTGTATTGATTTTTACAAGAAAAAAAATATATATATTGAACTCAGCAGCTACCGAGTCATGGAAAAGATTTTTGAAAAGTTAAGTATTTTTTAAGGATAGATCTTTCTCAATTGTCTTATGGATTACATGTTTACAGTGTGCTATAATCGATAGAAAAAGAAGTTACTTGGCAACAAAGATGTTAGCTGACACTTAAAAAAGTTTATACTGACAGTTTAATTTCATTTAGAAGAAAATAATAAGCTATATATTTATTATATTTTTGTAACTATGTGAACATTATAGGTATCTACTTTTTTGTTAGTTCCAACCCAGATTATCAAGGGAGTTTAGCACTTACTGTCACTGGCAAACCCATAGACTGGTATCCCATTAGTGGAATATTATGACCACAGTGAAACTGAACTACAATGTGATATGGGTTTCCGAAAAGATATTGTTACCTTAGTCAGTGTTTTCAGCTGTATGTGTGACTCTCTCTACATCCAAAGTAAAATAACCATTAGAAATTAAGTCAGGTGATACCTCCCAAATTTGAGTCAAAAAACAGCCTAGAGTCTTTTTTTTGTTGTTTACAGATTTCTTGATTTTTATTAAATAATTACCCCGTTATTTAGATAGTGGAATAAATGGAATGAGTCATTATTACAAACACAGTATGCTAGAACTCTTGTTTTGGCAACGACTATTACATTAGCAATGACAAAGATTTTATTTATATCTGTAAATACAGTAGATGATAAATATAGATTAATTTAAAACAAATGATGAGGGTACAATCACAGTTACAAAGTGATGAAGTCTGAAAAAAACAAAACAACAACTAAGGCTATGACCCATAAATTCTGCAAATAAACTTCTGATTTTATGTAGTAAGAAAATGGATTAGTTAAATGGGAAAAGACTTTCTAGTTTTTGCTCCTGAAAATAAATTTTCAATTCAGGGATAATGAACTCATGATTTTTAAGTATTATTTTTTCCTTATTTTATGTAAATGCTGGTTTGATAACTCACATTCTCTCATATTATAACCAAAAGAATGTGGCCTCAAGACAGAAATTTATTATATATTTCATATATATATATATATATATACTTTTAATAAAATATTTAATGGTAGCCTGTTTCCTGTAATATTTAACCCAGCAGCACAGTTTGGAGATTTTAGAGAGTTTGTGTACCAGAAGCCACGTGGATTGAAATATTCTAAAAATGTTATATACAGATGTGACAAATCAATTTTTAATTAATCAGCAACATCTTCTAATATGTCAAGGAAAAAAATGTTCAGCTAGGCAGTATGTATCTGCATCCAATCTATTTTGTATATTTAAATTTTGATAGAGGAACTTAGGCTATTCAGTAATTCCTAACTGAAGTAGTGGGATTAACTTGCAGCAACATCAATAAATCTAACTCCATATTTACATTTTAACCTGTGAAACAAGAAACAGAACTAAACTTTTATGTTATAGGTAGAATGCAAAAAGCAGTGTTTTTAGTTAAAGGTAATCATTTTCACTCTGCAGCCATGACACCTACGTTGTCTGGGAAGTTTCAAAGAAATAACAGATTCTTGGTCCCCCAGTTAAGATCTATGCAGGAAAATTAATAAGAAAATTGCTTCATTTCATCATGATGGCATTTGGGAGTTTTAGAACCCTCTAGTCCATTAGTCAGTTTTGTTAATGACTATGCTCATCCTTTTAATCATGTGAAACATTGAGCTTCATTTAGTTCAAAGTGCCTTTCAGAAGCCTGAACAGATTCTGAGTAGTGTGAAACTTTACCTATTCTCACTGCAAAATACATTCAGCTATTTTCATCTGTATTTTATAAAAAGATATAACACATCTGAGGATTCTAAAAAAACCCACTAATTTTAAAGTATAAAAACTGAAATTTTAGTGCTTAACATGTTGGTAAATTGTCTGTATTACTGATAAGTATTGCTGATTTAAATTCATTATATTAAAAATCCTTGCAGAGAAGGACTTGGGGCTTCAGGACTTACTTATTATGATCCATGAATGTAGATACTCTCTTTCATGTAAAAAATTCCAATTTAACTACTCTTGTTAAAAGAAATGCCCTCTTTGTCAGACACGATTCCTTATATCATCAACGGAAATAAGGACATTAGGATGTATATTCTATAAGACTGTAGTTAACCCCAGGTGTTTTCTACTTCCTTTTTACACAATTCTGGAAATGATACTGGTCAAGCATAACTGTTTATAGATATGGAGTCTTAAATTTGATGATAATTTGTGCCTATGCCTCTAAGATTCCGAACTGACTATTTCTAGTTTTGCTGTTTTAATTAACTCTTTGTCAGATCCAGTCCATCATCTTACCTTGAAATCTTTTTTAGCTTTCAATCTTCAGGAAAACTGAATGCTGTTTTGGTCATTTCTGATTATCAACAGATTTCAATATTGTTTTCTGAATCACTAAAATATGCTCTTTATCATAACTTTCTATTTCAGTGACAAGAGTCATTGTCCTCTTCATAAATCCATAAACATTTAGTTAGTATAACTACCACCCATAAAGGGTCTGTAGTAGGCAACTGCCGGACCCCCCTTGGGATGTGATGCGGTAGGACCTACCCAGCTCTATGATTGATGTGTGGCACATGCTTTAGGGGCGTAGACGAGGCACATAGGGTATATAAGTTAGAGTTCACGTGTAATAAACGCCATTTTGTTGTTCATCATATTGGTGTATACGTGCAGTTATTTGGTCCTGACCTGGTTATGGTTAGTAGCATAGGAGGCAATGCAACAAGGGTCAGAATTTGAGTAGCAGTTTTACGGGCTCTATTCTGTACTTGAAAACAGTAGATCCTTTTATTTCAGCTAAGTTCTAAAGATTAAAAAAAAAAAAAGAAAAAAAAGAAAAAAAAAGGAAATAACAGACTTGATAGCTGTTCCAGATACGTCCAGATATATTACAAAGGGGAAAATTTTGGAAGTTTTATAATTTAAGTCCTATAAAAATCAATTAAGGTATTACAGTAACACTGATAGTTTTGGGATATAGTCAACTACAGTATAGCTAAAGATGTATCTATTATTATTCATTTACAGATTCAAAATTTATAGTAGATTCCAAGGTTTCTGTAAAATGTGTTTGTCTGAAAGAAAATTTTTCCATACTTTTCTGGCTTTCAGGATATTTGCAAAATTTCTAGTAATTTTATTTCAATATTCCTATTTTTTGTTAGGTAAGCAGCATCCTTCTCATTAGATACGTTTGTTCATGTTTTACCACATTTTGATAAAAGATAGGTAAATAAGTTATTTAAAGACTACTGGATATGTAACAATTTTGGCACACTGGCTTTATGTGGAGAAAAATCATTAGATTAAATCAACATGATTTCACTGTCTCATGAGGATGTTTGAACAAGATACATGGATATTCAAACAAACATAAGAATCCATGTTTGTAAAATCATTTTTTTCTCCTTTTATTTTCTTAGATTTTTGAGATACAAATTTACAGTAAAATAAAATAACTTCATTAACTTCTTATGTCCATTGCCCTTTTGCTATGAATTAAGATGTACATAAAATGGGATGCTAGTCTAGACACAATATTTTAATGAAAATTTACGTTGATTAGTGTTTTCAAGAGATCTCCTGTAAAGTCACATGACGCTGCGGGCTATCTGCAGCAGGTAGCATAGGAGCAAAACCTGCTCCTTTCTGTTTTAAAGGATCTAAAACCTGTCAGGTTTTCTTTTGTTTGGTTGTTTTTCACATCCTCCATTTCACTTACTCTAATCATTTCTCAAACTTTTTTTATTGCTTCATCAGGTAGATTTATAGAATACTACAACTCCTAAAGCAGTTATTCGGCTTCTACTGAAAAGTAAAGTTCCTATAGATTTCCATTATTGAGGGCTATTTCTTCCTGCCAGCAGAGGAACCATCAGAAGACAGAAAGTAATAAATATATAATTTTCAAAATTGTGGTTATTCTGTATGGAAAATCTTTTTTCACTGCCCTTAAGACTTGTCTGCTTTCCTGACATACCATTTCAATCTCTTGACGCTGAAGCTGTGGGACAAGAAAAGAAAATAAACACAAAAGTAGAAGGGAAATCAGATTCGGTATCCATATACCAATATTAGGAAATGGAATGAGATAATCAAGAGCAAAGTCAATTTACTAAAATACTGCTATGGAGATGAATTCACAGCCAGTTGTTTAACTTCAAGAATACTTTGATTGGATCATTTGATCATCCAGTTATAAATATCAAGTACAATGTTTTTTGTATCTTTGCAGATTGTAAATTCTTTCCTTTTGGGGTCCATATTCAAATTAAAAAAGGGATAAATATTTTCTTTATTTGAATGTGTTTCATATTGTTATTATAAGACAGCAAAAAGTGGGTTAATTTTTATAATGTATTTATCTTTTACCCTATCAGTGCAACATATGAATTAAGACAGAATCATCTATGTTTTCCACTATTTGAGAAGGCAAACTTGGTACCAACTCTTATATTCTTATAAGAGTTATATTCTTAACAATAAGTCAGGAATTCCTGTAGAGGAGAAAAAATATCTGTACATTATTATAAATGTTATTTTTTATTATATGTACATTATTATTTAATAATAATTATATATGTATATAATTATTATTAATAATTATAATTAATAATAATTATATATATATATAATTATTATCTGTACATTGTGATAAATGTTAATTTTTCTCTAACTTTGCATTCCATTTGTTTTTGTCCAGTGGGTGAGCTATATAATAGGGAACCAATGCAGCAGCTAATTTTTTTTCTTTCTTTACAGATTCTGAAATTTAATAATGAACAGTCATCTGGACTAAATTGTAATTGCCAAAGAAAAAACTCTGAGTACCTCAACACAGTTGGTTTCATCAGTATTTATTCCTAAGTTGAACCTTGTTTGATGTTTTGTCACTGAGATTTTCTACTAGTATACTGAACTGTTCCCATGACTGGATAGGGAACATGTATATAGAAAAAAGAAAACATGAGATAAAAGTTAAACATCACAGTATGAAGTGTACCGAAAGCTCCTTTAGATTCATCTTTTGATAATATTATTCAGCAAGTCTAGACTTATCTGGAAAGCTTTAGAAGACCTTTCTATCAAAGATTCAGCTACGTACTGAATGAGTGGCATATGAAGAGGAGTTTTCAAAACTGTTAAGCAAAAAGTGTAAGGACTTAAAATAAAAATTTAGATAGAAATGGAATTCCCCAGGAAAATATAGTCCTCAAACATCTTTTAATTCTGATTCTCTTCAAACATTGTTATCATAACAGGCAATTATATCTACTGAATATTTGATCAGTGTACATTATTTTCTCTGGAGAAAATTGATGATACATTTCTGAGAGTAAGACAAACTAAGATGTTTTTCCTTATTTTATTTATTGAATATTTGCATTACTATGTTGTTTGCATGTAGGTACTTAGTGCTTCCATCTGGTTATAATTATGATCAAATATTTAATCATTTTAGAAATGTATTTTTATTACCACATAATTCTAAGTGATTTTAATAGTAAGAATAATTTTAATAACAATGTATTGAAGATCTGTTTTCATATGTTGGTGTTCCTCAAAATAAGTTAAATTCTCAGGTCCTCAACATTCTGCTTACCAATAACTTTTCCCTGGAAAATATATAACTCCACTGTTTTTCCTAGATAAGGAGTGTAAAAGAAAAGCAAGGAAGAATGAGGAGACTGCATGTGTTTAGAAGAATGTGTTTGTAAAAGGTCAGAATATAGTTTTAATTACTGTCTGCTTTAAGCAGGTGTTTTTTTGTTTGTTTGTTTTCAATAACAATACTTTAAAACATAGAAAACAGAACAGAAGGTCTTCTTTCATTGCAAATATGTAATGAAAGCACTGAAAAATGATAAACTGAATCTTCACTGTTTCAGTAAAAACAAACAAAAAAAAAAGACCACCTTACTAATACAACCTTTACTTGATTAACTCCTTCAATTCTAGGAGCAAGGAGAAAACTGCTGTATTCAAAATCAAGGTATGAACTCACATATAAGCTATACGATACTTCAAAAAATTATGCTGAATTGTTGCATCTTAACATGGCAGGCAGCACAGCACAACATGGCCATTCTCTTACTCCTTCAACTCAGTGGTATGGAGGAACACAGAGGGAAAATTAGGAAAAAAAACAAAACAAAACAACCCAACAAAGTATAAATTATCATTTGAGGTAAAAACTATTCACTAGGACAGAACAAAGTGAACAGTAATAGTAATTATAAGAATACGTGATACAGGCGATACAGGTGATACAGAAGCAATTTCTCACCACCCAACTGATGTCCAAGCAGAAGTTGCTCCCTGGCCACTTCCCACAGTTTAAATATCCTGCCCCCCCCAGATACACACACATACACACACACACACCATGATTTCATATGTCATGGAATATCCTTTTGGCCAATTTAGATCAGTTGTCCTGGTTTTGTTCCCTCACAGTTTCTTGTGCTTGCTTTCTCAGTCTCACCAGCAGGACAGTACAAGAATTTTAAATGTTCTTGGCTGTGCACAACTTAGTAACAATTAAAATAGCAATGTGTTATCAACATTGTTTTACTCAAAAAAAACAAAACATTCATAGTACCAGATACAATGAAGGGGAAAATAGGAAAAAAAAAAAAGAAAAAACAAAACAAACAAACAGAAAAAAAGCAGCTTTGTTCAAGAGGAAATCAGGACATTTATTTATTTCATTGTTATTATTTTTCTTCTTTTTCCTCTTTTTTTCTTTTTTTTCCCCCTTTTTTCTTAGGTTTTCCTTTTCCTTATCTCAACACATAAGTTCTTGCACTTTTCTTCTCAATATTGCCAGCCATCCCACTGCAGGGTGGATAGTGAGTGGGTGGTAATGATTGAATGGCTGTGTGGTATTTGGCTGTCTGCTAGGTTAAAAAACAGTATCCAATACTGCATTTTTTTTTTTATTATTAAAAAAAAAATCACAGCTTTTAGAGTGAACAGTGTTACATAGAGATTGTCATCCAATCTCAATAGGTGAGTAATAGGATTAGAAAAAAATTATAATATATTTAGACTTTTCCTCACTGACCTTCATTCATCTTTGTCTGAAGAATCAATTCTAGAGGAACTAAAACCTGTAAAATACTTATTTGCTTGCAAATTAATGATTTTTTTTTTTTTTCTCACTCACACAAAGTACTTTGAGAGTATGTGAATTTATACAGCAGGATTCACATGTAGAGACTTTTATTCATGTTGCATCCCCTTGCAGGAATTTTATTGAAACACAGGAATACAGCTAAGAGATTCAAAGAAAAAGTATAAAAAAAAAAAAAAAAAGACTTAATGTGAAAATGTTAGAAAGAACAAGGTCACTTTAAATCTATAATATTGAATTAAAACCTGGAAGTTATTTAAAATAATTTATTTTTTCACTAAATACCAATAATTCATTATTCTGAAAGTTTTAATTGAATTAACAAATTGCATTAATAATAATAATGCTCCTAACACAAAATGAAATTTCTTAAGGAATACAGAAGGGAAATTAAAATAGAAATTTCCTAGAATTTCCTAGTGTTTTTAAAGATATACTTTCATTTTTTAAAAGTGCATCTGGGAAGAAAAATTAAAACTTCTTTCCCCCTTCCTTCTGCATTTCTAAGTTAATATAGATATTTAAAAAATATAAACTCAAATATATATATATTTTTAATGTCCTTTTTAAGATTTCTCAGGAATGACATTTTCTTTATACTTTCTACAGATTTATTGTGGTTTAACCCCAGTAGGCAGCTTACAAATGCAGTCACTTTCTTATCCTCCTCAGATGTGATGGGAGAGAGAATTGGAAAGGTAAAAGTGCAAGAACTCAAGAGTTGACATAAATATAGCGAACTAGGTACAGCAAATGACATTCATGCAAGCAAAGCAAAGCAAGGAATCCATTAGCTACTTCTTATCAGCAGGCAGATGGTTAGCCATTCCCAGAAAAGCAATGCATAAGTTTCTTGAGACAAACGCCATCACTTTGAATGTTCCACATTCTACCTTCTTTCTCCCTGCTTTTCTTGCTGAGAATGATGCTATATGGTATGGGATGTTTCTTCATTCAGTCTGAGTTAGCTGTTCTGGCTGTGTCCTCTCCCAGTTTCTTGCATGTCCTCCATCTCCTTACTGGCAGGGCAGAATGAGTAATAGAAAAGTCCTTGATTTTGTGTAAGTATTGTTCTCTAACAACTCTAACAACACATTACTGGTGTGTTATCACCCCTATTTTCATCAACCCAAACCATGGCATCATGTGAGCCTTCACAAATAAAACTAAGTATCCCATCCAAAGCCATGACAAGATTCTATTTTAATAGCTGTTGTGCATGAAATGTTTCAAAAAGCAACTAACAACACTATTATGTATATAACTACACTTTCCCGAACAGTAGCAAATGTGCTTTGAATTTAAGAAAAAAGAAGAAAAGAACATGCTTGGCATAGACTTCTTGTACTCTAAAGTGTCATCCTGATCTGATCTCTCAGAAGTTAATTTAGTAACCAAAGAGCACAGGTAATCAGCTATTTTGGAGATAAAGGCCAAGTGACATATTAATGTATCATTACTATGTAGTCAAATTTGACTTAAACATTCTTGAAGAGTAATGTATTGCCTCAATGACCAGGAAAGACTAATTAAGTAAAAGACTTTCTGAGAACACATGAAAATATCCTGCTGAAGACATTGAAGAAGTTGTAAAATCACTTTTTATTCTGTTTTTAACTTCAGGAGTGTTATGGTTTTATGCTTTTTGTTTTTTCAGGTTTCAGTAGTCAGTATTCCACATCAGAACATCATGTAGTGTATGGGGCATTAAAGTGTCACTGCCCCAATTCCAGGTACCTATCCCTGTACATTACAGCAGTCACGGGATCTGGCCCTTCCAGGTGGGGGGGGCGCTCTCTTGCTGCCTTGCAGTGGGTGCTGGAGGTGCTTTCCTAGCCGTTCCAAGCTTTTCAGGTTTGACTCAGTTTAGAGGACAACTTCCTGATACAGCTGGTCGGAGAGCCCATGAGAGGAACTGCCCCACTAGACCTGCTGTTCACAAACAGGGAAGGTTTGGTGGGAGATGTGGAGGTTGGAGGCTGTCTTGGACAGAGTGATCATGAAATGATAGACTTCGTGATTCACGGTGGAGCCTGGAGGGGGAATAGTAATACTGCTACCTTGGACTTCAGGAGGGCGGACTTTGAATTGTTCAGGGGACTAATAGGGGGAGTCCCCTGGCATTCAGTCCTAGCAAGCAAAGGGGTCCAAGAGAGCTGGTTGCTCTTCAAAAAGGAAGTCTTAAGGGCGCAGGAGCAGGCAGTCCCCCTGAGCTGCAAAATGAGCCGGCAGGGAAGAAGACCGGCGTGGATGAATAGGGAGCTATTCCTGAGGCTCCGGGAGAAAAAGAGAATCTACCGCCTGTGGAAAGAGGGACAGGCCACTCAAAATGAATACAGGGAAGTTGTTAGGATGTGTAGAGGTGAAATCAGAAAGGCAAAAGCCCAGCTTGAATTTAACCTAGCTGCTGGTGTGAAAAGGAATAAGAAACTCTTTTATAAATACATTAACAGTAAGAGGAGGACAAAGGAGAATATCCACTCTTTGCTGGATGAGGCTGGGAATGTGACCACTGAGGATAAGGAAAAGGCGGAGGTTCTGAATGCCTTCTTTACGTCTGTCTTTAGAAGTCAGACCAGTTATCCTCAGGATACCCCTCTCTCTGACCTGGTAATCTCGGCCGGGGAGCACACTAACCCCCCTGCGATTCTGAAAGAAACAGTCAGAGACCTACTGCTCCAGCTGGACTGTCACAAGTCGATGGGGCCAGATGAGATCCACCCGAGAGTGCTGAGGGAACTGGCGGAGGTGATAGCCGAGCCGCTTTCCATCATCTGTCAGCGCTCCTTGTTGACTGGTGAGGTCCCAGATGATTGGAGGCTTGCCAATGTGACTCCCATTTATAAGAAAGGTCGTAAGGAGGATCTGGGGAACTACAGGCCTGTCAGCCTGACCTCGGTGCCAGGGAAGGTTAGGAAGCAGATTGTCTTGATGGAGATCATGCGGCATGTGCAGGGTGACCGGGGGATCAGGCCTAGCCAGCATGGGTTCATGAAGGGCAGGTCCTGTTTGACCAACCTGATCTCCTTCTATGATCTAGTGACCCATCTGGTGGATGAAGGAAAGGCTGTTGATGTGGTCTACCTAGACTTCAGCAAAGCCTTTGACACTGTCTCCCACAGCATTCTCCTGCAGAAGCTGGCAGTCAGAGGCTTGGATGGGTACACTCTTGGCTGGGTAAGGAGCTGGCTGGAGGGCCGGGCGCAGAGAGTGGTGGTGAATGGAGTCAAATCCAGCTGGCGACCGGTCGTGAGTGGTGTTCCGCAGGGGTCGGTGCTGGGGCCTGTCCTCTTCAATATCTTTATAGATGACCTCGATGAGGGCATCGAGTGCACCCTCAGTAAATTCGCAGATGACACCAAATTGGCTGGAAGCGTGGATCTGCCTGGGGGTAGCGACGCCCTACAGAGGGATCTGGACAGGCTGGAGAGCTGGGCTGGAGCCAATGGGATGAGTTTCAACAAGGCCAAATGCCGGGTCCTGCACTTCGGCCACAACAACCCCAGGCGACGCTACAGGCTTGGGGCGGTGTGGCTGGAGGACTGCGTAGAGGAAATGGACCTAGGGGTGTTGATTGATGCTCGGCTGAACATGAGCCGACAGTGTGCCCAGGTGGCCAAGAAGGCCAATGGCATCCTGGCTTGCATCAGAAACAGTGTTGCAAGCAGGAGCAGAGAGGTGATTGTTCCCCTATATTCAGCACTCATCAGGCCGCACCTCGAGTACTGTGTCCAGTTTTGGGCCCCTCACTGCAAGAAAGATATTGAGGCCCTGGAACGTGTTCAAAGGAGGACAACAAAGCTGGTGAGGGGTCTGGAACACAGGCCATATGAGGAGAGGCTGAAGGAGCTGGGAATGTTCAGCCTGGAGAAGAGGAGGCTCAGGGGAGACCTTATTGCTCTCTATAACTTCCTGAAGGGAGGTTGTAGTGAGCTGGGGGTCGGCCTCTTCTCTCGTGTCATTAGTGATAGGACCAGGGGGAATGGTTTCAAGCTACGCCAGGGGAAATTCAGGCTGGACATGAGGAAGTATTACTTTTCAGAAAGGGTGGTCAGGCACTGGAATGGACTGCCCAGGGAGGTGGTGGAATCACCGACCCTGGGGGTGTTCAAGGAAAGACTGGATGTTGCGTTGAGGGACATGGTTTAGTAGGAGCTATTGGGAATAGGTGAACGGTTGGACTGGGTGATCTTTTAGGTCTTTTCCAACCTTAGTGATTCTATGATTCTATGATTCTATGACTCGGTCCTGGGAACTCTCTCTCATCTTGTCTGATTTATTAATCTCAATTTCAATTAAATTGTATATATTGTGTTATCTTGTATTCCAATATTATAGTAAAATAAGTTTTCCTCCATAGATTGTTGCCACTGTTCTTTTCCTCTCTTCCTTCCTTCCCATTTCTGTGGGACTGGGGTGTGGGGGGGACAGCAGAGGCCTGTTGCCTCCCTGTCACGGACATAGATTGATCTGGTCAACTCCGTGACAAGGAGTCTAACTGAAGAGAACTCATTTGGGACCTAAATTTCAAACTGACAAAAATAAGTTTTTGTCAAATCAACTATCCAACTAAAAAAATTATACTGTAAATTTCAAGTAATCCAAAATGTTAATGAGCTTTTTTGTTATAGATTATTCACAATTTTGCAGAATAGAGTTTTCCATTTTAAGCCAGTTTTCCATCATAATAGTCTGAAAACTGTTTATCAGTGTTCTGCCATTTTCTAAATTCATTTAATCTCATTTGGTGTCAGAACTCATACATTATACTGCATAGCCATTGTTGTCTTTCACAAGCTATGGTAAACTATACTTTTTAAGCTTATAAATAATTGTAGAAATACACTGACTTTAAAAAGCAGTACAATAATTTTCATTTGGTATTCTTTCAGTTTTGTCTCAAAACATGAATAAAACATTTAAACATGTAAAATAAACAAACAAACAAACAAACAAACAGGCAGCAAAGAAAAAACAAAAACACCATTTCTCAGACATTTGCAGTGGGCAAACAACAGTTAAAATAACGACCTGGTTATGTTGTATACTTATGACTGAAGCCACTTAATACAGAAAAAGTGTTTGTAATTATGTATTCTACTATATCTGTTCCCAAAATTCTTAAGTTTAGTGAGCATACATACAAATAATCTTTGAAGACACAACATACCGTGTGCTTCAATTACTGAAATCAGCAGACATTCATATTAGATTTACACAAGTCTTCACAGAATATAATGATATTCTTTCTATGCAGTATTATGGATTTGTAAAGCAATAATCCAGAGGATCGTAATTTCAATATAAAACATTTGCATTTATCTTTCATCTATTTACCTTTCAGTATTTAAAGGGATATTATAAATAGGAAGGATATAAACATTTTACATGGGAAGATAGTGATAGGACAAGGGGATAAGGGGACAAGTGAAAGGAAATAATATCTCCAGCTAACATTACATTGAGATGTGAGATGACGAGCGAAAATAGATATGCCCAGAGAGGTTGTGGATGCTCCCACCCTGGAGGTGTTCAAGGCCAGGCTGGACAGGGCTTTGAACAACCCGATCTAGAGGGAGGTGTCCATGCCTATAGCAGAAGGACTGGAACTAGATGATCTTAAAGGTCCCTTCCAACCCAAAGCGTTCTATGATTCTATTCCTCATAACTTAATATAACTTAACCAGATTCTTATGTTTTATTCCTTTAACATATGAATAGATTTCGTATGTCTCAATAGCGAGTGTGATAAACATCTAAAATGCTTGTAATTAATCCTTATATGTATGATAATGCACTTGTAATATCACATCAATCAATAGCATTTTATGAATGTATTTTCAAGTAAGATTAATTTTATTCTGACATAGGAAATATTCAAAAACATGTATATATAGACCATGTACTTTAAAAAGCTGTTCTTACACCAATATTTTAATTTTAGTAATGAAAATTATACATTTATAAAAGTTATACAAACTTCTGTAACAACTATTCTTGGGTAATATATTTGAGGTGTAGAAATAAAAGAGGTCATACAGAAAAAAAATAACTTCTCTGTTTTCATATTCACAGAACAATATTCTAAATTTATCTAAAATTATATAAAAGAGCACTATTGTATTGTATTAACAGTACTAACAAGGTAAGAAAGAAACTGATACCAAACTGTCTTAATACTTTTAAAGAAAACTGAATACCTTTACAATCAGCCAAAGTTTAAAGCAGATATTTTTTAAAAAAATTATTTTTTTTAGACTGCATATTTGTCAGGCCTTTAAAACTCAAAGAGGAATTAGTGTTCATAAAAGGAATATTCCAAACAGTATTATGCATCTGTATTTTCACTGAAAGGGGACAGGTATCATATCAACTTCTTTAAATCCTCAAAAATAATTAATTTCTGCTGGTAAATGCATAATGAACAAATCATTTTAACATACAGATCAGCAAGATCTTGAGTATTCTAAACAAAACCAGAATGTTTAATTAATGAAAAGTGTATGAGATAAAGAGGTGATTTGAGACAGCCAGCGTGGCTTCACCAAAGGCAGATCTTACCTGACCTATCTGGTGTCCTTCCATGATGGAGTGACAGCTTTGGTGGACAGGCAAAGGGTGATGGATGTCATCTACCTGGACTTCTGCAAAGCCTTTGACATGGTCTCGCACCACATTCGTATCTCTAAATTATGGTACGGATTTGAAGGATACACTGTTTGATGGATTAGGAATAGGTTGGCTTAACGCAGCCAAAGGGTTGTGCTTAATGGTTCTGTATCAGGGTGGAGGCCAGTCACAAATGGTGCCACTCAGGGTCAGCCTTGGGACCGATGTTCTTCAACATCTTCATCAGTAACATAGATGATAGAATTGAGTGCACCCTCAGCAAGTTTGGAGATGACACCAAGCTGAGTAGTGAAGTCATAAATTGGAAGGAAAGGAAGCCATCCAGAGGGACCTCAACAGGCTGGAGAAGTGAGCCCATGAAAACCTAATGAGATTCAACAAGACCATGTACAGGGTGTTTCACATGGGTTGGAGCAATCCCAGGTATTTATACAAACTGGGGGAAAATCTCCTTGAGAGCAGCCCTGCGGAGAAGGGTCCTGGCAGACAAGAAGCTGGACATGAGCCAGCAGTGTGCACTTGCAGCCTGGAAAGCCAACTGTTCTGGGCTGCATTAAAAGATGAGTGGCCAGAAGGCTGGGGGAGGTGATTGTCCGCCTCTACTCAGCTCTTGTGAGGCCCCATCTGAAGTATTGCATCCAGGACTGGGGCCCACAGTGCAAGAAGGCTGTGGAGGTCTTGGAGTGGGTCCAGAGGAGGTCCACTAAGATGATCAAAGGGCTGGAGCACCTCTCCTATGAGGAAAGGCTGAGGGAACTGGGATTGTTTTACATGGAGAAGAGAAGGCCCCAGGAAGACCTCATTGTGGCCTTCCAGTACTTGAAGGGAGCATATAAACAAGAGAGCAATGGCTGTTTATGAGGGTGGATAGTGATAGGACAAGGAGGAATGGTTTTAAACTGAGACGGGAGATTTACATTAGATATTAGGTGAAAGTTTTTCACACAGAGAGCAGTGAAGCACTTTAATATGTTGCACAGAGAGGCTGTGGATGCCCCACCCTTGGAGGCGTTGAAGGCCAGGCTTGATGTGTCTCTGAGCAGCCGGGTCTAGTGGTTGGCGACCTGCACATAGCAGGGGAATTGAAACTCGATGATCATTGTGGTCCTTTTCAACCCAGGCCGTTCTATGATTCTATAATTCTATGAAAATTGGAATCTTATTCAGAAATTAACATAAATTTATAAATTGAAAGATCATAGTTGAAAAATACTTAGTGTTGTAAACATCATTTACTATCATTCCTCAGAACAAACATTCTAGATTATGACTCCAGAAATTGTTAGTAAAAACAAAAATTCTTGTTTAAGCATAAACCTATTGCACAATCGCTACTCACAGTCTAGTTGCTCTTGAAAATAAGTCCCTCTTAGCTATTTTACTTATAGGTTGAAATTTCATGCAATCTGCACATTTCTGTTCTGCTTTCAGCCAAGATGATGCTCGTGACACACCAGTGCTTTGGTTGTTGAGTGGCAGAACCATTTCCAGGCTGAGGTAGAACAGGTCTAGATTACTTAGTGGGGAGGAGCTGCTGCCTTTATGATGTGACAACAAGAAACAGGGCAGAAGCAGAACAGCTGGCCTGAATCAAGGGATTATTCCATAATACATGGCATCATGCAGAAGACTATAAAGCCGTAGGGAGTTGTGCAGGGTTATTTTGCCACTGCTTGGGAGTTGCTGGGCATCAGTCAGTGAGTGGTGGGATGTGATACTGCCAGCAGGATGTTGGTGAGCATTTTATCATATGGCTGTGCTGATGCTAGGATAATAAACAATAGCCTGAACTGAGCAGGCAGTGAAACTAAACAGCTGGGATCCCTCTCTAAGAAAAGGGCATTGACAAAACAATTGGAAAAGGGATATAAACCTTCACTTTACCTGCTGAAGTTGACTTCTGTACTTTTTTGTTGATGGGAATTCACATGCTGGCACTTCATGGACTACTGTTTTGACTCCAGCTCATAGAGATGACACCACATTTCATCACTAGTAATGATGCAATCTAGGAAACTTCCACCTGCAGCCTCATATTTGTTCCATAGGTCCTGACAAACTTGCTTATAGTCTTCTTTCTGTTACTATGTGAGTGTCCATTGGACCAACCTGGAGCAAAATTAGTAATATTACAACGTTATCACAATGATTTCCAGATGAAGCCGATATTCAGCTCCCTACAGAGTTCTCTCATTGCAGTGTGCTGATTTGTGCAGATGAGCTGGTCAAGATGTTTCATTTTGTGGTGTGACAGCTGTGCATGGCCATCCAGAATGTGGCTTATCTGTCATGTCACTGTCACCACTACTGAAATGCATCACCCACTGCCTCACAGTGCTCACATTGGCTGCTTGGTCCACATAAATATTCAGCAAATGTCAGTGAATGTCAATGAGTGCAATTTTTTAGGCATGGAAGAATTCAATTCCATGCCTTTTCTTTGTACACACTTCCATGTCAGATGCCGTTTTGTTAGAGTGCCCCTCTGCTGCCATCTGTCACTCAAAAACAAAATGTAACTGACTATTGGCAGAAAGGTTCAATCTGTATTGCTATAAACCTCACAAGCTTACTCTGACATCGTGGGACAACATAATACAATAAGAGGCATTACTTCTGGAGCAGCTCTTGTATATTACTATCATTGTGTTTTAATTTCCATTTTCCATTTCTGTGTTAGTAAATAATGTTTATCTCAATCCACAACTTCTATTTTGTTTTCAGTTCCCTTTTCACCCCACTTAGGTGGAGGAAGCAAACGGTTTTGTGGTGTTTGTCTGCTTGCCATGTTAAGCCTTAGCTCTTTCCCAGAGATCTTAATGATTAGATAATTATATAGAACCTCTTAGAAGATGATCAAATAATTTTATTTCATTTATTGAAAAAGAAAAATTCTTCATGCTTGCTTCAAAACATTTCTGACAGAATTCATGGAATTTCTAGTAAAATAGTTTCAGTCAAAGCAGAGCATAGTAGAAACCATTGGCATATATATACATGAGTTTCATTTGTACATACACAGATTTTGTTTATTTTTAGTCTATTGGTTGATATTGAATTATTCAAATCTCACATGAAATCGGGTAGAATTAAACAAAACAAACAAACAACAACAACAAAAAACACCCCACAACATTAAGAATGAGTTTCCCTGGATATGAAGAAATGGAAGGAAGTATTATTTGTGTGAATAGAAAGGAGCCATTGGTGAAGAATCTGCATTGGACTCATACAGAGGAGGATTTGGACTAGGCCTGATTTAAAATTGAAGCTCAAGCAATGAAGAACAAATTCTGCATTTCCTCTCAGAACACACTGAGAAAGATATCCGAAAGAAATAGAGCCTACCTGTGCAGTTAAAAGTCACATATTTCAAAAACTAAGATCAATTCAATGACATATCATAATATAGATTTTTATTCTGATATAACTTTGTATTATTTCTACTCTTTATACCTGATTTGCAGACTTCTTTTCTAATCTCTCCCCCTTACTACTTTCTCATCATGGACAAAAATGGAGCACGCATTTAATGTGAATGTGTTGGGTTCTCATCCGATACTTAGGTTTGTGATATTACCCCTAACTGGGTGCTACTTTGTTCTCAAGAGCTCAGGACTGTTTCTATGCACAGACCTTTGAGGAAGTTGCTGTTACCTTTTGTCTGTACTGCTTTACTCAGAATGTTTATTTTAGGGTTACAGATAAGTCACTCTACACAGCATTAATATGTTTTTGTTTGTTTGTTTGTTTTGCTTTATTTATCTATATGTTTGTTTGTTTGTTTATATGAAAGTTATTAACTAGAGCTCTAAAGGGACCAGGACAAACAAATCTTGGACAAAATATGTTTTAACTACCTGACCATTAGCAGTTACAAATCAAGTTAGAATGAACTACAAACAAACATACAAGCTCAGACAGAGTTTGGCAAATACTGAAGTCTACATTATATTAATGCAAAAACTGTCACTTGTAACAATCAGTAACAATATCATACTTAAACTATAGGGCCACACTTTGTGCTCTTTCGTTCTGGTCTCTGACAACATGTTCCATTGTATTCCTGGCACAGACAATAATGAACAAAAGCTTCATGTAGTACATAGCACTATGCTTCTTATTTTATCCAATTTATTACACAATGTATATGTTGTCAACATTTAAACCAATAATGTAAATACTTTTCAGAAGTGATTCACTATATGGATGTTTGTTTTCATGGCTGGAGAACATATAGATATGTGGTACAACCAGTCTAAATCTACTGTGAAGCTGTGATATTATTGGAGGAATATTTTGAAACAGATATTTACATTGAATAGTCTGTACTTTGAGACTTTATCTGCCTGAAATCTATACCTTAATTTGCCCAGATCCTTCGATATTCTTTTCTGTTCCTAAGACAAAAAAAAAAAAAAAAAAAAAAAAAAAAAATCAGGTCACCAATAAAATGTGATAAGATACTAAATTAAAATACAAACATCAGTGTTTCTGCTATTAACTGCAAACACGGTTACTAATAAGATTTGGGGACTTCTATATACTTTTTGAAATTGTTTAATATCTGACAACAAATAGGTGATTTTACATAAAAAGTATTAGTGTCAGTGAAATCTGTATTAGTAGGATATAAACTCATTATAAAAGAGGAAACATGAATGAATGTGTGGATGAAACAGTTCAGGTCTGTGCTGCAGCTAAACTATGTTTTAGCATAAAATCTAGTGTTGTGATAGGATACAGTCATTGAGACAACTGTAAAGTGTTTCTGGCTTCTTCACACCCAAAAAACTATGATCACAACTGTTAGCAGTCTTGATATATCAACTTCAACTAAATGTGTTATCTGAGGATGACCTTTGTATACTTATAATTATCCTAAGATCAAAAGGCTGAGCATTTCTACTGTCGAGTCAACTAATATGCACATATTTTGAGATACATAATGGCAAAAATAAAGTTACAAAGTCTGCTCAAGCAGATAAGTAAATAATTAACCTATGTTAGATCGCTTTGCTGAAGTTATATTCATTATGCTATGTAGTGATTTCCACTGTATCTGCTACTGTATCTTTTACCGCTTCTGTGAATGAGGCAAGCTGTTCTCACACATTTTTAAAAAATTTTAGATTATTTAGATGTCTAAACTGATCTCTCTCTCTCTCTCTCTATATATATATATGCAATTTAAAATCATGGATTCTTATAAAATATAATTATATATAAAAAGGAGAGATAAAGAATGTAAGAAGTGGAAGTGAAACAAAGAAAAAAAGTTGGTAAAACCATGACAGAATTAATTTCAGTATAAGTTTCCCTCTTGAGCCTAGCTGAAATTTGCTTACCTAGTGGATATATTCTAATTGTTGCTACTGTTTCTATTCTTTCTGACCCAAGATGTCACATCACTATGTGTCTGAAGCTGTGCTTGCTAAGTTATTTTGGCATTAATCACATTTATTGTTTGCAAGTCCACAATTCTCTTATTCATGGGCACTACCCTTGGGAATGCAGGTCACTGTTATCTAACAGCAGAATCTACAGCTGCTCTTGCTGACTTCAATTTAAGTCTTACTTCCTCAGCAGAGGTCATATAGAAGCAATTGAAGTTAATTTTAAAAGACATCTGTTATACTGGTGGTCATACTCATTCTTCAAGATTGCCCTTTAAGGTAACAGTTGCTAAAAGGAATTATGAATGTTATCAGGCACCTTAAGACAGAAGAAAAACAAGTTTAAAGAAAATACCAGAAGTTATTTGATGCTAACTGCTGAATATGGAAAAAATAGGAAATTATTTTAAATGAAGAAGCCCATAATTTGGAGTCTGCAATATCCACTATAGTAAAATGCGAAAATTCTGATGGCTGCTCTGAAAGTAATGACTTCTATTTTATTATGTTGGCCCACTGCATCAGAAATGGATGTTCACAGTATGGCAGTTGAGAATGAACCTGCCTGCTAATATTCTATTAAATTATTTTACCGTGCAACAGATGGCAGCAAAGAGGCAGTTTGACCAAATGGCATCTGACGTGGAAATTTACATGAAGCAAAAGATGTGACACTGAATTCCTCCATGAAGAAAAAATTGCACCCGTTGACATTCACTGATGCTTGCTGAATTTTTATGGAGACCAAATAGCAGATGTGAA
The DNA here is from genome assembly GCF_951394365.1 of Tetrao urogallus. Lineage (NCBI taxonomy): Eukaryota > Metazoa > Chordata > Aves > Galliformes > Phasianidae > Tetrao > Tetrao urogallus. The sequence continues at coordinate 35,897,423 of NC_136813.1, read as the reverse complement.
TACAGTGAGGTGGTGGGTGGTATGCTTCAGCAGTGGAAATAGTGGGTCATCTCTGGTGCAGATGTTTACAAGCATAGAATGCAGGCTTCTGTTCACTGCTAGTGAAAGTGTACAGCTAATGGTAGTGACTATGTTGACAAATAGTGTTTTATAGCTGAGAATTTGCTCTATCAATGTTATTGAGCCCTTTATATCTGTTGTTGTTTGTGTGGAAATAAATAGGAGGCATTACTTTCAGAGCAACTTAGTTACAGCTCTGAATCATTTACACTTGTTAATCTGGAAAAATTATGTGCTATTAAAAAAATGTCATCCTTGATAAAACAAATTATCCTACTGCATGCAATCACTCAGATGCATGCCTTTCTGTTTTTCTTGGTGCAAATTTACCTCACCCTAAAGTACTATACTCATTTAGAAAAATACCAGAATTGCCTATTTTTCTTAAGTGCAAATGAATGGTAAGAATTTTAGCTGTATTTTTTTTTTTTAATTTTTATTTATTTATTCATTTATTTCCCTGACAGTTCCATCAGTGTTCAGAATAGGAATCTGACCTTTCGCTCATGGAGTTGTAGGAGTCCAGGGGTAATATGATCCTTGGAGACAGTGATAGACAATTAGGTTTAATGTCATATTGTCTCAAGATAAGGGTTTCAAGAATTAGTTTCTTCAGTTTCTAAGATTATTTTTTTCCTTAGGGCTATTTACAAAGTACGTCTTAAGCTGTGCATGGTTTTTGTGTCTTTTTTTCTTTTTTTCTTTTTAATCTGAATTATATTACTGCTATAACACAGAATTTGCTATAGTTTTTTTTCTGCTGTAACTGAGCCATGCTACAAGATTTAGTGATGTTTGCATTTAGAATCTTTCTTTTCCTTTGCTCTCCCCAACATTTTTTTCTTTGCCTACCTATTCTTATCATGCATCATCTATACATTGTAAAGTTCTTCTGTTTTCCTGTTAAATACTCTGGAGACTGAACAAAACCCACATGTCTGTCTAAAGAAACAGTCTCCCTGGAGACATATGGAATGCTCACAGATGGGTTTTTTTGTTTGTTTGTTTGTTTTCCAAGGGTACCTTTAAAAATATCATTAAACTCAAGAAACACCATTTGACATTTCCTTAAAGACTTCTCTCTGCTATGAAGTCCCAGATATTTCCTTTTTGCATGTTTGATTACTCTAGTTTCTTTATAAACAAAAATTCAGTCATTTTTGTCTGACTGCCATATGGACCAGTCCAAGTGGTAAATGACCCAATCCAGCCTCTATCATAACACAAAGATGAGTTATCTTACTATAAACTCCAAAAATATCTGGAATAAGTAATTTTTAGATTAATGTTACACCATGCTCTCACTATTACTCAGACTGTTTTACCCCTTTCACACAGTTTCTTTTCTCTCTCCATGTATTGCACCTTTGTCAGGTCACTAAGTTGTACACATTTAGCACTGCTGGTTGTTTCGTCATTTTTATCTTGGTTTAGTTTGTTTGTGTGTGTTTGCGTACGTGTGTGCGCATGCACGCAAGTTTATTTATTTATTGTATATGACACATTTTAAAACAGTATTTCTTCTGTTTTCCAAGATTTACCAATACATTTACACAAGATATAATGTTGTAAATTTGTATAATACTGAGCATACTTTCTATAGTCTATCACATATTTTTGCTATTATCCTTATTTCTTGAAACACAGGAAAACACCTCACCAGGCTTAAAAGTAATTAACAGCCTCTTTACTTTTATTTTTATTTTTTTTCCAGAAAGATTATCCAACTATTTTATGGTGAAATCAGATAATTCAGGGATGCGTATTTTACTGTTATTATTTGTAGACTTACATGTTCTTGTATTACTACCCATTACACTTCCTTCAACTTTTTCCTTGGTGTACATTCAGACTCTTTGATATTTTTGATTTTGTTCAATTTGTCTCTACTAGATATTGCCTGCAGGACTGTGATTGCTTTCACTGGGCTCTGGCATCTTAATGCATTTGTGCCTTGTTTTTTTTTTTCCGGCATCTTGGATTCTTTGTGATGCTCAAAGTGCCAAAATAATCTTCCTCTCTCATAAGCTCCAGCCTGTGTGAAGTAGCATAATATCTGCCAGCAGGTAATTTCCTTTGTAGATTTTTATCAGAGTGTTGTTACAAAATTCAGCTCATACAAAGGATGTACTCAGTTTCCCCAAATCGCAGTACTGGCTTTTAAATCTTGTATCAGTCTCAAAATTGGTAGTTTTATCTGTCCTTTTATCTACCAATTTAAAATAAACAAGCAAACAAAAGCAAAAATCACATATTTGCATCCAGATGTGGAGTCCTCAATACAGGAGAGAAGCAGACGTTTTGGAGCCTTTCTAGAGAAGGGCCATGAAAATGATCCATGGAATGGAACACTTCTCTTATGAGAACAGGCTGAGAGAGGTAAGGCTCTTCAGCCCGGACAAGGTTGCAGATGACCTGATAGCAGCCTTTCAGTACCTAAAGGGGAGCTACAGAAAAGAAGGGTACAGACTCCTTAGCAGGTCAGTGGCAGTAGAACAGGGGGAAATGGATTCATTCTCAGGGAGGGTAGATCTAGGTTAAATATAAAGAAAAAATCTTTTACAGTGAGGGTGGTGAGGCACTGGAATTGGTTGCCTAGTGTGGTTGATGCCCAATCCCTGGAGACTTTCAAGGTGAAGCTGTATAAGGCCCTGGGTAACAAAATCTAACTGCAGTGACCCTGTTCATTGCAGGGGAGTTGGACTAGACGGACCTCAGAGGTCCCTTCCACCTCCAAGGATTCTATGATTCTAAATGCAATTCTGACATTATTGTTTCACTTCAGTTGCCCACGCATTTTCTACTGAATGCCATCTGAGATTGGTTTCCAGCTGCCACTTCAGAAAGGTCCCTATCTTTGAGAATAATATCTGCCTACTCTCTAAGAATTTTTAAGACAACCTGAGCTCTCTCACAAATATTATGCTCAGGCAACTGAATGGATTTCTAACTGCTTAATATGACTGAGCTGAATTGCTACATAGATATCTATATATATACTGTACAGAAAAGATCTACGTTGGCTAAAATAAGAGTGGATACCCCTGATTCATGAAGACCTCTGGCTGTAAGTTGCTAATCAGAAATGAATTTGGAAATGAATCAGCACAGTTCGTATGCTTAACAATGATTTTCAGAAATGAGTTTCATAAAAATAACTACATGCTGCAGCTTTATACATACAAGATAATCCTGACATATTTCCCTCACTTAGTTATCTGTCTTTCCCAACATCCTTGTTGTGCCCTGAACTCAAGCTGATTCTGCATCAGGAAATGTCTTTCCTATGTTGCCATGCCTGAAATAGAGCTCCTTAGCCTGACATATCTTTGTCAGACTTTCAGAAGACTAATTGTATTTATCAAAGTGTGGTTGCCTTTAAGCATCTAATTTAGATGTAAGGACAGAAGAGCTTAAATGCATAGAAACTATGCATGAGCCATGAGCAATCAGAACTTAAGAGAGTATTAAAGTAGAAGTATCACAGGACAGGCAAACTTGTCTGTTCAGTCATTTTAAAAATAGAAATTTAATGTCGGTAACAGGAAGAGTAACCTTTGCATTTTCAAATTCAGACTTCAGTGGAAGCGAAAGATACTAGAATGGCTGGTAGAATTATAGAATCCACAGGAGTGCAAGAATAGAGGTGGGTCAGAGTGAGGATCTCTTCAGTCAAGTACTCTATGTCTGGTGGTGGCCATTAGAGGAATTTCCGTAGTTAGAACTTCAACAAAAATACAAACATAGATTTCTTGCTCATTACTAATTCCCTTTTCAGCATTTCTTCTCTTATTCTCTCTTTAGGTAAACTGTACTTTTAGCAGTAAACAGAGTAGAAAATATGACACTAATACTAATAAAATACTAATAAAAGCTATTGTTAATGACATGATTTTCTCATTATTTTCTGAATAATAATTACACGTAATTTAATCTTAATTCATAGGCAATTTCTTATAACATCCCTGCCAACAACTTCAGAAAGATAGGGATACCAAGGCTGAGTTAAGAAAGTGAAGAACAATTTATGAGATTCTCATCTCACTGAGTAAAGATCGTAAGATCTTTGTGGTGCTACAAAGGAAAAATAATTAATTATTCACCAAACAGAAACACTTTGAGGATTCACTGAAATTTCAGAATTTGCTACCATTATGTATGAGTATTTGTAACACTTGTAAAATAGTGATTTTATGTGATTGAAATTATAACAACAGTGTAAAATTTATACTTGGATAAAGCCATCATTATTTATTTAAGAAAAAAATCAGGAAGCATGCAGCCTACACTGAAAAGACAAGTTAATTACTATATGGCCATGTACTGCTCGATACTAAATTTTTTTTCTAGAAAATCAAGTAGTATTTTATATTTTTGTTTTGTAATATTTTCATTTCTGATTGTTTCTTAGGATTGAACTGTTGGATATTCTGAGTCCTCAATTCATCACCATTATCATAGATCAAAACTATAAATAACCATTACTCAAGAGCAGAGTTGATAGATACAATAGAACTAGGTAGTTTCAAAACACGAGTAATAGAAATGCATATACTATATAAGATCTGCTCTGAAAGTAATGCCTCCTATTTTATTAATTCAGTCTACAACATCAGAGGCAGATATTGGTGGTATTAAAATAGAGCCTCAATCTTCCTGACAGCATTCAATTTATTTTTATTTCCAAGTGACTGATAGCAACAGAGAGGCATTTGACAAAATGGTATAGAATGGTATCTGACATGGAAGTGAATATGAAGCAAAGTCTTGTCACTGAATTCCACAACGTGGAAAAAGATGCACCCACTGACTTTCTTCAGTGTTTGCTGAACAGTTATGAAGACCAAATAGTGAATGTTAGCACATGTGAAGATTTGAGTCTATGCCAGTAGAAGACAAAACAACTTGAAAGACTAGCCATGTTGTGGACAGTATTGCACATCTGTCACACCCCAGGATTCAATCCAACTTAATCTTGAATGTCTCAAGGGATGAGGCATCCACAACTTCTCTGGGCAACCACTTCCAGTTCCTCATCACCTTCTGATTAAAAAAAAATTCTCCCTAACTCCTAACCTGAATCTCTGCTCTTTTATTTTAAAGCCATTTTCCCTTGTCCTATCACTATCAACCATGTAAAAAGTCTTGTTGATCTCAAAAAAATTTCTAAGCATTGGCCAAGTATTTTTCTCATATTGGATCTCACAACAAAAAATGCCTTTAACAAAAATTAATCAGCCAGTGCCATTCAAGACTGTTGATACAGCAAGAAATTAAGTGCAGGCAACGACAGGACAGCAGAAGTGCATCTGGCTCACACATCTCTAGGTTTATTTCAAATGGTGTGATATTACAAGTTCCTGCAGTGATAATACAAATGACTTAGAGCTAATCTAAATCTTGCAACATATCTGCTGCTAGAGTTTTTATCTGTTGTTTTTGTTGTTGTTACTGTTTTGTTCTGAGGTTCCTAGTTATTATTTTCAAGTGAATGGCTGAGAATTGGCCTTTAGGAAGGGAATATCTCAGATGTTCACTTGATTCCTGTTTAGCATTCTGACCAGAAGTTTTTCTTAGAGAGCTGTGAACACCATAGTCTTCTTTCTCCTTTTTTTTTTTTTTTTCTTCCCATATATATATGACTGACATGATCCTTAAATATGGTACTTACATAACTGAAAAAAACCTCTGGATTCACAACAGTGCACAGAGGAAAAGAAGTTGTAATTGTGAAAATAGGATAATGGGATGCAAAATACAATTCCTATGAAATTATTAAAATTACACTGTACTTCAGAATAAACCTTAGAGGATGAATTAAGTTTTATATTTTTCCTGAACTTCTAAAAATCACTAGGATTTGAAAACCCAGACATCCAAACCCCACAGAAATCAAATGTCCTTTTATACCTGAACATTTTTTTTATATAAAAAGTGATGAAAGCAAAAAATAATTTTTTGAGTTTCTGAGATACACTAGTTGAAGAAGAGGGAGGGTGATTTTTACTATTTTTATTTTTAATTATTATTAGTTTGGCTATAATTATTTAAGTCACGAAGGAATCACTTTTTGGCTAAAGTTCCTTTGCTATAATAACTGCATGAGGATTTAGGACAAAGTTTATTGAAGCATAGCATATCACTGGAATTGTTGCAGCTGAGCCAGGAAACACAGCCAGAGTAGTTCTGAATTTATACAGACTAGAAGTACCAATTCTGCAAGCATTCTAATTCATTCTCACATTTGTGTGTATTTATTTATTTATGACTTTTTATTACTAGTATTGTTGAGTGAGTAGTCTGTCTCCCCTAATGCTGTGTATGACACACAAAGTTCTCTTGTTTGTTTTTTTAAAGTTTGAAGTTACAAAATGAAACAAAGCAAAACAAACAAACAAAACAACAAGCAAAGAACCAGCACCAACAACAACAGAAAGAAAAAAAAAAAGAGAGAGAAATATTCTCTACTCACTTGTTTTTAGCAACTACAGGAAATGAATGAATGAGGTAAAAAGCCTCACTGGCTTGCTGTTCTGGAGCTTCAGATCTTGTAACTGTTTTAGGTATTGCTTGCTACACTCAAAGGATTCCCACAGCAAGTCCTTATTCCATCCACTTATTGCAGTACCTGAGACAGACTTTGGGAACTAGATGTGAGTAGTGTTAGCTATCAATAGATGCTGCTCTAAAGCATATAACCTTGACATTACAAATTCATCAGACCAGTGTCTCTATATACCATAACTGGATATATAACTCTATATACTCCTAACTGGATCTGTTCCAGATGATTTCTTATGATACAGTGAAGCAAGACGTTCTCATCTTCCCAGGGAATAATCATGTGAAATGTAGCTCAATTAATATGATATTTTTCATTATTGGAAGGAGTCCTTATATTAAGTGGAGAGTGCAGGGTAATAACGTTACACCATGAATCATGCTACACTGAGCCTGTTTTGATAATCTCTGGACATCCCTTCCAACCCCTACAATTTTGTGATTTTGTGACTCTGTGGAATCTCCCAAGCAACTTTCAAAGCTTAGCTGCATGTGAATGGGAAGGAAGTGTCCTGCAACAACAGAATAGAAAAATCAGTAAAAATGGACCTAAGACTGAAGAGGAAGAAATGATTACTAACAAAGAACTCAGAGTAGAGACAATTTATTCTTACCCTCTTTTTGTTCAAGAGGGAGATTGCAATATTCATTCTTAGGTGGTGCACGGAAGGACATTAAGAGGTTGAGCAAAACATCAGAGAAAAGGAACTGATACTTGAGAGGCATTTTGTAGCAAAATATATATACATAACTTTAACTTGTTTTAATGAGACTTTTCTGAATAAATTAGGTAATGTAGATTACTAGATTATCAAATCATTAAGTGTATAAACAATTAATTCTAGACTTCATATATATGCTGTATTCTCACTCCCCAGAATATTTGTGAGTGAGCAGTAGGAATGTGAAAAAAAATAAAACTCCAGATTTAGCTGTTGTGGTTGAACCCAACAGGAAGCTTATTACCACACAGTTGTTAGCTTATTCCCCTGCCTTCCATGTGGGATGGGAGAGGAACCAGGAAATAAATAAATAAATAAATAAATAAATAAATAAATAAATAAATAAAGTAAAACTTGTGGGTTGAAATAAAATTATTTACTAAGATAGAGAAAAGGAAAAGGAAAGTAAAAGGAAAAGGAAAAGGTTTAATAGGAAGCAAGTGATGAATACTTACAAAAGTATGGACAAAAAAAGATCAGTGTTTGAATGTGAGAGTTCTAACAGTACCACTGAAAACTAGGACTAGTATTGTTTCAAAACGTTACAAATGTCGGTATGTATGACTAAATAATTCCTAATAAACTTATATAAAATAGTCACTATTCTATGATACATTATTTAAAATCTAAGTTACAGGCAGAAAATGTATTACTCCACTTCTTTTATAATTAAATAAGGATTATCATTAGGTGTTCTAATGAACTCTGACAAAGCAAACATAGTTTTATCACATTCATAAGTATTTAATTAAAACAAGCACCATATTATTGCATTATTGTAATTATTTTGTTTAATCGTTATGTGGTATAGTGTTCATATCAGTGAACATTATACTCACAGGAATTTCTGGAAAACCCATTGTATTCAGTTTGTGAACTGTAGTACTTAAGACAGATTTCTGTGAGTCTGCTGTTAAGGAATACTGGGTCCTGATCTATTCTCCTTGAAGTATACATATATGTGTCATTAGAAACTTGTTAAGCAAGATTCATGCTTAGTAATTCCAACTGCGATAAGAACCATGTCCTCCTACTTTGGTTCCCACAGTAACAGACTCATTAGTGTAATAGAAAAGAAGGTGAGAACATGTTTTTCCTCCCTGTTTTCTTGGATTTATTTCCTCATCAAGGGTACCTTTCGGTAAATTTAAAGGAGAACACTTAAACTGTAACTTGAAAGGTGATATGAGCTAATAACTAGTAAATTTGTCTAAAATGTGAGTTTAAGATGTTTAAAAACTAAACAATACTGTTTAAAACATTTGGAAAACATGTGAAGAAGAGCTTTGTGTGTTACATCTCCTAGTGCCTCAAGTGAAGGACTTAAATTCATTAGGCCACCTGCTTTGTCAAATTACAGTGTCCAGAATTTACTACTAGCTATCCGAGCAGACCCTGGGAACATGGATTCATATTTCTAAGGGACCTGGAAATTAGTGGAGGGAGATCTCTTTAACCAATCTCATTTAACCAATGTACCAAGCTTCAGATACCTTTGGAACATTCAGTACAAGCAGGCACCTGAATCTCACTTTCAGAAAACAGATAGAGAATGATAAGAAGGAAAATACAGGAAAAAACATACTGGCGCTTATATCATGACAGATAAAATGATAGACAAGTGAAACATACATTACCTAATTCTGACACATAAAACAGCTTTGTATCTGATGCTATCAAGTAAGACAACTGGTAAGACAGCTTTAAAGCAACTGTGACACCAGCTCTGTAGCAACTGTGGTGGAGTATTCCAAAGAGACATACTATTACTTCTAATGTAAATGGTGGTAAGAAGATATCATTCAATGCCTCCATGCATGTTTTACGATCTTTCTCTATACATCTTTTCTCAATGAATGATTTATGATTTCAAAGAACAGTTGAGATGCACTAAGTATCTACTGGAAGAATGCAAATGCTGTCAACAAAGCCATCAGCAAGAAAAGATATCATCCACAAAATTCCAGAAACACTGACATATATACCTGTTTTTGTTTGTTTATATATATATATATATTTATATATTTATATATATATTTCTCCCAAATGATTAGTATTCAACTGGAGATAAAATTAGGAACCATTACACAAAACTCTTCATACATTATATAAAATGTAATCATCTGACAGTGCTACGATAATTCTGTAACGCAGATTGCAGCAGTTGATCATGATTCCAAGAAAATTTACTTGTTTTACTTTGAGGGGAAAAAAACCAAAACCCACATATGTTAAGCTCTATCAAATTCCTTTATGCAAAGGATTTAGTAGAATAAGTTATCAAAAATTTTCATGTCAACTCTATAAAAATCTGAGCAGCTTGTTTTATGGGAACTGTTGATCACAGCCTGAACTTCTGATTGACCAACTGAGGCAAGCAATGAGTCAGCTGCAGGAGCACAGGTGAAGATAATTCACCTGTGCTATTGGGAGGAGTAAGGACTGGCTCCTCCTCTCCTAGATCCCATTTAAGTGCTGACTGCCACTGAGGATGGATCTTTTTCTGGAGATTGCTCCTTGTAAAGTTTACTATGAGCCTACAGTACTGGTTAGTATTTCCATTTATTTTTGTTTATCTTTTCACCATAATAATCTTACTAAGCTTAATCTCTGTGTACTTGTTGATTGTGCACCTGTTGATTGTATGCTTGTTATCAGTAAAGTTTCATTTAAATTACTTGTTGCCACTTTTTTTTCCACAATTAAAGAGTATTCTAAAACATCACCACCACCTTTAATATTGTTTTTTAAAAAACAACTGAAGCAGAGTAATACTAAATCTCACTTAAGTAATTAATAAAATATTTTCACAAGAACTAAAACAGTTAATGCAATACTGTCATGGTTTTATGATTTTTGGTATTCAACGTCATAACATCACGTGGGGCACTGGGAGTTTAACTGTTAATGCTCAAGTCCTGGGTACCTGTGCAGAAGAGAAGAACTACATTCCTCAGGGGAGTTTGTGGTCATGGAGAGGAGATACAACTCCTGGCAAGGTCACCTGATGTGCTCTTTTTTGTTAGCTCTTCCCCCATCTCCCTGCTGCTCAACTGGACTGCGCATCTCACCTTAGCTTTGTGGTGAGGCCTATACACCTTTCAGACATTCTCTCTCTCTCTCTTTCTCATTATATTTGATGTATTAGCTTCAATTCTGATTATATTGTATTATAGTGTGTTATCTTGCATTCCGATAATATATTTAGTAAATTAGTTTGTTTCTCCTCAGGTTGTTGCTGCTGTTTTTAATTATTTTGGGGTCCCTTGTGTTTTTTTTTTTTGTTTGTTTGTTTTTTTCTGAAGGCGTGGATCCCTCTGCCCCACTGGTCATGGAACCAGGCCGAGCCAGCCTGTAAACCATTGACATTTATTTTCAAAATGAATAAATAAATAAATATATCTAGCGAGGGATTTTTGGATTTTAAATTTCCGTGATATTAGTAGCCTACATTAGATTAAGATGAATTGTTTTATTTTAATATTCAAGGGTTATGATGTTGGAGAGAATCTACTATTTGCAGAGTCAACATACAATGAAAATACATTCACTTACAGGGTTACTCTTTAATGTTAAGCTATTTCTGCATTCTCTATATGTATAACATTACCAATGTAGGTAGGGACAGAAAAAATTTGCTTCTTTTGTACTTTGTAAATTGTACTTTGTAAATGAGTTCTGAAGTTTTGTTTCAATGCAGTCATATGAATAGATGCATCTCTGAGAAAACACCTTCCATTTATTCCTTCTTTCAGAAACATCAGAGATAATTTTATATATATATTACTGTCAAGTAGAAATGCAATAAAGAATGTATGTTAACCTTAGAACAGTTTAAAAAAAAAAAAAAAAAAAAACAAACAAACAAACAAAAAAAAAACTTTGGAAGTAAGGCACGGAGCTATATTATAGTGTGGATGTTTGCTACCAAAGAAAAATTCTCTTAACTGAGTGAATGCTTTTAATGTTTGATGCATAAGACACACTTCAGGTATGTTTGCTTCATAGTAATGTTTGTTATAATTGTTCAGAATATTAGATTGAGGAAAGTACTATAAAAACAAAGCCGTATTGCATCTGAGTGAAAGTTGTATAGTTATCTATAAAATGCTGTCCTAGGCTTTTGCAATTCAGAAAATATATGCACTGATCTAGTGTCCTAGTTCATATGCAATACAAGTAAGCATATCGAGGATGATTCCTAAGGAAAGTATATTTCTTACTGGATCAGAAAGAAAATCAGAAATATTGAATGAAAGCTAGGGTTTGTGTGTGTTTGTATTTATTTCAGTTAGAATACCAAATGCGAACAAAACATTGTGGAAGCTGAATGCAGATTAGGATTTACCTGCACCAGGTGACTTCCTTAACAAATAGAATGTAGAATAACATAGCATTTGAAATAATATATTTTTAGGGAGTTCTACAAAAACTTAAGCACAATGCTGAAGCTTCAGATAAACTTCAGTAACTTCAGATGAAAATACTTCCAGATTCTGAGAACAGTCTTGAAGATATTAAATCATCAAGGCTAGTCTTGAAGATACTGAATCTCTAATGACACAGAAAGGAAACAAATACAGATTTTCTGTTTATTCAGTGAGTTTAGAGTGCATGGCTGTGTATACACATCCATACACATTAAGTGACCTCATATTATGTATTTTATGAGGACCTCGATAAATAATCATAGAATTATGCTTAGGTTGGAGTGGATCTTAAAGATGATCAACTGCTGCCATAGACAGTTTCCAAACGTTAGATTAGGCTGCTTAGTATCCCATCCAATCTGACCTTGAGTGCCTCTAGAGATAGAGCAGCCACAGCTTCTCTCGGCGACAAGTTCCAATTCCTCGCCATTCTCCAAGTAAAAAACTTCTTCCTAACATTTAACTTAAATTTTCTCTCATCTTGCAACCATTCCCCCTTGTCTTATCACTAATCAAACCATGTGAAAAGTCAGTTCCCCTCCTGACTGTAAGTTCTCCTGAAGTACTGAAAAACCACAGTGAGATCTCCCTTCAGTTTTCTCTTCTCCAAGCTTCCTCAACCTTTCTTCATAGGAGAGATGCTCCAGCCCTCTGATCATCTTCGTGGACTTCTGGACCCTCTTAAAAAGCTCTACACCCCTCTTGTATTGAGGGCCCCAGGCTCGGACACAGTGCTCCAGATATGGCCTTACAAGAGCACTACAGAGGGGGAAAATTACCTCTTTTGTCCTGCTGACCACCCCTCTTTTCATGCAGCCCGGGGTAAAATTGGTCTTCTGGCTGTAAGAGCACACTGCTCGCTCATGTCCAGCTGTTTGTCCATCAGCACCCTCAAGTCCTTCTCCACAGGGCTGCTCTCAATGAGTTCTATTCCCAGTATGAATGTATATCTGTGATTGCTTTGACCCAAGTGCAACGTGGGACGTGACTGATGGACATGAAGACTAAAGCAAAGAACTCAATAAGTATCTCAGCCTTCTCTAAGTCTGAGGAGGCCAGCTCTCCTTTCTCGTTTATAGAGGGAATACACCCTTTTCCTGACTTTTCTGCCCATTAGATCTGAAGAAACCCTTCTGCTTCTTTTTTCCCCGCATACCACACCCACAGATGGTGAAGGGCCTGGAGCATCTCTCCGATGAGGAAAGGCTGAGTGAACTGGGTCTGTTCAGCCTTGGGAAGAGAAGACTGAGAGGGGACCTGATCCAGGTCTATAAATATCTAAGGTGTGGGGGGCAGAATGGCGAGGCCAGACTGTTTTCAGTGGTGAGTGGAGACAGGACAAGGGGAAATGGCTGGAAACTGCAGCATAGGAAGTTCCGCACAAACATGCGCAAGAACTTCTTTACAGTGAGGGTGACGGAGCACTGGAACAGGCTGCCCAGGGAGGTGGTGGAGTCTCCTTCTCTGGAGATGTTCAAGACCTGCCTGGATGCCTACCTGTGCGACCTGGTGTAGGGAACCTGCTTTGGCAGGGGGGTTGGACTCGATGATCTCTGGAGGTCCCTTCCAACCCCTACAATTCTGTGATTCTGTGATTTTAATTCCATCTGTGCCTTGGCTGTCCTGATCCCACTCATTCCTGCTTCTACTGCTTATTATTTTCCCTTTTTACCTTCAGTCTGACCAGCAGGTCCTTGCTTAGCCATACTGATCTTGTCTGCCCCATTTTTTTATTATGAGGATAGGAACTTGTTTTGATCTTAGGAAGGCATCCTTAAGGTGCTGCCTACTCTGTTCAACTCCTTTGTCCCTAGAGTTTTCCAGGTGATCCCATCCAAAAATTTTTTAAACAGCTGGAATTTTGCACTTTTGAAGTTAAGGGTCTTTATTCCACTCTTTGACAGGGCCTCATTCCTCAAAATCACGTGCTCAGCCAGGGCATGGTTGCTGCAGCCCAAACTACCTCTGATCTCCATCCAGCCATTGGACTATTGACCATTACTCTAAATTTGAATATAGCTTAATATTGAGGTCCTTAGTCCTGTTAGGTCTGCAGAAAGACTTGATGAGAATAAGCAGAGAGCTGTGATCAGTGAAACAGAGAATCACAGAAAGGCCAGGGTTGGAAGGGACCTCAAGGATCATGAATCTCCAACCCCCCTGACACATGCAGGGCCACCAACCTCCCCATTTAAGACTAGACCAGGCTGCCCGGGGCCCCATCCAATCTGGTCTTGAACACCTCCAGGGATGGGGCATCCACAACCTCTCTGGACAGCCTGTTTGAGCACCTCACCACTCTGTCTGTAAAGAATTTCCCCCCGACACCCAACCTAAATCTTCCCTCCCTCAACTTAAAACCATTTTCCCTTGTCCTGGTGTTATCTACCCTTTCTAAGAGTTGATTCCCCTCCTCTTTATAGGCTCCCTTTAGGTACTGAAAGGCTGCAATGAGGTCACCCCACAGCCTTCTTTTCTCCAGGCTGAACAAGCCCAGCTCCCTCAGCCTATCCTCATAGAGGAGGTGCTCCAGTCCCCTGATCATCTTCATGGCCCTCCTCTGGACCCAAACTTATGTCTGAGACTTATCAAAATAAATATAACTTCAATTGCATTTCAGGTACTCCTTTTTAATGAATCTTTCCCTGAAGGATATCATTACCTATTCTCTGATGATAAAGCTTCAATTTTTTTTTACAATTCTTTCTACTTTCTGTTTTCCATTTACTTTTACTATTTTAAATGGAGTATATCATTTTAACGATGAAATAATACACAAAATCAATGCATTTGAAATCAATTGGCAAATGTTGACACATACCTTGAGGGGGATAAAGGTTAAGAGCTATATTAAAATTTGTTATTTTTCTTGTAACACAGGGCAGAGAGGCAGTGACAACAACTGGGTAAATAACAGCATCCATTGCTGAGATAGCCAGAATCTTTTCTGTTTTATTTTTTAAGTAAAAAAAAAAAAAAAAAAAAAAAAAAAAAGAAAAAGTACAGATTTATCTTGTACGCTCAGGAAGAATTATCAGAGTCTTGGTACAAAATTATAACTATGACTGACAGTAAATTTGTTTTGCAGACAAAATCTTATTTGGGCTGCATTTAAAAAAGGGGGTAGGCAGCAAGGAGAGGGGAGTGATTGTCCCCCTCTATGCAGCTCTTGTGGGGCCCCATCTGGAGTACTATGTCCAGGCCTAGGCTCCCCAGTACAGAAAGGATGTGGAATTCTTAGAGTGGGTCCAGAGGAGAGCCACTAAGATGATCAGAGGGCTGGAGCATCTCTCCTGTGAGGAAAGGTTGAGGGAACTGGGATTGTTTAGCTTGGAGAAGAAAAGGCTCTGGGGAGACCTCACTGTGGCCTTCCAATATTTGAAGGGAGGGGGAACAGCTGTTTATGAGAGTGTTAAATAGTTTATGAGAGCTGTTTAGATAGCGATAAGACAAGGGGGAATGGTTTTAAACTGAGATGGGAGGTTTAGGTTAGATGTTAAGAGGAAGTTTTTCACACAGAGGGTGGTGATGCACTGGAACAGGTTCCCCAAGGAGGTTGCGGATGCCCCATCCTTGGAGGCATTCAAGGGCTGGTTGGTTGTGGCTCTGGGCAGCCTGGTCTAGTGGTTGGTGGGAGAGTCGAAACTCAATGATCATTGTGGTCCTTTTCAACCTGGACCATTTATATGATTTATGATGGTAATATAGTAGAAGACCCTTACTATACCTACTCTGGATTCTGGTATATGGCCCTCAACAGTGATATCTGCAAGAAACATCAAGTAAAGCAGTGAAAGCATAACATGTTATGTATAGATACCAGCCTTGGAATATAATATCAAATATCTTCAGAGAAACTAATTCTCTGTTCCAAAATATTTCTTCCTTTCAGACAAAAAAGAATTATTTTTTCAGTAGGTAGAAGGAGCAAATACTATTTATTCGTTGATTAAATATATATTATTTTCTGATTCAAAATATTATTTCTGTGAAAACAATTGTACAATTTTATACTGGAATACAGGCTTATGATATTTCAGACAATAATTCCTAATAATTTAATTAAGCCACAATTCATGATATTTATATATGTAAGGCTGAATTATATTTGCATATATAGCTTTTAGTCTAGCATTCCTAGATATCTTAATGATGAATATTTCAAGTTTTTAATTCTTTTAACATGCATATTTATATGTACATACTCACAACATGCATGTATAAAAACATAATTATTTCCATTTTAGGCTATTTCCTTTTTCCAGTTACTCATCAGTACACAGAATTGTTAACATTTAAAATATTATTGTAACTCAAGAATAATAAATAATATCATAACTCAAAACGAAGGGGAGGGGATCTTGCTGTCTCCATTCGGAAGGAAATAGAATGTGAGGAACTGTCACTAAAAAATAGTCATGAGCAAGTTGAAAACCTATGGATGACAATTAGAGACTGAAGCAGCAAAGTGTGTGATCCGTGTCTAGTACAGGCCACCTGATCAAACAGAGCTGGTCAATGAGGCCTTCTACCTCCAGCTAAAGCAGGTATCACAATCACCAGCTCTCATCCTGCTGAGGGATTTCAGCACCCAGATATCTGCTGGAAAAGTAGCACAGCCAGATGTAAGCAATCTAGGGGGCACCTGGAATGCACTGAATATAAATTCCTGAGTCAAGTAATAGATGGTCCCACCAGGAGAGTTGCAATACTGGACCTGTTTCTTACCAATGCAAACAAACTGGTGTCATGAGGACTGGAGGCTGCCTGGGCTGTAGTGACCATGCTGTGGTTAAGTTCACATTTCAAGGCATTATGAGACAGGCAAAGACTAAAATTAGGATGCTAAATTTTAGTAGAGCTTAATCCATAAAACACCCTTGGATACTGTTCTCATGGGCATGGGTGCAGGGCAGAGCTGGCAGATCTTTAAGGAGGCTTTCTTCAGGGTCCAAGAGATCTCCACCCCCAGGTGTAGCAAGTCAGGAAAGGAAGACAAAAGACCGGCATGGCTGAACTGAGACCTGCTGGTCAAACTGAAGAGCAAGAAGAAAATGCAGAGGCAGTGGAAACAGGGACAGACACCATGGGAAGAGTAGATGGAAGCTGCTAGGCTGTGTAGGATGGAGTCAAGAAATACAAGGCCCAACTTGAACTGAACTTGGCTAGGGGTACCAGGAAGAACAAAAAAAGGCTTCTACAGGTACCTCAACCAGACAAGGAAAGTCCAGGGGGGCATACTCCCCTGAAAGAATGATGCAGAAAGCTGGTAACAACAGACAAAGAGAAATCTGTGGTATTTAATAACTTTTTTCCTTAACCTTCTCTCATAACTGCTTGTTGCACAGCTTTCAAATGCTTGGTTTGGTAGGAGGAGATTGGGAAAGCAACATCCCTCCCACTGTAAATGAAAATCAGATTCATGACCACCTGAGGAATCTGAACATCCACAAGTTTGTGGACTACAGGAAAGGTGGGGAGGGTCTTTTCACAAGTGTATGTAGCTACAGGATGAGGGGAAATGGCTTTAAACTGGAAGAGGGTAGATTTAGACTACGTATTAGGAAGAAATTTTTTACTGTGAGTGTAGTGTGAACTGGAACAGGGCTGTCCAGTGAGGCTATGGATGCCTCCTCCCTGGAGGCATTCAAGGCCAGGCAGGAGGGGTTCTGAGCAACATGGTTTTGTGGAAGGTGTCCCTGACTATAGCACAGAGGTTGGTATTGGATGATCTTAAAGGTCCCTCCCAACCCAAGCTGCTCTATGATTCCATCAGGTCTGTGGGTATTGATGAGATGCATCCCAGAGTTGATAGGGAATTAGCGGATGTAGCTGCCAAGCCACTCTCAATGACATTTGAAAAGGTGTGGCAATCAGGTAAAGTCCCAAGAGACTGGGAAAAAAGGCAGTATCACATCTGTTTTTATGAAGGGTAAAAAGGATGGTCTTGGGAAAATAGTAACCTGTCAGTCTTACCCCTGTGCCAGGGAAGATCATGGAACAGATCCTCCTGGAAACTATGCTAAGGCCCATGGAAGACAGGGAGGTGATACAGGAGAGCCAGCATAGCTTCACCAAGGAGAACCTAGTAGTCTTCTGTGATGGTGTCACTACATCAATGGACAATGGAAGAGTAATTTTTATCTACCTGGAATTCAGTAAGGCATCTGACACAGTATCCCACAACATTCTTGTTTCCAGATTGGAAAGATATAGATGTGAAGGGTGGACTCTTAAGTAGACAAAGAATTGACTGCAGAATCGAGTCCAGAAAGTGGTGATCAGTGGCTGAATGTCTGGATGGAGATCAGTGATGAGTGGTGTCCCACAGAATTTAGTGCTGGGACTGATACAGTTTAATATTTACATCAATGACTACAATAGTGGAGTCAAGTGCACTCTCAAAAAGTTTGCTGATGACACCTAGTTGTGGGGTGTGGTTGACACACCAGACACAGGCTTGAGCAGTGGGCCCAGGTGAACCTGATGAGGAAGGTCTTGTGCCTGGGTCAAAGCAGCTCTTGCTACCAATGCAAGCTGAGGTATGAAAGGATTGAGTGCAGCCCTGCCAAAAAAAGATCTGGGGAAAATGGTGGATGGGAAGCTGGATATGAGCCAGAGATGAGCCTTTGCAGCCCAGAAGGCCAAGCTTTATTAAATGCAGTGCAATCAGTACGTCAAGGGAGGTGATTCTACTGCTCTGTTCTGTACTAGTGAGGCCTCACCAGGAGTACTGTGTCCAGATGTGGAGTTCTCAGTACATAGACTTGTTGGGACCTGACCAGAGGAGGGCCATAAAAATTATCTGAGGGAGAACACCTCTTTTACAAGAGCAAACAGGCTGAAAGAGCTGGGACTGTTCAGTCTCGATAAGAGAAGCATACAAGGTGACCTGATAGCAACTTTTCAATATTGAAAGGGGATCTAAAAGAATGAAGGGAACGGACCCTTTAGAAGAGTAGAAGGGGAAATAGCTTCAAACTTTAAAGTTTTAATTTTAGATTTAAGTTAGATATGTGGAAAAAGTCTTTTACAGTGACAGTGGTGAGGTGCTGGAACAGATTGTCCAGAGATATGGTTGTTGCCCCATCCCTGGAGACTTTCATGGCGAGGCTGGATTGATGTGCAGAATTAGACTCTGTAACCACAAAGTAGCTATAAAAGCAGGTATGTTTAATCAGCACTGTGATACGCTGGGTGCAAAGGGGATAGCTCCTCCTAACTTGCACACTGTCTGAAAAAAGCATGCTACAGATGTAGGCTGACCTAATACATAATCAATAGTTTTCCTGGAATTCAGGTACATATTCTTTACACCCCTGAGAATTCATTAGCATGCAGACCCTCCCCTCTTGCACCTGTGTAGTGCATGGGATGAAGATTTGTGGTCTTCCTCATGAAGGCTTCATTGTCTTCCTCACTATAAACTTCTAACCTTTTGGGAGGTCAGCACTCAGACTGGTTTCTTCTTGCCCTATAGACATCTAATCACCACCCTGCCAGATTTCTCCAGGCTGTTCTCAAACCTTATCTGTATGGCCTTCATCCCCCTCACTATCCCAGACCCAGTGTCTGCCATCCCTTATTTTTCTAACAACTTCTACATTCTTGCTTCTATAAACTATCTCTTACTACCCCCTTCACTCCCCCCACCTCCCCATCCTTAGTCCCTGTGAAGCCTTTTTCTCTCTTTTACTACAGTGCCCTTCTCACCCTTCAGGATCAGGCCATGGGCAACCTGATTTAGGTGTACATGCAGGGGAGTTGGACTAAATGGCCTTTAAAGGACAGTTTCAACTGCAAGGATTCTATGATTCTAATATTAGCACTATAACATCCTGAGTATAGAAATAGATGAGGTCACATCTTATCAGAACTTTGAATAAGATCATTAAAAAATTGATTCCATGCTCTAATAAATTCTTGTTCTGAACGTGTAAAGTTTCTTCGTTGTATGATTTTGCTTTGATTTTATTTATAAGTGGTTTATTTTGTTACTGATGATGTTAACTCCCTTAGTTTGAGAACTGAGTGTATAGATTTCTCCATGTTCATTAAAAAATTCATAACATGTTGTCAGTATTACCACAGTAAAAATACTGTAAATAGAGAAGCTCATCAACAAAGAAATCATGTAACTAAGTGCAATAATCTTTTGTTAACATACATACTTTTTTAACTGCGAAGTTTGGAGTTTTATTCTTTGTTCTTGGGAAACTGTTAGAGTTATTAAAAAAAATGCTTTAAATAAACTTTGTTCTCCATACAAATACTGAAGTTCATATGAATTCCATTTGATAATTGCATGACTCAGCTATTCTCAGCATGAAACACTGTTTTTTACCTGAAACAAGATTTTCTGTAATTTACCTATTTTCCTGAGCCACTTAAAAGGTTTTCACTTATATAAACTGTAAAGAATAGAGAAAACTCCCCCAGAAAGAAATAGATTTATTCTCTAATAGAAGGAAGTACGTCACATATTTAAAACATACATAGTAGCACAATACTGGCAGCTACTGGAAAATACATAAATTATGAGTTTTCTTCAAGATTTATTCTGATCTTCATCAATAATGACTAATTTAAAAAATTCTCACATCAAATGCATGTATTTTATGAAATAAAGACTATGGATGTCATGTCTAAGATGTTTTTACTGCAATTTACTATTAATACAGTTAGATACAAATGAAGGAAGAATTTGCTTCTTTATTATGATCATTATTTTTTTTACAAACTGTCAAGAGTTTCTTACCCTATTCCTGTTTAATAAGGAAAGCTATCTAACTGCTTACATTTACATTTTTCATTCTATTTAAAACCACACAGAATATAATCTGTACTTCTTGCATTCAGTACATTTTCTTCTTTTACCAGTTTGTTTGCTTAGTGAGAAAATAGGTACTGCAGATGAAAACTAACCTTGCAAAAATGACTGATTTTCAGATCTTCCAGAGTCTTTAGAGGAGCATTTACACATTCATTCTGAGAAAGCGATGCTATATTAAATTAACTAGGCAGACGTAAGTCTTTGATTACGGAAATATAAGAGTTGAAACTCTTTTATTCAACCTGTGTGCAGTTAATTTATTCCTAATAATAGTCTCTGATTCATATAGATTATAATGTGTACTATTAAAATTACACTTACTTAACTACTCATTGTTTTGCTGTTAGAATGATACTTAGGAGTTCCTCTTCTTGGGACATGGTTTAGACTTTAGTGTAGGAAAAATATACACAACTTTCTTAAATAATATCATATCCTAAAGGAAAGTAATAAAAGGGAAGACAGAATGACTAGAGCGGAATGATTTCTGCTTTTGGGGTGGGAAACAGATATTTCTAGTATGCTGCTGACTTAAAGTAAAATTTCACTATTCCATAGTTTACTATTTCCATTCATCATTACAAATCTTTAATAGCTGTTCCCCTACAGTGAGACAAACATTTCAAATTATTTGGAGATTAATGTAGTGTATATATACAAAAGAGTTCCACTCCATCATTCAAGGGTTATTCAAGAGCTTAATTCTGTATGTTCTGAAGTTATAAGTAAGGGCCTAAGGATAAATTTGAGAAGTATATCAGCATTTCAATACCTAAGATTGTTGTGTCCAAATTTAAGTCACTTTTTCCAAGGAGCCATAGTATTGAGGTAGTTACCTGTATTGATACATAGACACTTTTAAAATTATCTAAGAAGATTTTCTTATGGTTATCATGGGCCCACTAACTTTACTGTATTTATGTAATTTACCAGTTGAAAATCCACCTTCAGTCATTTCTGATATGTCTTAGAAATTTGCTTACCTTTTTTTAATGTTTCTCAGTTACTTCTGAATGCACAATTTTTCTCCCCTTAGGTGGGAACATTTCTGAGATATTTATGTAATACACTTACATGTTGAATTGGCTTTATCACTGCAGTGTTTCCTGACACTTATTTACTTTTCCTAATTACATTCTTCTAGCATGACCATAGTGGAAGCCCTATGAATATAGTAGAAGCCTACCCCAATAAACTAACATTAATTACATTCTAACTAGGACACTATTCATTTATGGCTCAACATTTTATTTTTTCCCTTCTTCAAGTCATTACATAGACCTCTGACTATTTACCAAATTTTGCATTCTGTAATGGATTCAGTATAAATTCTCTGGTTTATCCAACATGAGCTTCCCAGAATCCTGTGCATAAGGTAAAAGACTGAGTAATAATCCTACTGCAGAAACTCTAGCTGGAATTTGGTGCATGTATATCCAGAACTACATATGTCACCCTGAATGTCTCCTATTTTTTTCAGCGGAAACTAGAACAGATGCAGAGAAACAATAACACTACTTGATAGTGCAAATTTTCAGCTACAAAACATTTTTCTTAACATAGTCACCACCATTAGCTTTGCACTTCCACCAGCAATGGACAAGAGCCTGCATACTGCACTCATAAAAATCTGCACCAACAGAACTGACCTGCTGTCACTGTTATCACTGCTGAAACACACAACTCACTGCCTCTCTGTATTCATATCCATGGTTTGGTCTCTATTAAATATTCAGCCAGCATTGATGAATGCAAATGGGTGCAATATTTTCAGCATGGAGAAATTCAGTGACACACCTTTGCTTCAAAAACACTTCCATGTCAAACACTATTTTGTCAGAGTGCCTCTCTCCTGCTTCTGTCACGCATCAACAAAACATAATGGAATATTGGTGGAAAGGTTCAACCTCTAGCGCCTTACCACCAGCATCCACCTTTTAAATCATTGGCCAACGTAAAAAAATAGGAAGCATTACTTTTGGAGGAGCCCTCATTGAAGAAGTTACTAGATTGCACTGAATGCCTCTGACTCCCAAATACAGTTTAGGAGCATGTGAAATATCCGTTAATTTGAAGATCTTAACATGGTGGATATTGAGTTCAAGCAGTGGAAATCCAGCCCTTGAATCTTAAAAAAGTGAACTCATGTTGAGTTCAAAACCAGATAATCTCTATGGACTTAATTTTCTCAAGATGCCCATAAGCCTCAGTCTCTTTATTTCCCAGAGAGACAGAAATAGACTCAATCCACACAGCCTTCATGTCACCAAATTTTTGTGATCATAAGTTTTGAAGTGCTATTAAGATCCTGAAAAGCACAACCCAAACATGAAATACTTTTACTTTCTGTGATCTTTCACTCAACTAGATTATCAGAAAATATCGTTTTTCTTTCCCCCCAATTTCTTTCTGTTATTTTATTTATTTCTACTTTTATTTTCAAAAACTGTGTCCATTTCTTGTCAATTTTCATTGTTGCTAGCCTTTATTTTCAGATTTTTATTTTATCTTACCTTTTTCTGTTTTATATGTCTGATAACTTGTTTTAAAAATATAGATAATATGCAAATAGGTCATCCAAGCAAAATTTTTTCGATTTTGACTGTAATATTCTTTCTTCTAAAGTACTTGAACACGCAATATAATGTCTTCCAAAGAGAGAGAGAACAAAGAAAGTACTTAATGTAAGAAGCCTGTAGTTTCCAAATCCAACTTGCTTGGACAGAGAATAGTCACTCAGATTCCTAGTCAGTCTGCATATATTTCTTCTCCAGTTGGACAATATCTTTCTCATCATTACAACTTTTGTTTCCTGTTTTGTTACTTTCTTTCTTTCAATTTTCATTCTTCCTTTTCTTTGATCTTAGCAATTTTTTTTCTTTCATTCTATATTTTCTTTCATTTATCTAATTTTCTTAATCTCTCGACCTCTCATGTAATTTCATTAACGAAATGAATAGTTGATAATATCTTTCTTCACAGTTCAACTGTCTGCTAGAGTATATATATAATCAATTTCCCAATCATAGAACTCCCAGTCAGTACTGGACCTACATAGTAAGTTTTTATCTGGGGAGTGGGGGCTTTAGGGATGGCCTCTAAGAGAAGCTGTACCATGTCAAAGAAGAGCCAGTAACAGCTCCAAATGGGACACACTGCTGATGAAGACTTATAAACTGACCATAATTTCAGTTCCCTATTCCTCTGCACAGCTTGAGGAGAGGAGATAAAAGAAAATGAATGGATATAAGCTTTTTAGTTTGCTTTTAGCTTCTTGATGTAGTAGTCTGTTATTAGCTATAGGCAATAAATTACATTAGTTTCCCTATGCTGGTTCTGGTTTTTCAGCGATGGTAATTGGTGAGCAATCTCTCTGTTCTTATTTCAAACCATGAGATTTTTTTCAGAATTTTCTCCCCTGTTCTGTTGAGAAGGTAACACGGTAGATCTTTGCTGTCAATCAGCGTGGAATCACTATGCAGTACAACCACTGCAACTTTGGAAACTCTTTGACAGGTTGAAAGTTAGTTTAGATATCCAAAATCCCCCGTTCCCTCACACCCAACCCTGTCAAAACATTAGCATTGATTCATTGTTCCATTTCACATAGAGGTCTGCCATGTGTGCCAGTTCAGACTCAGCATTCCTAGAAACATTTTGATAGATCAGAAAATATTCAGAGAAGAGTAACAAAATTATCGAAGTACTGTAAGACATGATTTACAAGGAAAAATTAAAAAGATAAATATCTACACACTAATTGATGTCTAAATTAACATATGATAGGTCCATAAATATTTGAAGACCAAAGATGGAAATTATTATACCTGGAACACATTTATGTGTGTGTATGTTGTCGAGTAAACTTCTAAACTCTCTTCAAAACCAATGATACCCCTCCATTTCAGTCCACTGTTTAAAATTCTTTTTTGTCTATATGGATTTGTGAATTTTAAAATTGCTGCTTAATATCTCAATCATGATTCTTCCACTGTACACTGATAATTATGTCTAGTTGAACTTTTTTTTCATTGGCATTCAAAGGTGTCTTAAATAACCTGTCACATTTAGAAGAACACAAGTATATCTTACTCTTCTGATAATATTCAATTATCTTTGTTTAGCATTAGCTTTCATGAAAAAAAATATTGCTTTTCATCAAACTTTCAATTAAACAGTATATGATTACTCTTTTTTCTTCTCTATACTATCTTTGGGATTTCTTACCTGTACTATGTGTAGTAACATAGTCATGGGAGCTGTAACTAAACAGAATCACAGAATCACAGAATCACAGAATCACCCGGGTTGGAAGGGACCTCAAGGATCATGTAGTTCCAACCCCCCTGCCTAGCAGGGCCACCAAACATACACATTTAGATCAGGAACATACACATTTAGATCAGGAACATACACATTTAGATCAGGAAACTTCACTAAACTTCAGGTCTCACCTTAGCAGACAAGTTCTATGAAAAAAAAAAAAAAAAAAAAAAAAAAAAGATTATGTGTTCAAACTGGGATTCTCATTCCATTAATTTACTTCCTACAAGAAACAACCGATCCAGAGGAGAGACAGAGCAATCATATATAAACTATGTATCTCAGACAGAACCAAATCATACAGAAATCCCAGACTGACCTCAAACCACTGAAAAAAAATCATTAAATGAATGTGTTATGGTTTAACATGATGAACAGCTCAGCACTACACAGTCATTCACCATCCCCTTCCCCCAGTGGGATGAGGGAGAGAATCAGAAACAAAACAGAGCTCAAGTTTTGAGATAAAAACTATTTGCTAAGACAGAAAAGGAAAAGAAAGGTCCAGCCTAAACCATTCTACAATTCTATGATTTACATACATACTGGTACACTGTGCCACTACTCACCAACTACTCCTAAATGGTAACCAGCAACATGAGCAGCAACTAGCTCCCTGGCCAACTCCCCACAGCTTTGTGGAGAAACAAACTAATTTACTAAATAAGATATCGGAATGCAAGATAACACACTATAATACAGTATAATTTGAATTGAAGCTAATAAATATAATGGAGAGTGTCTGAAAGATGGAAAGGCCTCACCATAATGCTGAGGTGAGATGTACAGTCAGGTCGAGCAGCAGGGAGGAGAGCTGAAAAATAATTGAAGGTCTTGTGACCTTGCCAGGTGTTATATCTCCTCTCTGAATGCAAGGTCTTCTGGGATATGTAATTCTTCTCTTCCAGACAGGTGCCCTGAACTAAAACATTAACAGTTTTAACTCCCAGTGCACTACATGGTGTTGTAATGTGGAATATCAATAACCAAAAATCATAAAACCATAACATCCTCAAAACACATGAAGATCAGGATAAAGGTAAATGATATACATCTTCAAATAATGTAAAAAATAATAGAATCTGGGAAGTTATATGTCCGTCATCTGCATTTTAATATTTTGGATAATGATGGAATCAACCTCTTGGAGCATATTTATTGCAGCTGGGAAGGAGTAACTCTTTGCAAAGGAAAAGACTGGGACTGACTATCTGGGGAGAAGCTACAAGGAAAGAATCTGGTGGTCTTGGTATACAGTAACTGGAACATGAGACACCAGTGTGTCTTGACAGTAATGATGGACAAGAGCATCTGGGTTTTATGAATAGGAGTATGGCCAGTAAATTAAGAATTCTCTACTCGATACTCACTGTGCTGCATCAAAATACTGAGTTCATTTCTTTTTCCTTTAATGTAAGATACTGATCAACTGTAGTGTGTTTAGCAGTAATCACCAGGGTACTCAGAGCTGGAGCATTTGTTTCAAATTATTTTTTTCCCTTTGTGTATTCTTATAGTTTCACACAGTTTATATTCATTGCACTCATGCACTAGCTATTTATTGCAACAATAAATTTTAGAGAGGATGGCAGTCTGGAGGCTATTTATTGGCTTTCGGGGTAATTTGTATTTTGTGGTTGCTGTGGTTTAACCCATCAGTTTAAAGCACCACACAGTAGTTCACTGACCCCCATTCTCCCAGTGGGTTAACAGAGAGAACTGAGAAATAACAACAAAGTAGAACTTGTGGTTTGAGATTAAAATTATTTACTAAGACAGAAAAAGTAAAAAAAAAAAAAGAAATACCCCACAAATAAAAAACAATAGCAATGATAATAACATTTATGACACTTTGAAAGTAATGCCTCCTATTTATTTCCATGGAAACTACAACAGATACAAAGAGAAGAATAGTGCTATTTGATAGAGCAAATTCTCAGTTACAAAACTATTTTTCTGTGTAGACACCACCATTAACTATGCATTTTCAACAGCAACAAACAAGAGTCTACATGCCACACTTGTAAAAATCTGCATCATTTGAGTTGACCTGTTGTTTCACAGCTGCTTTGCATCTCATCCTTCATTGGCCAGGCGGAAGGCAAAAGATGTCAAACCCAGACTACCTGTTGGATGTGGAAAGATAGTTCAGCAAAGACTGGCAGTGTGCACCACAATCTTCAAACTTGTCAGAGGTCTGGCCTTAGTGCATTACAAGACAAAGGTTGTCTTGTTCTCTGGCCTGACTCTGGAAGTCATCTCAAAATGTATAAGCCAGAGGTAATGGCTTGTCTGCATACCAAGAAATCCAGAAGGATTACCTCTCCTCTATTCCCAAAGACAGTGAGCATCACTTTACTCACTGAGGGTTGCATCATTAATATTTTCTTTGGTGAAGAATTCACGTCACCACTCCATGGATTGATGTCTTGATTCCAGCTAGTAGTGGTCACATCTCACCACCTGTTCCTCCAGGAAACTGTCACCTTCAGCCTCTTATTAGTTCAATAAGCACTGACAAACTTGCATATGGTGCTATTTTTGTTCCTGTGCAGGCTATTCCTTGTTCCCCTACAGTCTCCCTCCCTGGCAGGACTGAAATATCCTTAGCACTGTATAGTACTGCTCAACAACAACAACAACAGTGCTTTATCAGCATTGGTTTTTTTTTTTTTTTTTTGTTTGTTTGTTTGTTTTCTATAGCCAAAACACAACATAGTACCAGACGGTATGAAGAAAATCAGCTGCCCCAGCTGAAAGCAGGAGAGCAGCCATACTGGAGAACATTAAAAAACAAACAAACAAACAAAAAACATCTTACCATTTAAACTAGGACACCACAATTAGTATACATAAAGTTTCACAAAATAACTGCTAACCATCTTATGGAACCATAGAATTGTTTGAGTTGGAAGGAACTCTCAGAGGTCATATAGTCCAACTCCCCTACAATGAACAGACATGAGACATCCACCATATCTCTGGGCAACAAAGGTGCATACATACGTACAGGTAATGACTTCACAACTTATGAGACAATTTAGCATGACATTAAACAGCAATTCTATATTAAGTTGCATTTACATGTTGTTCAACTTATTACATAGAAATTAAAACAATTTTTATAATTGATGTCCTTTTTCTTAATACTGCCTGTCAGTTTCTATCTCATCAATCACAACTGCATGCTAATCAGCTTGTGATAAAAACACAGTCAATACAATCTTACAAGGGATTCACTGAAAGTAATGCCTCCTATTTTATTACAATGATCTACAACATCAGAGGCAGGTGTTGATGGTAAAGCAGTACAAAATGAACCTTCCCATCAATATTCCATTACATTTTCTGGCCATGTAACAGATGGTAGCAGTTGGGCAGTCTGACAAAATGGCACTTGACATGGAAGTGTATATGAAACAGAGGTGTATCATTGAATTCCTCCATGCTGAAAAACTTGCAACTAGTGATATTCGTCAATTCTTAAAGGAGATAAAACAGTGGATGTTTACACAGTGAAGTGGTGGGTGATGCGTTTCAGCAGTGGTGACAGCAACAGAGGTTTACCTCCACCGATGCAGATTTTTATGAGCACAGCATGCAGGCTGCTGTTCACAGCATGTGGAAAGGCATTGTGGAAAGGGAAATAATGTTTTTTAGTTGAGAATTTGCTCTACCAAATAGTGTTACTGTTCTCTTTGTATCTGTACTAGTTTCCATGGAAATAAATAAGAGGAATTACTTTCAGAGCAACCTATGTAAATATGTGCTATTCAGAATGCTAAAAAAGATGAATAAATTAATTACAATAAATTATCTCATGTGTTTCATGAAGTCCTTGAGATATTACTTGCAAATTTGGATATATTAAGACTTTGGTCTAGCAGGTAAATCTGAAAATACTAAGTTGAAATGCTAACACACCTTTTTTTTTTTTTCCCCGAATTCCTTTTGCAGAAATTTTATTTTGTGGGGTAATATTTAAAGATGGAAAGCGGAATACTTTAAATTCCCTTTTTTTTTTTTTTCTTTTTTTCTCTAAGAAAGTTATAATTAACTTATATAACAGAACCAGTAAAAAAAATTCTGTTCTGTCCCTTTCATCTTTAATCTTTTTCTGGAGAGATAAAAGCAAAGCTTTCATAAAACTGAAAGTATCAGCAAAATTCTTTACTTGTATTTATAACTATTTTAAATTTTCTCTGAAGGTTACTTTCTGAAAAACTATGAGACCATTCCCAATAATTTATTATACTTTAAGTCATGGACTTGAATTTATTAGGTAGGATGCATCAATAAAAGCAATTAAATCTAGCCCCTGTTAGCTAGTTAAATGGTCAGACATTATATGGCAAGTCATAGCAACATCGAGTTTTTTATTTTAAAGAATCAGAATTTCCTATCAGCTACCTAACAATATTGTTTTTCAAGCTGCATCACATTTTTATAAAGAGAATGATTACACAACTTCCAGGAGTAACAGTAGCATCAAGGTTAGCTAATAGAAGGATTAACAGAGTTAGAACAACAATTTACTCATTTAGTTCTAGGCGTGTGGGTTTCAGGTGACAGAGAAAAAAAACAATGCTTAATTTTCAAGTCTAGACTAATGCATACAGTGTAATTTGAGATTCTTTAATTTGTCCAAGACATCTACATGGAGTTAGCAGGAATGACACAGGATAGTAGAGATCTGTGCATGCCATAGACTAGTAGGTTGGCAGCACAAGTCAAAGAATCATAGAATCATGGAATCATAGAATCACAAGGTTGGAAACAACCACCAAGATCATCTAGTCCAATAGTCCTCCCATTACCATTGCTATCACAAGCTACTAAACCATACCTCGTAGCTCCTCATCCAAGTTGCTTCTTGAACACTGCCAGGGACAGCGACTCCACCACTTTCCTGGGCAGGCCATACCAGTGTCTAACCACTCTCTGAAAGATAAAGTTCTTCCTAATGTCTAACCTAAACCTCATCTGGTACAACTTGAGGCCATTTCCTTGGGTTCTGTTTGTTGCCTGGGAGAAGAGGCCAAACCCCTCCTGATCACAACCTCCCTTCAGGAAGTTGTAGAGTGCAATGAGGTCTCCTCTGAGTCTCCTCTTCCCCAGACTAAACAATTCCAGCTCCCTCAGCTGCTTTTCATAGGACTTGTGCTTCAGACCCCTCACCAGTTTCGCTGCCCTTCTCTGGACGTGCTCCAGGGCCTCAATGTCTTTTTTGTAGCAAGTGGCCCAAAACTGAATACAGTACTCAAGGAGTGGCCTCACTAGTGCTGATTACAGGGAGATGATCACCTCCCTGCTCCTGCTGGCCACACTATTTTTAATGCAGGCAAATGTCACAATACACTTACCTTAAGAAATCAGATCATATGTAACGAAATATTGTCCAAGTCATTCTGCAGAAAGACTTGTCTTTTGTCACCTCAGCATGCCCTGATCATGTGATTTAAATCCTATAAACTACCTTACTTCCAGCTTTTATTCCAGAAGTGCGTAGATCTTACATCATGATGACATAGCTCTCATTTCTGTATAAATAACTGAGACATCCCTGGATTGACATAAGTAAATGATAGTAGATGTGTGTGTGTGGACGGATGAATAACATCAAGCTTACTGCATATCGAATGGCTAGATATCATCCTGGGGGAAGCTGAAAAGCCCACTCTGAATGCCACAAGTGCATTTACTACTTCACACTGCATATAAATGCTGTTAGGGAAACTAATCACATACAGTCATTATAGCTTATGTCTTTTCATCATGCATAGATGACATCCTTTGAGATTGTGGCAGGAGGTAAATCACTTGGTTTTTGACTGCTAGACTAAGAGGACAAATGTTTTGCATATTACATTGTCTCTGTTGTATTTGAATACCCTTCATGAGGTACAGTGGTCTCCTTAGGGTACTTCATGCAGAGATAACTATTTGTGTCTGACTGAAATGATTGCTATATTTAGATATATTTAAATAACTGTAACTTGTAGCTGTATAGAACCTGTATATTATTCTATTTGCTTAAATCATAAGATTAACTTCTCTGCTTGCCAGGCAGCAATGTTTAGAAGAATTCCAAGCAATTTTCAAGCTACTACCTGTATTTAATATTACAAAGGTACTGCTTTAGGAATGCAACATGAACCTTTTTTGTTCAGAACTGTATTGCAGTAGAACGATGAGTATAAAAAAACAATAGAACAACTGTTAAACATTAGCAGCTATTTTAATTGTTATTTAGAAGAAGAAGAAGGAAAAAAACATAATAACAAACAGCTTATGTAATAACATGTAGGTGATGCAGATTTCAGATGAGGTCAAATTCATACAATTATGGCAACTCAAGAAAATTCACTACATTTTTTCTGGATGGGATGTTATATACAATGGATACAATAGATCTTTTGTAGAAGAACAAGTCTATTTCCTTTATAGTAAAAAGAGCAATGTAAGAAAGCAAATACTTCAATTTCTCTGCATTAAGCCAACATTCTCAAGGATTTTAAATGGATTTCAATAATTCAAATATAGGTTGTCATCACTTTTTTGAGACGTGGCTTGTTAATTATGAGTTTTAATGGTGCTATATTTAAAAGTCAAAGCACAAGCTTCTCAGTTCGTCTTTTTTCTTTTTGTCATCTTTATGAACACAGCTAATTTCTTCACAGAAAAAGAAAAAAAGAAAAAAAGAACAAAAAAATGAAAGAGGAAGAAAATTATATTTTCTGTAAATAGAAAAAGCAGATTTATTTGATGCTGAATGGTTGCAACAACAATAGCTGGATTGATGTTTCTTAAGTATATATTTAGCTAAGGATGCATATTTAAGACTTTTTACAGCCAATGCCAAGGTGAAAAATATGGTAGAGGATATAATAAAATAACTTGATAGTGTTCACATTAGGCTTACAAAATTAAAACAAGAAAACAACAAGAAAAGTTAAAATTTCAGCCTTTTTTTTTTTTTTTTTTTAGTAGATCATATATATCATTCTACATTTTTTATCATGAAAGGTCAGTGTATCTTGACATTTATCCTAAGCTGATTTACACAGATAAAAATCCAGTCACTCAGTCAAAATCAAAGGTACTACACCTGTAGATTTTGAAGTTGAAACTCAAGGAAGGTGCATGTGCCTGCCCTTTGAATTTTCAAGGCAATAAAATACCTTTCTCAGAGAGAGAGAGAGAGGTGTGAATCAAATCTGTGGACTGCTAGTTACCAGCTGGGCACTGCACAGTTTTTGTGGCTACTGTCATTTATGTTGTACTTCAGAAGTAGTATTTTATAAAAAATTCACAGGAAAGAGAGGCAAAATGTTAATGATATAGCTATAAAGGACATCGCACCAGACCTATGACTTAAGCACAGAAATTTGTTTTGCATAACATAATAAATCATGCCGTTCCATGTGTTACTCAGACTCTAGTAGATCTTCTCAGAAAGGCAGAGCTAGTCTGCACTTCTTCGTAACACTAAGCTTATCTGCAGCAGCCTTAGCAACGTTACTTCCTCCATCTATGAATTAATCTGGATCTAAAAACCAAATTAAACTCTGTCAGTTTTGTTCCCTAGATCCTGAGGAGCAGATCAAAGCTAGTATTGGAAAAAGCACATGAGAAGCATGACTAATATCTGATTGTTACTGATACTTTTTAATGGTGATACGGATCTGTACGTTCAGCTTTTTTCACTTGAAGAATAAGCTAAAATGAGATTAGTCTTGCCATTTAAGTCCTGGAAATTAACTCAGAATAAATTAAGTTCTCACATTCCAAACAAAACAAAACAAATGGACAACATATGGATGATGGTAATGCATAGCTGAGAATGGAAAGTTGATAATTTATGTGTCCATTAAAATTAAGTTTATAAGGTAATATACAGCTATTAAATTATCACACTGTGAAAGTATTAACTAGAATATATAGTCAGCACATGCAACATATATTTAGATAGAAAGATTAGTAAAGTCACTGCTCGTTAAGTAACAGGAGTCTTATAATAATATTACATTTTCAGTAAACATGAAGATGCAGTAAATAGGAGAAGCAAGTAAAAAAATGTTATCCATCTCTCAAAATATTAAAAGAATGTATATTTAAGAATGTATTAACATTATTTATTTATTTATTTTTAAATTTGTTGCTATTATGGGTTTTCTGTACATGAAAGAATTATTTTATGATATAAGAAAAAGGAATCTTCAAATATGCTGATTTATAGGAAAATCTAAGTAGATGAGTAGATCTTGAAATATATTTTCACCCTGCTTATGGTATCAAGATTTTTGTGGCAATAGTTAATAATTATGATTGCCAAAAAAGATTCATTTTTTCACCCTATTAATTGTCAGCAAAATTGAAAGACAACATATACACTGAGCTCTAAATTATTCTACTGGAATTGCAAAATGTAATCACCATGTAAATATTTCTTCTGGTAGCTTAATAGTAAAAAATATTATACCTCCAGATCAGATCTGAAAAATATTCATTGTAAGATTTAGATACTGGCCATGTTATATGATATTTACCTTCCCTATGTAAAGTAAAATTATTTGTTTTCATCAGAATAACACATATATTCATAATTCTCATTCTCAGTTAAAAAATAAAAAATTGCACATTGAATTTTTTTGTAAAGTTTAAATAATTTTTTTCTTTAATGTCAAGCACAAGAGTGATTCCAGAGAGAAAAAGCATCGGAAAATCAGTATGAAATGTCCGGTCTCCTCAAAGTCTTAGTAGGCAATTTACTTTTTTTTAATCACAGCACAGAATAATGAGAACTAAAAGCAAACTAAAACTACTTTCCATCTTTCCACCTTCTTTTGCTCTCCTCCAAGCAGTGCAGAGCAATAAAGAATGGGGCTGTAGTTAGTTCATAACACTTTGTCTCTCTTGCTCCTCCATTCTCATTTTTGTTTTTCAGCATAATGTACCTCCCACCAGATGCAGTCCTTTCCAAATGATCCAATATGAGCTTTCTACAGGCTGCAGTTCTTTAAGAACTGCTCCTGCATGTGTCCATAACATGGAGTTCAATTCTGCTCCAGTCCTCCATGGGCTGCAGCTCCTGCCAGACCCCTTGCTCTACCATAGACTCTTCTATAAAGCTGCAGTTTGAGCCACAAGCTAGTTTTACTGTGGGCTTCTCAACAGGCTGCATGTGGAGATCTGCTCTGTATGGTGCCCTCACGGGCTGCAGAAGGACATCTTGCTCCAACATGGAGTTCATGATCTGCAGGAGAAATTCTGCTCTCAAGCCTGGAACACCTCTTTCTCCTTCTTCACTGACCTTGGTGTCTTCAGAGTTCTGTCTTTCACATCTTTTTATTCCTCTCTTCCAGCTACAGTTAAGCAGCATTTTTTTTTTCCCCCATTTCTTAAATCTGCTTTCACAGAGGCACAGGTAGCATCATTCACTGGATCATCTTTGACCACCAGTGGGTTTCTTTTGGATCTAGCTAGACACAGCTTTTGGAGTCAGCTAGAACTGGCTCTTGTCTAACATGGGGCAGTTTTTGGATCCTTCTCACCGAGGCCTCTGCAGGCCCCATTACCAAAACCTTGCCTTGCAAAACAACATGCAGTGCTTTTAGGTTGGCACCCTTTGAAATCTCATATACTAAATTTTCACGTTTTGAGTTGCCTTGATTTTGCTGTTTAAGAAAACACACTCATGCATTGTTCTGTAAGATAAATTCTGGTTTTCAATCAAATCACCAATAAATATAATTTTTTTAAGTTTCCGAGAGAAAGAAAAATTAGTTAGTAGCTGGATGAATGGCAGGAGTTCACAACTTATTGCTTTGATGATCTTATATCATCTAGTCTTAGTAAGATTAGGAATGTTTTCATTCCTCTCATAGAGCCTCTTATTTTCTGGCTCCTTTTACTGTCAATGTGTTACAACATACTGTGCTGAAGAAAAATAACAAATCTAAAAATACCTCAATCACTAGGAGTATCTTAAATTACATGATTTGCTCATGGCAACTAACCATTCCCCAGGAGTGCTTGGTGGTGTTCAGGAACTACATCTTTGAGGCAGATTTTAGTCATACTGCTGGAGAGTGTTTTTATCTACCAAAGCAGAAGAGAGGAGATCAGAGTAAAGTGCCAATGATTTTGTCCAGGAATGCTTAGAATCAAAAGGTCAGATAGAAAACTAAAATAGATTACACACAGAATGCAATATATATAACTCTGACACTGACAATCCTAAAAATATATATCCAGCAAGAGAAATTTAGGGTCTTACTTTAATATTTTGAATAATGGAGAGAGATGATGATAAATCTTTGTATTTTTGGGGTATTAGATGTTAGTGAAGATTTAAAAAATCTGTTCATCTTTGAGTCCACAGCATGAGAAAGACATAGACCAGTTAGTGTAAGTCCAGAGGAGGGCCAGAAAGAGGATCAAAGAACTGGAGCAACTCTGCTATGAAGACAGAATAAGAAAAAAAAGTATTATTTACCTTAAAATAGAGAAGCCTCAATCTTATCGTGTCCTTTCTGTACTTCTAGGGGCCCTACAGGAAAGATATGGAGAGACTCTTTATGAGGCTGTAACAGGGCAAAGGTAGTGATTTTAAACTAGAAAATGGTATGTTTAAATTAGATACAAAGAAAAAAAGAAAATTACTGAGAGTGATGAGGTACTGGAACATATCGCCCAGAGAATTTGTGGATGCCCCATCTGTGGAAGTATTTAAGGCCAGGTTGAATAGGGTTTTGGATAGCCTGATCTAGTGGTAAATGTCCCTGCAGTGGGATTGGAAATAGGTAATTTTTGATATTCCTTCCAATGCCAAACATTTTATGATTCTATGATTCTGTGATTCTATGATATATCTGCAGGATACTCAGAAGTTCCAATCAAGCTATTTAGTGGATGCACATAAAATATTTCTCTGAATGATTAATTTCAGGTCTTTTTTATTTAGGTTACTGGTATAGAACAATTGCATATTCTTCTCAAAGCAAGCCAATCCCGAGTTCACACTGGAATGACAAATACATCTCGTGTCTCAAGCTAAATTAGCAATGTGTTCTATGCCTTTTCACTGTATCTTCATTTATAAGAATTTAAACAAATGGTCCAGGTTACCAATAGTACTGAGGTTCTGTGGCATGGAAATTATTTACAGTCTTGGGTAGACTCACTCCAGCTTAACACTAGCACTGAAAAGTATTTGAAAGAAATGTGCAATTGTGTATATAGTACTGTATAGAAAGAAATGATCTCCCTTTCTTTGATGTTGTTTTTATAATTAAGTTTAATTTACATGCAGATTAACATATATGACATATACATATATGAATTACTTACATTTTTCCTCTCTGAAGTACAGCAGAGGTCTTTCTAATTTTTTCCCCCTGTATTATTATTCCTTATGATAAGATTAGTGACAGATCATATCTAGTATCATTAAAGGTGAAGCATAATTCCAAATGGAAAGATCAAGTAATGACAGGGAAAGGCATCTTTTCTTCAAAAGAAGAAAAGAAGAGGGTCAGTGAAGTTTTTTTCTAACTTAGATCAGTCTCAACCAATTATTATGAAAGTAAGAGTTCAAATAACAGAAGCACGATTACGAAGGCAATGTTAATAGTAAAACTGGTAACAGATGTAAGTTAGAACATTTCCACATTCCAGCTAAAATTTTAATTTCTAACCTTTAGTGTAGGAAACAGTGAACAGGTGTAACTTAGTTGGAGTATTTTTATTATAAAAAAATGTCTTATTTCTACTCTGAGTCTCAGCTTATGCACCTTTAACGAATTACACTCATAGTGATATCTTTAAGACTGAAGAGATCTATATTATTATTACTCAATGAGCTAATTGGAGAATATGATATAATCCTCACTATTTTTCTTTGGAGGTAGGTATAAATATTTTCTTGCTAGAGCACATTTTTGTTTGATCTTTCATCTGGACCACTGTGACAAGTCTTCATCTTGCTCTTAAATATATACATATATATCTTCAGAAATACGCTTCAATTCTTCAAGTATCAGACAGAGAAGATAAATGGCTTAAAACTGGAAGAGAGTAGATTTGGTCTAGATATTATGAAGAAATACTTTACTTTGAGGGCGGTGAGACACTGGAACAGGTTGCCCAGAGAGGTTGTGAATGCCCCCTCCCTGGAGATGTACAAGGCATGCGATTTTTTGAACAACCTGATCTAGAGGGAGGTGTCTTTACCTACAGCAAGGGAATTGGAACTTGATGATCTTAAAGGACCCTTCCAATGCAAACTGTTTCGTTATTCTATAATAGTCTTTAAGTGTATACATCAACAAAATCATTTATCTCCGACTGATATTTCCTAGGAAGTTATATTGAGTTTTGCTAATCTTTACTGAATTCTAGCAAAAGAGCCTTTGCAAATATCTGATCCACTGTGCTGTTGTTACCTGTCACACTAAGGAGGGTATTTCTGAGAAACAGGGAGAGATTTTGCAGTTAATTTTAATGGAGAATACAGAGAAGTAGACCTCTAGCTGGAAACTTCTAACATGTACATTTATTATTCAGTCAAAAACAACAGAGATCAATAGAAACATATAGTTCTGTAAGGAAAAAAGAAAAAAGGGACTTTTCTAACAAAATTTCAAAGAGTACATTCATTATAAGATGCTGCCATTTACTAAATTTAAATCTTTTTTTTTTATTGTTAAATCTGGGAAGAGATTGTTGATAATTACAGGTTGACAATTCATTCTTCTATTTCTATAATCAATGGAATTCTGAAAAGAACTGCTGTGAGATAAGATTATGAATTTATCATTCCTTTGTGTGTATTCAACTATGAATACTTCTTACTATATATATTCCTTTAATAGTATTTATTTCCTGTACATATACAAGATCAGATCTGTGAGTCTTTGGCAACCCTAGTGAGCTTCTGTGCTCTAAAGGAACACTAATGAGCTATCACTTGAATCAGTAAATCTCATTGTTCATGCAATATGGATTGTTCATGCAAACTTCAAAATAAGGAAGTTGCTTCTATTTTTGCTTTATGAGTGACAGCTGATATAAAAGAATATTCCTGAAAACACTATACAAGAAACTCGGGGACAAGCTAACGGCTGATGAGATAGAAAACCATCTAACATGCAATTATACAACTTTTCAAAAGTTATCTAATATTTATCATTATTCCAATCACATTTTTTGAAAGAAAATTTTATCAAGTTTAACATATGTTTTCATGCTTATTACTGATACAAATTTATATAATTGCATAATTGAAATGAATTGCTATTTTTGGAAGGTTTGCAGGTGGTATGTTTACAGATACAATATATTCCAAGGATAATATGTAACAAGTAATGTGTAATATATATGTAAAGTTTTTCACTTGGAAAGGGTCACAGCAACTGTATATTTAATTGTCAGCCACCAAAGTGAAGGGAACTCAAAGTGAAGTGAGGAAATTATTGCTATTCTGACATAAGTGAGAAAATAAAAGAAGAAATGGTAGAAAATCCTTATGAAAATATGATTTTCCACAAATAATATGCCCCTCAAAATTACTGATTTCTTTTTAGCATGTACCACAATAAACTGTCTTTCTCTCTCTCTCTCCCTCTCTCTTTTTAATTCAAATTTTCCTTTCCTTCAGTTAACATCTGGTTCCATAATATATCTTTCGAGAATAAAAGCCAAACTACTGAAAGGAACTCAAAGAAGCTATTCCAAGAGGTTGCGGAATCTCCTACCCTGGAGAACTTTAAAAACCACCTGGACACTGCAAACTGCTGTAGGGAACATGCATAAACAGTAGGGTTGGACTAGATGATCTCCAAAGGTACCTTAAAGTTCTGTGTTTCTATGATATTACAAAGAATGTAAATGCTATTTCCAAGTATAAGGCAAGTATCTTCATAAAACCTTCTGAAGAATATGATCAAAATAAAACTCAAGTTTTATTCTATTATTTGCTTAAAAAAATTATCCCCGCATTCTAAAAATGTATATACCTTTTTAACTACCTAATCCCATCATCACACTTTCCATATGTTGGGTATATTCATCTTAACATAGCTCTTTGCATTAATTTTGACTTCTCCATTCTGTTAATGGTTTCTAGAGTTTATTTTATACAATCTCATTTTTTTTTCTTCTTCTGATATCTTTTTATCTCTTCTTAATGACAACACCATCTTTGTGCTTTGTCTTTCTGACAAATTTATCTTATTTTTGTTGTTGTTTTGCTTTTTTTTTTTGTTTTTGTTTATTTCTTTTCTTACCCATTTTTTAAGATGTCAATTTTTAACTTCTTATAGCATTCATATCCAGGTCTTTTTGCCCATTTTTTTCTCCTCTCATTTTTGCAGTTAACAGGCATGAACTGATGAGGTAGAATTGTTGGGAAAGACCATAGAAGATGTACCAGAAACTTGTGAAAATAGCAGTAGTGACACTGAGTATTCAGGTGATTTAATCATTACATTTTTTCATGTTTCAATAAAAATACAAAATTCTTCAAATGATAAATGACAAATTTAGCAGTCTGTATTACAGCTATTTACAAAAACTAATCTTTGTTCCAGGACAAAGTTAAGAAAATTAAGAAGTTTTTCACACAGAGGGTGGTGATGCACTGGAACAGGTTGCCCAAGGAGGTTGTGGATGCCCGATCCCTGTAGGCACTCAAGGCCAGGCTGGATGTGGCTTTGGCAGCCTGATCTAGCGGTTGGCGACCCTGCACATAGCAGGGGGCTTGAAACTAGATGATCATTGTGGTCCTTTTCAACCTGGGCCATTCTATGATTCTATGATTTTATGACACACACACACAAATAAATAAATAAAAGTAATAAAAAAGATAAAAGCTGTAATATCTCTGCCAGTAATATGTTATTTTTTTTTTCAGCCTCCAAATAATATTCTAGCAAAAATATTTGATGTGTAAATAAATATTGGATTACCTTGAAGTGAAATATACAGAACATGAAATTTTAGCCTATACAATATCAACTTTAAGATTTCCTGTACAGGAAAAAGCAAAAAAGCTAAAATAAGAACACTGTCTTCAGTACTTTTTAGTACTACTGTCTCACCATGCCTTCACTTTCAAAACATACATACTTAGAATTCTAAAACTACTTAATCTAGCAGATGAAATCAAGCACCTGCGATATGACTAATACAATTTATTTGTTGTTATTATTATTATTATTATTACAACTCACCCTTTGTTATCAGGATACATTTTTTACTGATTATTCTCTGTACATAAATCTCAGATTTCCATAGGAGTTGTTCTAAGCACTTGCAATAAAATTCCATTACTTCCTCAATTTCTGTGATATCTTTGAAAATAGAACGTAATGACCTATTACTGCAAGTGAAGATACATGACAAGTATTTTTTTAGATTGAATGAACTCATTTTTGCTGTTAAGCCACCTGTGATTTGGGAAGTGCCTGATTTAGAACTTTTTAACACTACTGTTACTTTATCAGTTTTTACAGAATTCTACCACATTGGTTTTACTATCAACTACCTTTTCAGAAATTACCATGCTTTTTTTTTCTTTTTTTTTTTTCATAATATCATATTGCAATTATTGAAAGGTAGTCAACATAGAAGTGTTTTCATCATCTCATCATGAATTTTCTTTTATTGACACAAAAAGTTTTCAAACTATATTCTAATACTCAAGTTCATTGCTTATGAACATTGTTTATGTCCCAAAAACTTCCAAGCAAAATTGTAAAAGAAATAAAAATTTAAATGATCTTTGAGATTAAAAAAGATGAAATAAAGCCTTATCCAATGTCCAGAATATTAAGAATATCTTCAGAAACTGGGTAATAATGTATATTTGATAAATTTTTGTGGAAGTTTTTATTGTTCCTGTTCACTCTTTCTCATAAAAAAATCTTGAATAATATTGAATTTTTAAAATATATGAAAAGTATGATAATTATCAGTGAAACAAATACAATTGAATTCAAATCTTGGTAAAGATGCTACAGCTGAATAGAATGGAAAGAGAGTTTAGCTTAAATATTTTCTTAGTTTCATCTGGGACATCTGAGTTGTTTTTCTTTATAGTGTCCACTATGATGCTATGCTTTGGCTTTTGGAAAAAACAAATTATAGACTACACACCAATATTTTAGTTGTTGCTGAGCAGTGTCTTTGGAGAGCCAAGGACATTTATACTTTTCATACTGTTCTGATAGCAAGTGGAGATGGTGGGGGGGCATGAGGAGCTGGAAGGGACAGAAACAGGATGGCTGCCATAAGATGACCAAAAAGAAATTCTGTAATACATCGCCAATTTTATAATTACTAATGGGAATTTCTATGTTCCAGTTCTTAATCACTGCCTCTCATCCTGTTTCTGAGCATCACTGAAAAGAGTCTGGCCCCATTCTCTTAACCAGCCCTTTAGATATTTATAAGAACTGACAAGATCCCCTCTCAGTCTTCTCCAGGCTAAAATGCCCCATGTCTCTCTGTCTTTCCTCTTAAGTGAGATTCTCCAGGCCTGTAACCATCTTTGTATTCCTCTAATGCATTCTCTCATAAAGTTTCCTGTCTTTTTGAGCCATGGAGCCCAGAACTGTAGGACAGTATTCCAGATGTATCCTCACCAGGGCAAAGTAGAGGGAAGGAGAACATCCCTTGCTGCCATACTCCTTTTAACACAGCCTAGAACGCCTTTCCCCCTATTGATCACAAGGGCATACTGCTCGTTCATGGTCTACCTGTTGCCCATCAGGACATCCTTTCCTGCAGAGCTCCTTTCCAATAGGTCTGCCCCTATCTTGTACTGATGCATGTGGTTATTTCTACCAATATGTAGGACTCTACACTTTCACTTGTTGAAGCTCATAAGGCTTTCTTCACCCAGCTTTCTAGCCTATCCATGTCTTATTGAATTTTCTGATTTCCCAGCCATTCCTCTTAGCTTTGTACAACCATCAAACTTTCTGAGGATGCATTCTATTGCTTCATTTAACTCAC
Organism: Tetrao urogallus; assembly: GCF_951394365.1. Classification (NCBI taxonomy): domain Eukaryota; kingdom Metazoa; phylum Chordata; class Aves; order Galliformes; family Phasianidae; genus Tetrao; species Tetrao urogallus. The sequence goes on along the minus strand of NC_136813.1, from coordinate 35,855,475 downwards.
TGATGAACAAACTGCCCAGTACAGACCCATGAGAGACACCACTAGTTACAGGCCTCCAGGTAGACTCCGGCCCACTGATTACAACCCCCTAAGCTCCACCAGTCAGACAGTCCTCAGTCCACCTCACAGTACACACATCCATCCCACATTTTCAAAGTTTGCCTATGGGATACAGCACAAAAATCCTTGCTGAAGTCAAGGTAGACAACATCCACTGCTCTCCCCTTATCTACTCATGCAGTCCTAGGAGAGTCCTAGTCCTAGGCATCCTAGGAGACTCCCACATTGGTCAAGCATGATTTCTTCTTGCTGAATCCATGTGGACTACTCTTAATAACCTTCTTCTCTTTCACTTGCTTGGGTTAATATTCAGAATAAGTCATTCCATCACATTATCAAGGACAAAAGTGAGGCTGACTGGCCTGTAGTTTCCTGGCTCCTCCTTTTTGTCCTTTCTGAAGATTTTGCAACTTTGGCAGGTTGGCCATGAGCCAGCAGTGCACCCTAATGGCCAAGAATAGCCAATAGCCAGTAGCATCCTGGGCTGCATTAAAAGGAGAGTGGAGAGAAAGACAAGGGAGGTGATCTTCCCCATCTACTCTGTCCTAGTCAGCCCTCATCTGGAGTGCTGTGTCCAGTTCTGGGCTCTCCTGTATAAAAAAGGCCGGGATCTCCTCAAAAGAGTCCAGAGGAGGGGCACAAAGATGATAAGTATCTAGGTCGTTCTAACTACATCAAAAAAATATATTTCTAAACAAGCTCATTTAAATATAATTGAGATTCAAGGGTGACTTCAGACATAAAAATTGTAACAGTGTAAATTTTGCTATAGCTGATATTTTATTCTTAGAATAAACCAGTGTTTTATACAATATTCAAGCTGTTCACATTTCTTCACTCTAAGAGATTGTGTTTTTTTGTTGTACATTCTGATTTATTTTCTTGTTTTAGCTGAGTATATTCAAAAGTTCCTCCATTTAAGAACTGACAAATTAGGATTGCTTTTACTTTTTCCAAAATCCTGCTTTCCTCATTGCAGTTTAGCAAAAGCAAACTCAGAAATAGTCACCATCTGTGAATACTTCTCATCTGTTATCGTCCCTCTATATTATATCTCAAGTGGTTAAGAATTAGTTCACCAGCTAGATACAGAAGCAGACTCATCAACTTTTATATAAATCCTGAGGCAACTGTATAAACGTAGTTTTCAATTTAATTATCAGTTGCATATATCTAATTCTGCACACTATTTACATCTGTTTCTATCATTCCAGTTCCTAGAGAAACATAAATTCCTCTAGTTGAGGATTAAATAGTCTTAAATTACTTAGAAAATATAGGAAATGATGATAATTGTCAATCTTCTAGACTGACAGAATCTACAGTTTTGTTTGTTTTAATCCTCCAAATGTTCCTTGGGAGATAACTTTCCTAAAATTTTCTTCTGAATATAAACAAGATTTCTGATATAGAGTGATTAGGAAAGGTTATAAAGTCTTGAAGGAATGATAAGAGAGTAATATCATATAAGCAATATTGTTTCATTTTTTATCTGATGTGTAACTGTTGAACAATTTCACCCAAAACTCATAAATAGCTTTTATGCCTCTTGGATGCAAATCTGTGTAAAAACTGGATTATAACAGGAAAAATATATGTAAACTCTGTATATGTTTTATCTGAAACAAATGGTTATGGCTAGAGCTTATTCATCAAGTGGAGAACCATTCTGGTGCCATGCAATTAGAACACTAGTTCAGAGAGCATTTGAAATGTATTGCTAATTAATTGTTAATAACTTGCTGGGAACATAACCCATACAGACACTAAATTCCCAATCTAGTTATCAAGAAAGGCAGAATGATTTAGAAGTTTTAATCATAATTCTGCATATAGCTTTTTTCCTGTCAATACAACATGTATCATACAATACTGAGAAAATCATGTCCAAGGCTCCCCAGAGCCTTCCTTTTTCCAAACTACACAGTCCCAGTTTCCTCAGCCTTTCATAGAATCATAGAATCATACCTTTCCTCATAGGAGAGGTGCTCCTGCCCTCTGATCATCTTAGTGGCCCTCCTCTGGAGCTCCTCCAAAAGCTCCACAGCCTTCGTGTACTGGGGGCCCCAGACCTGGACACAGTACTCCAGATGAGACCTCATAAGAGCTGAATAGAAGCAACTTGACAACCACATCAGCTATTTCTCTCAAAACCCTCGGATGCATATTGTCTGGCCCCAGGAACTTATATACATTCAGTTTCTTGCGGAGGTCTCAGTCTTGTTCCCCTATTAGAGTGGGATGGAATCCATTTCTGTCACCCACACCTAGAGCTTCAAGGTCCTCACAGACACAGGGAGTCTGACCATCATCCATTTGTACAGGGTCTCATCCATGCTGATTTTGAACCCCAAAGGAACAAGCATCCGCAGCCTCTCTGGGCAGTCTGTTCCTAAGTCTCACCACCTTTTCAGTGAAAACCTTCCCTTGACATCTGTCTGAAACTGGTAATGAGTTTTTTAAATCAGCATGAGGCAATCAACATCAATTTGTGAACAATTTTATATTTAAAAGCAATTTAAAATTTAAAAACAATTTTGCATATAAAAGCATTACTTTGGAGCTCTTTGTCTTAAACAGGGAGTGCTCAGGGGTGCTTATTGGCTGAAGACTTGGCCTGGGAGCAAATAATTCCAGCCTGATAGAGGAAACTGGGAAGTGATGCTACTGTATTCTGTGAAGACAAGATACAAGCTGGCATCTCCCTGCTTCCTCTTACCTGCTGACATAAAATTTGCAAGGCCTGGAAGACAGAAACAAAGGAGTACCTTCTGAGATCTGTAAGCCAGAAGCTGTCACTCCAAAAGAACAGGCTTGAACACTTTGGACTATAAGTAAGATTTTTTACTCTTGTTTTAAGTCATTGTCAACTGAACAACACAACTTGTGGAGATCACAAGGATCAAGAAGAGAACTACTTTGCTGCAAATCCCCTCAATATCATCCCAAGGGGCTTAAAAACGTTTTAATTATTTAATAATTTCTCAGTTGTAGCCTCCTGTGACACAGCTTGAAAGAGCAGGAGCGAATAACAGTCTTCTGGCTTTATCATAAATGGTAGCCTTTAAATGATGCCCTGAATGTGAGCCCTTAGGAAGTTGCAAGGCAGCAGGCAGCCTCTCTAGAGAGGTTATCCAGGTGGAAAATCTGTGCCTCAATGCCCCAGAGTGCAGACTCCCCACCTACTATGAAAGCTTTCACCTTTTTTTAATGGCACTGGTTGACTTGTGTCCTTCATGGACCATATTAATATGGTTGCCCTTTTCCAGTTCTGAACCATTATCCACACCTTTTTCTCTTTCCATTCCCAGAGTTTAGTATCTGTTAGCTAGGGGCAAGGGACAGTCTCCTTTCTCTGTTCTGAGAAGAGATGAGAGTCCAGTCTTCCTCACTGTCACGGAGTTGACCAGATCAATCTACGTCCGTGACAGGGGTTACAGGCCTCTGCCCTTCCCCCCACCCCAGTCCCACAAAAAATGGGAAGGAAGGAAGGGAGGAAAAGAGCAGCGGCAACAATCTATGGAGGAAAACTTATTTTACTATAATATCAGAATAAAAGATAACACAATATAATACAATTTAATTGAAATTGAGATTAATAAATCAGACAAGATGAGAGAGAGAGTTCCCAGGACCGATTCAAACCTGAAAAGCTTGGAATGGCTAGGAAAGCACCCTCCAGCACCCACTGCAAGGCAGCAAGAGAGCACCCCCCCGACCCGGAAGGGCCAGATCCCGTGACTTCTGTAATGTACAGGGATAGGTACCTGGAATTGGGGCATTAACACTTTAATACCCCGTACACTACATGATGTTCTGATGTGGAATACTGAAACCCAAAACCAAAAAAAACATAGAACCATGACACTCATCCTGCAAGTTTTTTGCCATCTGTTGCCTCAGGATTTGAAGCTTCTTCTCCCTGCAGGGACTTACAACAAGGCTGTAACTTTATACCCATATCACTGTATGATCTGTACAATACCATACGGAAATTTCCCTCTCTGTTTGCTGGTTACTTCCTGATGACTCCTTTAATCTTTCTTTTTTTTTTTTTTTTTTTTTTTTTTTTTTTTTTTTTTTCTAATCCCAGTGTTATTTTTTTCTTATCATTGGTCATATGGATGTTTAGTCTTTAGAAAAATCTGTTATCTTTAAATAAATGATAGTCACTGAAATTCATACTGATTTAATGTATGACTGTTCAGAAATTTCTTGTCTCCAGAAATTATTTTCTCAACCCATTTAGCTATTTGATATAATAGCCCAAGGGTATTGAAGTAGCCCTGAATAATTTAGTTCTGAACTATCCAGAGAGACTGATGTCTAGAGTTACAACAACTGGAGTTAAGACACCAAATAGTAGTAATAATTATAGAATCATATCTCTTGGAAACAGAATACTAAGAACTGTACTGCTTAAAAAAAAAAAAAAAAAAAAAAAAAAGAAGACAAGAATAGGAAAAAGGCATTCTCAGTCTTCCAGATATAAAAGAAATTATCATGTAGAATAAGTAATGAGATTCAGTATTCAGTACCTATAGAAATGAAATTTTCAAAGAAAAAGGAAAATTAAATTGATAGTTATGGTGTGAACTCACACAATATAACAGAGTTATGGGAGACATAGTTAAATAGTCTCTTAAAAATAAGATGAGAAAATAATCACGTTTTCAATGAACATGGATTATTTGAGCAATTGATCTCTAATTCATAGGCTGATTCAAAATTGAAGTTAAAAATAAAGACAAGGAAAATTTTCTACCTGAAAAAAGAATGTAATTTAGGAATTACAAAAGTATTGAATTATAATAATAATAATAATAATAATAATAATAATAACAACAACAACAACAATAGTAAAAAAGAATTAGTCAGTTTTCTTAAACAGTAAATCTGGAATAAAAATTGTGGAAAATACATGGAATAAAGTTACAGATGTGAGATAAGATTCTGACCCTGACCAGCCAGGATTTTTCATAGAACATATGAATGGATGTTCAGAAGATTAATATTATTAATAATATTAATATTATTAATATTAATTATATAATAATTAATATAAAAATTAATGTTATTAATAATATTCCTTTGCTGCTCCTCTTTCTGGTCCATGATTTGCACTGGGACAAATTCTGTCCTTAGTTGTTGTTCTTTTTTTCCATTGGACTATATTGATTTTTGATGGACAGTCTGAAGAAAATTAAACAACAGTATTTAAAGGTTAACAAGATACAGTAGAGAATATCAGTATTACAAGAATATCAAAGGGAAGTAAGTCTGTAATAGAAAAAGAAAATAAAAGAATGTTGCTGAGCACCTCAGATATATTTCTGAGTTTAATTGTAGTAATTCAAAAATTATTTTAAAAAGGAACCACAGATTTTTTTCTGAATTGGTGGATTATGCAGTGCAACTAAAAAGCACTACACTATCTTCATAAAAGAGAACAGAACATAGAAGAATTAACTTACTGAATTCGTTATTAAAGTGTAATACTGTCAAACTCTAAAGACAATATTTTACACAGTGGATTAGGTCAACATGAGAAATAATATAGTAGAATATAAGCTATTTCTATATTACTAAAAACAAATGGATGCAAATTGTTTATATAATCGCACATTTCAAGTAATATTTCAACATTGATGAAGTTCAGAAAACAGAAAATTTCATTATAAGTATATTATTCTCTTCACATACATACAATTATTTTATCATTTTCTCAAGCTAATATACTCTGGTTTTGTGTTTCTATATATATATATATATTTTTAGGCATAATTTTGAACTGGATAGACTGTTCATCTGATAAACTGAAGCAAATTTGTATTAATATATTCTATGAAACTTTTTTCCCCTTATCCCTATAATAAATACCTGTAACTATTTATTATTTATTAGTAAAAGTCCATGAACAAAATCGAACGGACAAAAAACTAAGTACCAAATAAAACATACACAAACAAGCAAAAAGCACAATAAACAAACAAATAAAACACAACAAACAAAAAGGACTACAATATTTTGGAGCAACATATGTAATTCTTGCAAAACCAAACATTCAAAGAGAGAACCTAAACAGGACAATTTTGCAAGCTAAATACAATTGTGCCAGTAATTTACTGGGTTTGTATGTACAAACAATTTAACACTGACACCACTACTCTCAAAAATGTTTAGTTTTTTCAAGGTTTCCAAGGTTGAAGTGCTTTACTCCTCTATTGTTTCTAAGCATATACAATATAGTGTGCCTAAAGACCTGTCATATCCAATGAAATATGTTTCTGACCTGGGAGAAGAAAAAACCAATTTTTCTTCCTACAAGCAAGAAAAAAAGGAAAGAAAAAAAAAAAGAAAAACAAAATTTGTTCTGGTGAGATAACATTCATGTAATAGGACTTGGAAAAGCTCTAAAAGATCTTAAGACAATTCCTGGTGTACATGAAAGGAATAGAAAAGATTCTGTTGACTTCAGTGCAGCCACGATTTTCCCTCCTACTAAGAAATCTCTGGACTGGTCTAATTCTTCCGCTGATTTAACAGCTCTGTTTTTTAAGGCCCATATGTTTACAGCATGGTATCTAATTATTTGTTGTAGATTATTATGCTGTTTTCAAATTTTTATTGTGATTTTTAATTTTTAATACCTTTAATATCTGTATTTCCGTATGAATAGACATAATGGAGCATATTAATTCTAACTGTAACTGTAACAGACTTAAACTAAAAAAAACATATGTATGCAAATTATTTTCTAGGCACTATCCTGTTTTCTGTAGTTGTTTTTTATGTTGTTTTGTTTTGGTTTTTTTTGTTAAACAATTATGGACTTGACAATGATGTTATCTGGTGTGAAGATCAACCCTTGAGGACTATTCTAGATTTCCATTCAAGAAATAGTGATGCTCAAATAGCAAGGATCTCACAGATCCTTTTTGAATCTAAATAAATTAAAAAATACTCCAAATAAGTTAGAACATAGATTTTTTTTAATTTGCCTCTTAAATTAAGCAAGTTTTATTCTGTTGTGCAGTTACTTGAGCTCAGAACTTTCATTTTTTCTTTTGTATAAAGTTTTGTTGTTGTTGTTGTTTTTCAAAATAAAACAGCTACTCATTTGCAGCAGCCCTAGAAATACAAGAATGCTATTTAAAGTTGTTGTTTTTGTTGTTGTTATATTTTTCTACTATTATTTTATCTCCTCTTCGGGAATTTAATATGACATAAGTTCATTTCTCACATATAATATTTTGATATTTACAAATATCAAAAAAGTTATCTTTTAATTCCAAATATTAGCAAAATGCTTGTATATTCAAAAAAATAATAAAATAAAATTGAATAAAATATCTGGAATTACATATCAAAAATTACTATGTACTTAATGTATTATCATTATCAAGTCTTACGAGGACAGGCTGAGGGAGCTGGGATTGTTTAGTCTGGAGAAGAGGAGGCTCAAGGGAGACCTCATTGCACTCTACAACTTCCTGAAGGGAGGTTGTGATGAGGAAGGGATTGGCCTCTTCTCCCACAAACAGGATCTGAGGAAATGGCCGCAAGTTGTACCAGAGGAGATTTAAATTAGACATCAAGAAGAACTTTATCTCTGAGAGAGTGGTCAGGCACTGGAATGGCCTGCCCAGGGAGGTGGTGGAGTCGCCATCCCTGGCAGTGTTCAAGAGGTGTCTGGATGACATGCTGCGTGATATGGTTTAGTGCTAGTGGTGGCAATGGTGATGAGGAGATGGTTGGACTAGATGATCTTATAGGTTGTTTCCAACTTTGTGATTCTATGATTCATTATTTATTCAAAGTTACTTTTTTATTAGTTTGATGTTAAAAATGAGGTTTTTCTTCTGATTTCACTTCAGAGGCACTGCAGCTCAAAGCAGTGGGGCAATTGAGATTAATTCCAGTCTGGTGTATGCCCGATATTAGGCAGAATCCCATTTGCAGAAACAATGCACTTGAAATAGTATGCCCTTATTTACTGAAATCAATAATGATTCAGAAAGGTTGCAGTGGATTAAAACTGTCTTGCAGTATCATTATCATTAAAAAAGTAGAGTGACTCTGACTTCTGAACTCATATTAAAAAAAAAAAAGTACATTGTACCTGATGGTTATTGGCAGTACATCACTTTCAGTCTTTCACTAAGTTAAAACAAATATTTCTAAAGTATAAAATGGAAAAGCAGAAGATACAAAAACAGAATTGACAAAAGGCATGTGGCTATCTAAGGCTATCTAAAGTAAGCTACAAGGGAAAACACCAAAAATCCACTGCATTTTCTGTCAGCTGCTTTATCTTGAGGCTAATATATGGTCTGAAATGTAGGGGTATTTTTTATTGTGTTTTTTTTTTTTTTTTTTTTTGTGGTTTTTGTTGTTGTTGTTGTTGTTGTTTGTTTGTTTTGAATTATCTAAGTTCTGACCACCATGCTTTGTCTCATTTGCAACAGATAACACAAAATTAATTTAAATATATTGTTTCTGGATGAATTGATATAAAGCCAATTGATATAAAAGGAATTGATATAAGTCCAAAGTCCTGGCATACATGAGATCAAACCAGATCTAAACATTCTAAAAATTCACCCATTCTCTCATTCATAACTTTTACTATTTGATTTTAATATTGATTGCTTTGATAAATATTTTTATATTCAACCAATTTTCACCAGGCACTAATATTAATAGAATATTTTGGTGCTAGAGTAATAGAGAATAGCTTTCAAGTGTTTTATATGTGGATTAACTATTGTACATACATGTGAGTGAATTGTGAACACAAATATGACTTTGGATATTTTTCCTCCCAAATGCAAAGGTGGGATCATGATGACAAGCAAAAATACATCCATATCAAAGTGTGAAAGTCAAGAGATTCTTGGATTTCTCCCACAGTGCAGCAAATTGTTATACTCTGTGGTGATGAATATAAAACTCCAATAAAACCAGCAAGAAAAGAGAGTACACAAACATGCATAGGACTGAACCTGTAGAGCCAAACTTTCACCTTATTATTTCTTTCCCTAGATAGAAGTCATGATTTGTCCAAGAGCCTTACATATGCTTTAGCATAACTTCCAGGAGCATCTCATTCCATACTATGACGAAACACTTCCCAAAGTATGTGTTTATTACTCTGTGCTGACTGTAGAAATAAACTCTATCAAACTCAGTGAATTGATGTATAGATGTAGATGTATAGAGAGCTCCAAAAATTGAATTAGGTGTACTGCTGCTGGAGTTCCAAATGTCACACTTAAAAATCTTCTGTTTTTTTTCCTTACAATTGTTGTGAAAAAAATTAGAAAAATAAGTGAAAAGTTATATTCAAGACATAATCACAGACTATCATTCAGATGAGAGTTAGTGATATGAAAGGGAGTGTATGTAAACTTAGAAGAAAGTTTTATGTACTGAGATCCTATGAATATGAAGTCATAATTACAACGTCTGGAAGTATTCATCTTATGTTCAACTACTCTAAATGTAGTATCTGATTAAATTAATGAATCTAAGAAGGATTCTCACTTTATTGGATTTTCAAATTAACATTTTATAATATCCTTAACAATTATCTTCTTTAACTAGTACAGTTTTCAAGAATATCCTTGAGTAAACAGAATTCCATATACATAAATAAAATTATCTTCCAAGAACATTACAGAATTTATCTATGGAATATCAATGAATTTCCTACAATAATCAATTATGCCTTTGTATTACTGAGATTTGCTCAAATTTATCTGAGGTCTGCAAAAGTAAAACAAAAACAAAAACAAAAACAAAAGCAAAAACAAAAACTGAAAAAAAGTTGATCCAATTTCTAGGTATAACAGAGAATTATTTAAAATTTGAAGAGGCTTCATGGGGTAATGTTCCAGCTACAAAAGGGGTCTTGTTAAAATATTGATACTGCATTATCCTTAAATAAATTCAATTTTGAAATGGAATATAAAAAATTAAACAGTTCTCTGTAAGGCTGGATAGTTTCAATAAAATATTCAAAATGAAAACAGTTTTATCAGTCATTGTTTTTATTATTCTTGCTTCAGTTTTCTCTAGCTTTTTACTTTTACTATTCTTACTCTTCTTTGTGTTTATTTTCTCAACAACTTCACATTCCTGCTGCCCAGTTTAGTGTGCAATGACAAAAAGTAAAACATTCAATACTGAGCTTCTAGTATAGGATCAAAAGATTAAATTGTTAATCTCTCGGTAAAATTATTTCAAATCCAATAAATTTTCTGACATTTTCAACCCCAAAATAGCTACCATTTTTATCTACTAAATACAATGGAAAAATCATGCTTTGTTTTGGTTTGTTTTGGTTTAGCTCTTTGTTTTCATCTAGTTTCGTAAGCTAATACTGAAATTATTAATATTAATACTAATATTAAATAGAAATACTTCAATTGTGTCTATAGTAAAAGATGTTTCTTGCTTTACAGTGGAGACAATCTTTCCCAGTTACTGAATGAAGAGCAGAGAATTTGTTCCCCAAGGCTTTCCCAGTTGCCCCTCTACTGAGTGAAGACTAATATGTTAATCTGGCCCCTTGTTGATTATTCATTTCCTTCCTCAGTGTTTATATCAACAGTCCTATTCAGCGGCAAAGATATTTTTTCTAAGACAGTTATAGCAACTGCTTCTTACTCTTTCTGAGAGCTTTTGCTGTTTCTCTCTGAATATTTTAGTGTTATATTGAATTACTGCAGTGAAGTGGAATGAAAAAAATTACCATCTTCCTTTAACACCATAATTGAAAAGAAGTTAACAGAAGGCTAACATATACCTATTGTCTACAAGAAAAATATTGAAGGATAAATTGTTTGAAGTGTTTTAAGTGATTTTTTTTTCTGTTGACTTGTATCATTTTTTCCCTCTCAAGAATTTGATTTTTTTTTATTACCAAGAGCCGTGCTGCCTACTATGCTGAATCAGAAGACAAAGCCACTGAATTGTGTCTACGACTTCTGTTTTTTCTTTCACTCAAAAAAAATCTAATCTAATTAATCTTATTAATTTGGAAATATTTATGTATACAGATAAGTGAAAGCCAGTGAAGCCAGGTGGTCATTTTCTTCAGATTCTGCCTGACAGAGCAACAAATTTTCTAGGTCTGTTCCTGCAGTAATGGACTCCAAAGTTTTTATAGGCATTATGTTGCAGCTAGCATGAAACATTTTAGCCTGATGATAAGATGCTTTTATCCAGTACCTTTTGTTCTGAAACTTAAACACATAATTATTTCCTTTAATATGATTTTGTTTCTATTTTATTTTAACATTTTATTTAATCTTATCTAACCTACTTGTGTTGTATTGTCTTATTTTATTGTGTCTTATTGTGTCTTATTTTATTGTGTTCTTATTCCTTTAAATACAATACTTTATTATTTGTGTGTCTTTTCCTGAAAGGTGTTGAATATTCACAGTTCTGAATTCTTTCCATTTAAATGAATACAATTGAAACACAGAACTCTGTAGGGGATAGTGAGACATTCCAGAGTTTTTATTTATTTTTTTTTCAAGGAAGACACTGCTGGCCAGACTTGGAAGGCACTCATCAGTGTGTAGAGCCAGTGTTAAATTTCAAATTAATATGTGTTTTTAGTCTAGTAAGACACAGTATCATAAATGCAGAGAAGTAAAGCTCATGTACAATGAATATTATTTTATTTTCCTGGCATGACAGCTGCAGATGGAACTCACTTGTCTGCAAGGGGTAAAAGGATCCTAGCCCAGGAACTGGCGGGACTCACTGAAAGGCCTTTAAACTAGGTAAGAAGGTTAAAGGTGACATAATGAGGGCCACTGGGGTTGAGGGGGTAGTTCAAGGCTCAGAACAGAGCTTGATGGGTGATGAGGGTGGAGTTCGAAGGGATGGAGAGTGTCAGGGGGATGATGGTTCCCTAAAGTGTCTGTACACTAATGCACGCAGTATGGGAAATAAACAGAAAAAAGAGTTGGATATCAGAAAAGAGCTGGATATCCGCGTGCGGTCACACAGCTATGATCTCATTGCAATCATGGAGACGTGGTGAGGCAGCTCACATGACTGGAATATTGTCATGGAGGGTTACGTCCTTTTTAGGAAAGATCGGCTCATGAGGCAGGGTGGTGGAGTTGCTCTTTATGTGAGAGAGCAGCTAGAACGTATTGAACTCCACCGAGGGGACAGTGGTGTAGCAGTGGAGAACTTGCGGGTGAGAATCAAGGGGCGGGTTGGTATGGCTGACATTGTTACGGGTGTGTACTACAGGCCCCCTGATCAGGAGGAGGAGGTTGATGAGTCATTCCACAAGCAACTGGAAGTAGCGTCATGATCCCATGTGCCAACTTTGATCTCTTCCAGGACCTTCTTGGAGCTATCCCATGGGCCAGAGTGTTAGAAGGTAAGGGGACCTGTGAAGCTGGTTGGCATTTAAACAGCTCTTCTTCCAAGGATCAGTGTGTCCCTGTGAACAAGAAATAAGGAAAGGGTGGCAGGAGACCTGTGTGGATGAGCAAGGAGCTTGTGCACAAACTCCAAGGGAAGAAGAAGGTCCATGAAATGTGGAAAAAGGGTCTGACCACTTGGGAAGAATAAAGAAATGTTGTCAGGACCTGCAGGGATGTGACAAGGAAGGCTAAAGCCTGCAGGCAAAAGTGATAAAGGATAATAAAAAAAGGCTTTTGTAAGTATGTTAACAGTAAAAGGAAGACTAGGGAGAATGTGGCTCCCCTACTAAGTGAGGAGGGGTTCTGGTAATGGGGGATGCCAAGAAAGCAGAGATACTGAATGCCTTCTTTGCTTTTGTCTTCAGTGAAAAGAATTCCCTCGGGAATCCTGGACCCTGGAGGTTAGTGAGAGGGTCTGGGGAATGGAAGACTTCCCTTTAGTCAGGGAAGAGGCAGTCCGAAAATGCCTAGGCAACACCAATGTTCATAAATCCATGGGACCCAATGGGTGCTGAGGGAGCTGGAGGAGGCGATTGCTGAACTGCTCTCTGTCATCTTGGGGAGGTCTTGGAGAATGGAGGAGGTGCCTGAAGACTGGAGGATAGTCAGTGTCACTCCAGTCTTCAAAAAGGGCAAGGAAGAAGATCCAGGTAATTACAAGCCAGTCAGCCTCACCTCTGTCCCTGGAAAGGTGATGGAACAGCTTGTGCTGGATGCCATCTCCAGACAACTGGAAGAGAAGGAGGTTATCAGGAGTAGTCAGCATGGGTTCATCAGGGAGAGGTCGTGCTTGACCAACCTGGTAGCCTTCTATGATGTTGTTACTGGCTGGGTGGATGGGGGGAGAACAGTGGATGTAGTCTACCTTGATTTCAGTAAGGTGTTTGATACTGTCTCCCACGACATTCTTATAACAAAGCTAAGGAAGCGTGGGATAGATGAGTGGACAGTGAGATGGGTTGAGGATTGGCTGACTGGCAGAGCACAGAGGTTCACTGTTGATGGTGCAGAGTCTGGTTGGAGACCTGTAACCAGCGGTGTACCCCAGGGGTCTGTGCTGGGTCCGGTCTTGTTCAACATCTTCATCAGTGATCTTGATGAGGGGATAGCGGCCACCCTCAGCAAGTTTGCTGATGATACGAAGTTGAGAGGATTGGCTGACACACCTGAAGGCTGTGCTGCCATTCAGTGAGACCTGGACAGGCTGGACAGCTGGGCAGTAAGAAACCAGATGAGGTTTAACAAAAGCAAGTGTAGAGTCTTGCATCTAGGGAGGAATAATTACATGCACTGGTACAGGTTGGAGGATGATCTGCTGGAGAGGAGCTCTGCGGAGAGGGACCTGGGTGTCCTGGTGGACAACAGGTTGGCCATGAGCCAGCAGTGTGCCCTTGTAGCCAAAAAGGCCAATGGCATTCTGGGATGTATTAAAAAGAGCGTGGCCAGCAGGTCGAGGGAGGTGATCCTCCCCCTCTACTCTGCCCTGGTAAGGCCTCATCTGGAGTACTGTGTCCAGTTCTGGGCTCCCCAGTACAAAAAAGACAGGGATCTCTTGGAAAGAGTCCAGCGGAGGGCCACGAAGATGGTGAAGGGCCTGGAGCATTTCCCCTATGAAGAAAGGCTGAGTGAACTGGGTCTGTTCAGCCTTGAGAAAAGAAGACTGAGAGGGGACCTGATCCAGGTCTATAAGTATCTAAGGTGTGGGGGGCAGAGTGGCGAGGCCAGACTATTTTCAGCGGTGTGTGGAGACAGGACAAGAGGAAATGGCCAGAAACTGCAGCATGGGAAGTTCTTCAGAAATGTGCGCTAAAGAACTTCTTTATGGTGAGGGTGACAGAGCACTGGAACAGGCTGCCCAGGGAGGTTGTGGAGTCTCCTTCTCTGGAGATATTCAAGACCCGCCTGGACACTTACCTGGTGCAGGGAACCTGCTTTGGCATGTGGGTTAGACTCGATGATCTCTTGAGGTCCCTTCCAACCTCTACGATTCCATGATCTATGATTCTGTGATTTTATGAGCTTTTTAGCACAACTTTTTTTTATTTTTTATCTGTTATTTAAGTTCTCTTAATAGCTTATTCTATTACTGGTACAGATTTTCATCTAGAATGAAATTTTTTTTGTAGTATTTTCTGAATTTCACCGCATGTGTTGCTGATACAGTCGTAACGACCATTCTGCTGGAGTCATAGCCTTTCTTATGTTATTCAGCCATCTACAATTCCAGACTCATTGACAACATAAAGAAATATATATGTGTATATTTAATTATGACTTAGTGCCTGAAACACTGCAATTAGTGAAAGCTTAGATAGTGGAAGATGTGGCAGCTGTGCCCATTAAGTTTGTCATGTGTTCTTCAAGGTTAATAGAACAAGGACAGACAGATAATTGCACACTTCATTTATAGCACAACTCACTGCATACTTTTCTCAGTACATTCTGGGATGCAGAAGTCACCCCACTTCACTTTTATAAGCTGCAGATACTTCTAGAAAATCAGTATCTTCCTCTGTCAGAAATCTTTGATAAGTGCTTTGATATTGAGCTGACAAGGAATATGCAAGCCACTTGGAGCAGAACAGTCAAGTCTTCTATTGTTTGAAGAAGCTATGGGAAGTTCAACCCAGAAACTTGTCTCACTCAGAAGAAATGAGGCCAACGATCCATACCTTGTCCTGTGGAATTTACTTTCATATTCAAAGACATTGCTGATTGCAAAGCGATTTCCAGTCCTATTCCTAAACTGTAGACTCATGCTCTTGCCCATAATGCTATTTTTAATTTTTTTAAATATAAAAATTGTAAAAATTCAGGTTGAGTTTACCCTTTCTTTTACAGTAAGCCACTTGTGATATTTAATGACTATTGCAATGTAATACGAAGATATTCTGAACAATTAAGCAAAATGAGATTAATTTAGAATAATGGAAATCCAACCAAGTGTCATCAGCCATAAAATGAATACACAGCATTATCATCTTCCATTATAAACTGGTTTTGAAAAGGAAAATAAATATAGAGAATAAGTGGCATTGCAATGATGATCACTATGATTTTGCACCTTTCTCCTAATTGAATATTAAAATTATCTTTTCATACAATCAAAATATTCTTATAACGAGGACAGAAGAGCTTCTTGTTGTGATATATTATCACTGAATTGCACTAATCTTATAAAATCCAATGTTTTTGATTTTTTTTACAAATTTCTCAGTGAAGTGTAGGGTTTTTTATTTGTTTTTGTTTTTCTTAATGGGGAATACTATAAGCTATAATACTTTCTCTTTGTTAATTTTATTTACAAAACTGTGGTAAATAAAACACTGTACCATTGTGAGAGTGACCAAACAGTAACAGAGGTTTCTGAGAGAGCTTATGACATCTCCCTCTTTGGAGGTGTTCAAAAGCCACCTGGACATGATCCTAGCTGAGAGGCCCTAGATGTTCCTGTTTGAGCTCAGCTGTTCAAAGAGATGACCTCTAGAAGTCCCTTCCAAGCTCAACCATTCTGTGTTTGTGAGATAAAGAGAATAACAAGTGATGAAGAAAAGAGAGATATAAAATTAAAACAAAACAAAACAGCTAACAAAATGCATAAGTATATAACAGCTATGAAGTGACTTGGACAAATTAAAAAAAAAATAGAAATTTCCCGGAAGTAAATTTGAAATTTTAGATTTAAGAGCTCAATATATTTCATTCTCAGATGTATATGTGTGATTTGGGTTTTCTGATATCAGAGAGGACCCTCAATCAATATTACAGTTCTTAAATTTCCAAGCACGATAGGAGGTTTGGCACTATCTATCTCCTACACAAATAGTCATAACAGTAAAGAGCAATAATTAACTGAATGTCATTAGTCATCTCTCCCTACCTGAAACAACATTTAATTAATAATTCTTCAATTCTACAAGCCTTCCTGTACAATAATTATTCAAGTGAGCAATGTATATTAATCAAGAGTAGTGTTTGTGCTCCTCAGAATGCTGAAGTTCTTCATCACAGGAAGAGTTTAAACTCCTTAGCCTGACTCTCTACTGAGCATGTGTGTGTAGGGTGAATAATGGGAATTCTCTCCTGTTCTCAGCTGTAGCTTTTAAAGATTTTAAACGTAGTATTCCTGTGGTATATGACAGAAATAAGAAGTACTTTTGATATTAGTCATGCTGAAACAGTAGCATATCTTTCACCTCCTTAACTTGTCTTGAGAATCAATACAATTAAAAACTTCTTAAGATACAATTTTTAACAAGATACAAAACTTTTGTAAATAAACAAACAAAAAGAAACAACACAAGAAACCAACCAACCAATTAACAACAACAAAGAACCCTAACACATCACAGTTCTGTAGCACTCTGCTGGATTTTCTGAGCTAATGGGATGTGGATTTATGCTTAAAGTGAATCATTATTATAATTATTCCTCTCACTTGCTGTAAAATATCTAAAGCTGTGTCACTGACAGCCAGTGAAGGAAAAAAGTTATCATTTATGCTGTTGTAATAACTCCCACATTGATTTTCATACCTTCAGTGATGCTTATTTTATGCATGATTACATTGCTCACACACGTCTGTTGATAATGAGGAGAGTGTCATTATGTAATAGTGTTGAAGATTGCTTTTGATAAACATAATCTACTTTGAGCTAGTTCTTGCAAGTACACACCTACCTGCACTTAACACAAATAGACTTCAGTATGCGCTCTAACCAGATCAAGTTAGAATGAATACAAACATGCTGGACTGCATTAGTACTGATTTAAAAAGGTTGATCCAGCATGAATGCATTGGGTACTCTGAAAGACTGATAGTGAAATCCATTATTTGATTGCTCCTGTATACACTGAGCAAACATTTACCTTCATTTTCTTTCTTCGTTTCATCAGTGACCACTGTAAAATTACAACCACCAGACTTCTGCTATTACTTATAAATGTTCTAAATAACTGGCTAAGAAACTGGAGAAAAGGAGTAAACATGCTATACTAGCTTCATTCTCCACCTTTTGCTATAGCTTCTTGAAGGCGAGATTCATCTCTTTCACTGTTTTTATTTTCGCAGTCATTACTGCTACCTTTTTTATTCCAGAGTAATTTGTGTATTTTTAAGAGCAGAACAAAGTCTAGAAGCAATTTATCTAATCTTCCAATGCCATATCAGAATAAATGAAGTGGGAAAGGTAGGGAAGTTTTTATAACATAGATTACTGTGAAAATGATGCCTCCTATTTATTTCCATAGAAACCACAACGGACACAGAGAACACAATAACATTATTATGTATAAAAAAAAAAGTTACAAAACATTATTTTTCAACATGGACACCACAATTAGCTATGCATTTTTATCCACAATGAGCAAGACTGCATGCTGAGCTCATAAAAATCTGCACCACTGTCACTGCTGAAATGCACATCCTACTTCTTCACTGTGATCACATCCACTGTTTGGTCTCCATAAACATTCAGCAAGCACTGATGAGTGTTACTGCATGCAGTTTTTTCTGCGTGGAGGAATTCAGTGATGCACCTTTGCTTGATATGCATTTCCACATCAGATTCCTTTTTGTTATATTGCTCCTCTGCTGCCATCTGTCCCACAGCAACAAAATTGTAATGGAATATTGTCAGGAAGGTTCAACCTCTACAGCCATATGACCAACATTCAGCTCTAACTTCATGGGCTGACATAATAAGAAGAGTCATTACTTTCAGAGTAGCCCTTGAGGAAACACTACTGATTTAGCAATTATGGTAGAATAAGAATATGGGATACATCTCTAAAAGAAAATAAATGAATATGTTGCACATTATTTAGGCCAAAAAGCTTAATCTGATATATTAACCTTCAAAGAGAACAGCTGTTGGACGAACATTAATTGACAGTTGCAAAATTGTTGCTAAAATATAAGACAGATAATCTATTTTCTTTGTCAATAAGAAATATCACTGATATGCTTATCTTAGCAAATTTTCTGTGATTTACATCAGTGTTTTCAAATAAATTTAATAAACAAGATGAAGAAATGTCATAGCCTCAAAGATCCTGATGCAATAAATCCTCTTCTTGAGTTGGAGATCTTGCTTCCAAATATGCTTAAGGACAAGAATTCTCCAGCTGCAACATCATAAAGTTATTTACAAGGGTGTTTCCATTCTAAAAACATATTTTAAAGGGGAACATTGTGAATTATCTTATGCATGAATTCCCAGCTCCTGATCTTGACCAGTTAAGGAAAATTTCAGCACATTTTAAACCAGGTATACTACAAAATACCTTACTTTCATCTTTCCTTATTTAGCTGTAGTTCACTGAAATTTCTACTTTTTCTCAATTTTACAATCCTCAAGTTGCCCAAGTAAATTTTTCTTCAAAATTCATCAGCTCTATTTCTTTCTCTGATTAGACCACGAGAATAAATTAATCATCTTGAACAAATCTGGAGGAACTTTGAAAGCGCACATTACATCCACTAGTGCCAAAATATTTTACTATTTTATTTATTTTATTAACTGTTACAACAGCAGAAGTAGAGGTAGACTACATTTTCAGTGAATGTAATAAAATATTTTACTACTTTTAATGCATTGACTAACAGCGTGTATTCCCCTTATGAGAAAGCATTCACAACAGGTTGTCTTCCCACATGGAACCCTGCAGTTGATTATAAATTATTGAACTAATGCATGAATTATGGAGAGAAATTTTAAGACTGCACCATATAAGAAGATTTTTTTTTTTTTTTTTTTTTTCCATAGCTGGTGATAGATTTTTCTACTTTTCCAAAATCCAAGTACAAATCTCTGCTCAGAATTAAGCTGGGATCTCACACAATTGGTGAACTGTGCCATTCCACGGCATTAGGAAGCATTACAAAGACACCATCACAACACTTTTATTGCCTCTTGGTTGAAGTTATTCAAAGGATATATAGCATATCTAATAACCTGCAGGTGACAGGTTATGACTCAGTCAATATTCAGACATTTTTCTGCACTGTCACTGTTAGACATTAATTTGCCAAGAGATGATAAACTCATAGTTGATGATAAACAACATAGTTGAGTGAAAGTAGTTAAAAGTTTTACAAATGGCAGAAATTTCCAGATTTTATATAGCGATTCTTAATAGAGTATCTATAAGCATATTTCTGCTTTTTGAAACTATCAGAATGCAATATAATATCAAATTTCTTACATGACTCCTCTCTAGCTTCCTCCTTTTTTTTATTTTCTAATATTACTTCTCTCTCAAAATGCATCTCCTTCTATATTTTAAATATTCATAAAAAGTGCTGATGAAATGTCAGTTCTGTATCTCACCCTTGAGGTAGATAAATTACTTTTTCCTGTTAAACAGGCTGTAATGTAAATTAGAATTTTTTAAAATGTCATTCCATTACCAAATTGGAAATACTTGTGATGAATCTAAAGTAATACAGAAAAGTCAAGAAAAATCCATATTATATTCATTCAAAAGTATTAATTTATAATTAGCTTATATGGCAACAAATATGATTTAGTTACGTGAGACACCGTGTATTGGATAAGAAATGCCTGTCACTAAGAGCTCTGAAAATTGCTGAAAAAACTGAAAATCTTCAGGGAAATTAAGCTTTCTTTAATCTTTATGGTATGTGTAATTACAATATATGTAGACTATTGAAAAAGATACAGAATACTAAGCTTATGACACCAGCAGTATCCCAGTAATTTCATATTTCTAACACTGATACCTGTGAAAGAAACATATGAATGTAACCAGAATTACCTGTTTAATCTGTTGTCAACAAAATTCACAATAAGAAGTAATATAGTCAATGTCAAAATTTGTTCTAATTTATGCCAAAAAGGACAACTACTTATTCTCTAAGAAGCAGGTGCCTCCTAGAGAATAAGGACTGCAGCAGCCAAATTAGTGCTTATTATTCAGTTTTTTTTTTTATTTTGATACTGAAGTGAATTGAAGTTATTCCTGGAAAAGTAATATTTGGTTCTGTTATTTTTCATTTATTTTCCCAGATAGAGCAAATGTCTGAAATTTCAGGCATTCTCATAAAACAGGGCTTTTACTTTCCCTCACCATTTCAGTTATGAGCCTTCAGCAGAAATTTTCAGGTGACGACATGCAAGAAAGTGTCTGTACAATAGATGAGGTCAAATAAAGAGTAAAGAACTGCTGCTTTTTATCTTTGACACTATGAAAAAATTACACAAATCTTATTCTACAATTATTGAAGGTTTTTTTTTTTTCCCCAAGCTATTTGCATTTAAAACTTTATATTAGTATGTAATTAAATAAATATGAAAGTATTTATATTTGCAATATGCACCATAACTATCAAGAATTCCTTTAAGAGAGAAAAACAACATCAACAACAACAAACCAGTTGCTGTTGACAAAATGGGTGTCAAAAAACAAAAACAAAAGAAAACAAACTGACTGAACATTTTTTCCTTTCCTTTTGTTCAAGTCCCAGTTCCATTAAATCTTTCAGATAGAACTTCCTTTGTGGAAATTTATAATTCCCACTTTCCTCTTTAAAACAGTAGGTGTCCCTTACACAAGCTATAACTCTTGCATAATTGGGCAGCCTAGGATTCTTTCCAAATCTTCTGTGACAGCCATAATTTTTCATGAACACATCTGCCATAAGTTTACAAAAATCTAGTAACAATTATCCAAAAGAACTAAATCATGTGGATTATGCAGCGCCTGCAAGATGTTACTGAGAAAAACTTGTATTTTTCTTTTCCACCATGAAATGCTTATTCTATCAACTTGCATTCTAAACATCTCCTAACAGTATATAGTATAGGCTTCCTTCTATCATTTGTTTCCACACGTATTACTATCTTATTGATGAAAGTATGTAACTTTATATGGAAAACATGGCCATTTGCCATAGAGCACAGTATATTACTCAAAGGAAATATTCTCTGAATGAACTGTTTTGTTCCCACGTAGATTTGGAAATCTGAAAGGTAGAAAGCGATCTTGGTAGCTACCTTGTTGTTTGTAATTTTAAGTCAAACTCCAGTCTGCTCAATATTAAAATTACAGTTTGTTTGAGCAGATATAGGTGCTGGACTTTTTTGCATGATCACATCATGGTTCAGATTTAAAAAATAAATAATTTTTGACTGAGTTCTCACACTTTCTTTGTGATGAAATTTTCCAAGGAGTGACCTGGCTCTAACTCCATTTTAACTTTTCCATAGACATCAGTAGGATTCCCCTTTAGACGCCTTTAGTAGGGCTGATCACAACCAGGCTCTATTCATATACCATTTCCTCCAGCCTTCTGACTGGCTCTGTGGTCTCTGCTGGGTACACTCCAGTGTATCTGTCCTGTGGAAGAGTCTAGCTGTGTACTCAGAACTTCAAATGCTGCTTCAGAAGTGCTTTACAGATGGTGAAGACCTACTTGGATCTCCACTGATGTGAGAACTTCTCTTTCTAATACAGCTCAGTATAGAGTTGGCTTTCTTCACTGAAGGTCACATATATCTTTTATATATATATATATATATATATATATATAATATATATTATAAATATATATATATAAGTCTTCCCAGTTTTCCCAATATCTAACCTGAAAGCTCAGGGACCTAATTTATAAAAAGGATGGTCTTAGAGCTCAATGGCATTTTACACTATAAAACTGGACTAAATGTTAAGCTCTGAGTTTAATTTCTCTATGTCTGTCTCTGTTCATCACCTGAAAAATAATTTCAGTTCATCTCTTCTTAGGGATGACACACACACACACACACACATACACACACACAAAATAATGTGTATAATACATTCAAGTTCCCCAGAGGAAAAATGCACAAGGAGATAAATAATTCTGTCTTTGGAGCAACATTTGATTTGTGTACATCTAGAAAAAGGCTAAATAGATATTAAAAATGTTGCAAAAAGTGCTTGGTAACAGAATTCTATGCATTTTGTATACTTGAAAAAGGGACTCTGCAAGAAGAGTATGAAATTTTATTATACACAATGTTATGACATATATGAAGGAGTCAAGTTATTAATTGTGAAGATTATTTAATTGCTTAAAATTAGCACAGAATTAATTGAATTTTTCTACTGCAGTAAACTTCGTACACTGACACACTTTTATGCATAACAGTCCTAATTAACTCTTTATGGTTATACCAGTCTAAAGTTAGTTCGGCATTATCTGAAGCATCAGCCTCTGCTGCAGGCAGCAGTATTGATATGCTGACAGTCTTCTTCACTATAACAAAGATTTTCGTTAAATTATACCTTATATGACATTAAAAGTAAATACTATACTGAAAAAATAAATGAAATAGAGTTAAATAAAATAAAAAATCTTTCCAAAATATTGTACATGCTGAGACTTTTAACATTCACTCTCTATAATAACATTGCTCACCATACAAAAGGAAATATTAACATAGTTCAAAAGTAGAATATTTTATGCAAATATGTCAGTTCTGCATTTTTTTCATATGATACAATAATGAAAATATGGTGGTGGTATCTTTCAGTGTTTCTATTTGGTTGTCTTGCTTTTGTAATGGAGAACTTAGAGGGAACAATGTGCTGGGATATGAAATTGGTTCCAATCTCCCCCTCAAGTCAATACTACGTAAGCCAGCATCTCCGAAACTCACTATTATAATGTTTAAATTGTTGTAAAGGAAGGCTTAGCTTAGGTTCTTTGTTATTGTTCATGTGAGCATGTCTATGTGGAGACAGACAGAATACTAACAATATGTGTGGCTGAACAAACTGTGCCACATACATGCACAAACCATTGATTAAAATACTATGTTCTGCTCCACAGGTCACCTAAAATGTCAGCTAAAAACTACTTGAATGTAGTTTGCAACTCTGTTGTGACAATTCAAAGTGAATCAGGAACAAGAGCTGAGAGCCATGTTTAATGCACAGTGTAGTTATATGCATTATAATATATGCATATAGTTATACCCATTGTAATATACACAAGAATATATATTCTTATACATTTTTACTAGGGACCGTAAGCTGATGATTAACAAGATTTTGGATTTCAGCACTTGATTCCGCTCTTGACAGCATTCATGCTAAATTTCTTGCAATGGAAATTTGAGAAATGGATCTCATAATGCAGTTCTATGCTGAAGGGTATGTTGCAAGTCTGATTTGGTCAGTGTAACACTTCACAACATGAATAGAAATCTTCTGCTGATATGATGTTTCTCAACCTTAGTCATATTAACTCTAGCTCTGTTGATTATTTGTCAAGTACAGTTAGCATTGTTTATTCTCTCTCTTAAATTCCTATAAGATACATTATTAAAAACAGGGAGTTAAAATGCGTTATTAAAATTTGTATTGTTTCTAAAATATTAATTTCTACCATTAAAAAGGTTTTAATTCGTATTCATATTAAGGATTTTTGTCTTGCCATTTTGTTCTAGAGATATTCATTCTTAATATCTCAGAGATTTTTTTTTATACTGGTATTCAAAGGATCATACTGTTGTTATTAACACCTTGCTGCAGAACTGTAATGTGTCTTCATCGGAAAGTTGTTGCATCAGCTGTTATAAAAGTCAACTGCTTTCTAAATGGCAGTAATATAATTAAAATGTTCAGCAATAGAATCATGCAAATTAACAAGGCAGAGGAGACACTACTGGGGAATTTAAATTAAACCTAAAAATCTGAAATGTAAAAACCTAAACCTAACTCTCATTTATCAGTGCATGACAGCTGCTCGCAATACACCTTTTAGTATTTGATGGGATCTATTTCTGTATATCCCACGAGATATTACTTCACCTTTTTCCTCCTGTATGGATCTTTACCTGTCAAAAAAAAAAAAAAAAAATCTTCTGATCTGTAACAATGTTAACAAAAAAAAAAAAAAAAAATCCTGAATGGACAGTCAGTATATTTTTACTATTCTGTCTTTTTATGTTTTAAATTATTTATTATTAATTATATTTTTAAAATAGAAATTAGAAGCCAAACAATTAATAGTGTAATATATCATTTTATCCCACTTTTTTAAAGTATCAGTCATACATATGTGTCATATATAGATATAAAACTAATTGTTATCCATGACAGAATAGACCTACTATGACACAAAAGAAAAAGGAAAGTTTTTACAGTGACCTCACTGATAAATTTTCAATTCATAAGAGACTCATCACAGATTCAAATCCATTCTTTGCTTGGCTTAGATCAGATATTCAAATTGCTTCATTCTCATGAAAGGATCATAATCAGAGAATCTATAAAATTTTAAGATTATTTTATTTTAGTTTTATCCATTAAACATATTTGAATTTAAATACAATAGGATATACCAGGATATACCAGACATTCAGAAATCCAATCAGGAGGTAGTCACGTGGGAGAGTCCGGTTTGACAGTGCTTCAGAACACGCCTCCTTTCTCTCATTGTTCCTGAAAGGAAAAAATTAACCTGTCTTAAGCAACTAGCTCTGGAATGCTGCAGTCATTCTGAATAAAGTATTTCTGTCTAATCATATACGAAAAATGTAAGTTTTTGGAAGTTGTCCAGCACAGGCACTTCATATCTGCACAGTATTTGTAACTGGTAACTACATAACTAGCAGCTGCCTCTTATTCACATCTAGGAATGTTTTCAGTGGACACATCAGTCTATCCTTCATTTCCTAAATAATATTAGCCTAGAACTCAATTACCTACCTTACGTGAGAGGGCACCTAAAAGTTAGATGCCTTAATCTTGAGTAAATTTCAATTTCCTTTTTGTTTTGTGTCCCTTCAATCCATGCTTCTTTTCTTTTCTTCTCTTTTCTTCTCTTTTCTTTTCTATTTGTAAGAAGGAGGAGGGGTTGAGTTTCTCCTCTATGGAAGAAACTGGACCCTGAAGCAAGCCAAAACCCTGCCTGCCTGGTCTTTGAGAAAAACAGTGCACACACTGCTGTGTCATTCTCTTTACAATAGCTTGAGGCTTTTAGTCACACACTCTTTTCTCAGCCACTTCACTGACCTGCTCTGTATGCCCTAATATTCCCTCTTGGCAATGTTTACTTATATTTGCAAGTATTTTATATCATAAAAATGCATAAAGAAACCCAAGGGAACTGAACGGTCAGACCCTAAAGTGTTACTATATTTCTGTGCATAAAGGAAGCAGGATTTCTCTTAGGCAAACAGCATCACCCTGTCTTTACTGTTCATCTTCAAGAGTGCATTTGAAAAGTATGTCTGCAGAAATGAAGTAATAATATATATTTTGGGTAAAATTATTTTGAATAGCCATTAAGAGTCTGTGACAAAGACATTGAGTATTTGATTTGGAGTAACTAGAGGCAGAGAAAGAAAGAGTTTTCACAAAAAAACACAGGTTAAATACATATAAATATCCTTTCAGGCTTAGAATCTACTTAAGGAGTTCTCGTACCGAAAGTATATATACATGTACATATAAAAATGGTACTTTTGCCAATGAAGAGTTACCTGCATTGTATTCTGATGAGCCAACCATCCATTCAGAAAACAAATCCCTGCTGGAAGAACATCATTTTTTGCAAAGATTGAGTTGATTAACAAATTAAAACAAGAGATGGCCCCACATAACTAGAATATATGTGCTGTAGGAAAACAAAAACAAAAATAAAAAGGAGGAGGTGGGGGAATAAAGGAAAAAAAGTCAAAGAAGAAAAGATTCACAGTATAAATCTTCTTGAGAAATTCTGAGATATTTAACAACTTTCTTTCTTTAAGAAAAACTTGTAAGGAAGTTAAACAGTTACATCTGCAAAATAATGAGGGCATACCCTCTGTTTGGAAATTCATAATACAATAATAATTCATGATCAATAAAATAAATTGTGATTACACACAATATCTGTGCCTTCCAGAATCTTTTCATTTCCCTGGAAATCTTTAATATTTCCAGTAGCCTGAGGAGATGTTACATGAAAAGAGAATGTGACTTTACTGTAGACAGCAAAATATTCCTTTGGCAGCATCAGTTGGCCTTGCATACACTCAACTTGTGAGCATTTGTTCAGGGGCCTTTTTCTCAAATAAGGAACAAACTGCTCCAGCTGCAGGTCACTCAAAGCTAAAAAAAAAAGATCCCAGGGACAAGGCAAGCCAGCAAGTTTATCAGCAGTTTAATTCCCCAAGAGGGCACAAGGGGCCACTACATGCCCATTAGCATAGCCAGTGCTGGAGTCACAGACACAGCAGAGACAGTGAAGCAGCTGGCCAAGAAATCAGCCAAGGGCTTTGCAATGGACACAGATGTTACTGATAAAAAATTTATTCTAGACCTTGGCATCTGAGTTCTTTATCTGTCAAATGTGTCCTGTGTGAGGCCCCAGCTGTTAAGTTTCTCATGAAAGGAAAAGATGGGAAAAAGCTAACTGCATTTAGATTACAGCACTATGATTCCTTCTAAAGAACTCTAAGTTATTTCAAAGGGTCAATGTTTCATTTATTAATGCTGTTCTAAGTTTTTCTGGTAACTTTTTTCTTTTTTCTTTTTTTAATCCCATAAGCTATAATGGTCCAGCACTTACTACAAGTAAATCTGACTCCAGCTATATCAGTAGCAAACTGTATTCTCTAATACAGGAGTGGGACTGTCTTCTAGGAAAGAAAACTCCCAGTGAAATGAGTATTAATAGTCTCTAAACTTACTTGCTATATCTATGGTGTTAGAATAATTTAGCCATGCAATGTCTCACGGCCCACCACCCAGTACCACCCAACTAATCCCCAAGCAGTGGCCCTCTCCTTCATGCCCCCACAGCTTTATTGCCTCCCACTCTCCCCTCCCCTCATCTCCCCAGGAGACTCTTCTTAATCTGCTTGACTCTGTGGTGTGTGCTCCATAACCTTCTCATCTTCAGCATTAGGGTAAGGCCTTCAGTTTTGCACTTTCTCATTTTATTTGATTTATTAGCTTTATCACAGAATCACAGAATCACAGAATTGTAGGGGTTGGAAGGGACCTCCAGAGATCATCGAGTCCAACCCCCCTGCCAAAGCAGGTTCCCTACACCAGGTCGCACAGGTAGGCATCCAGGCAGGTCTTGAACATCTCCAGAGAAGGATTTTACTTTAACTAACTTTACTTTACTTTAACTTTTTACTTTAACTAACTTTAATTCCAGTTATATTGCATTATACTGTGTTATCTCACATTCTACTACCAAATTTAGTGAATTAGTTTTCACCCTTAGCTTACTACCACTATTTTGATCTTAGGCCCATCTCCCTACCTTTTACCTTTTCCACCTTCCCACTCTTGTGGGTGTGCATCCACGAGTCCCCCTGTCAGTAATGAAACTGGGCTGAACTGGCCCCAAACTGTTGAAAACAGTGCAAAGAGTATGTTACATGGCATAATATAACACAGAAAACATTTGAAAGGCAATTCAAAAACAAGATAACAGTTTCTCTTCAGTACATAAAACAAAACCTCTGGTTTCACTGATATATTTATATTAAATAGACAAAACTTCTCTTTCTCTTAAAGCACAGCAAGAGGATAGGTGTTACGACTCACAAAAATTTATAGGGAATTTTTAATGTGCATGTCCTTGCCATAAGCATATAATATGAGACTATTTCTTTCCTTCCTGTATTCTCTCTCTCTCTCTCTCCTATGGCCAAATTGTTATGGAAATAATTTATCTACTATATTGCTATACCAATGAGAAGGCAAATTTAAAAATAAATAAATAAATAAACAATCCCAACATGTAATTTAGTTATTAACTGCCTCCTAGGAAATGTGAATTTGTTTCTCTCAAATTGAAATGAAGCAATAATTGAACCAATACAATCTGCTTCACGGTTGTCCTGACTCATAGGCTATGATATCAAAATGAACAGCAATATAATTAATTATTCTTTTCTGATTTTGTTTTCTGAAGATAAGCAATTTTTCAGTTCTTTTCAAAACCAATTGTACCTAGGTACTCTGGGTAGTATACAGTAACTTAAAGTGAGTCATTCAGTCACTGGGGAAATCACCAAACCCCAGAATAGACTTTTTATCTTTGAGATACTTTCTGACCTCAGCCTTGTTTTCCTTAGTTTCTTTTTACTAGCTGCCTTTTAATGCTTCTTTGAATATTCCACTATTCACAGAAGCACTGGGTGGTCTTTAAAAGAATCTTACTGCCCTCAATTAACTTTTTAAGTAGATGGGAGACTAATACAACATTTTTGGCTTTCACTCAGAAGCAACAATGAAAAAACACTAATCTTTTAAGGTAACTACATTCCTTGCAGCACCGGAGCTTGCTTAGTTGCTTGAGTAGGTATCTTAGCTACATAAAGGCCAGTTGTATGGTGAATTGCTGCTTGCGGTACTGATGTTCAGTTTATCAGGATGGAGATTTAAGTGAGGTGGTGACTTCACATATTCCAGAATTTTTTGTGTCCTTCACAATAATTAGGGCATCTGAGGAAGAGCAGGAAGAAACTAGATCCAGAAGCAGCTTAGATATAGACTTGGAGATGAGTATACAAAC
The DNA here is from genome assembly GCF_951394365.1 of Tetrao urogallus. Classification (NCBI taxonomy): domain Eukaryota; kingdom Metazoa; phylum Chordata; class Aves; order Galliformes; family Phasianidae; genus Tetrao; species Tetrao urogallus. The sequence goes on along the minus strand of NC_136813.1, from coordinate 35,826,426 downwards.
ATGGAAATCGTCTGTCTAAATGGTAGATGCAACCAAAGGACAGACTTGGAAATTTATTTCTGTCCAACATCTCCAGAAGTAGATTTAACCAAAGGAGTATCGAAGGACTAGATACATAAGCTAGTGACTATGAAAATACTAATGGATATGAAACTTAGTTCTCACTCTATCAAACCCAAATTTAAATTTCACATTTCCTCAGTAATCTGTCCTTGTGAAAAAGAGAAAAGATGTTTCTCATTTTTCTTCAGAGAACTGTTCTGCATTATCTGCATACTTAATGGCAGTGAGAGAGACCAGGAGAGTAAAAAAGACTCCTTAGCACTCTAAGTAATGCATTAATCAAGAATGTCTGTCCTATAAATTTTAAATTGTTTCATGAGAGGGAACTAATTCAAGAAGAAGACTCCGAGAGAAATTCTACATTATAGCCAGTTGCAAGACAATGAGGCTAGAAAATATTCTTTAAATTTTTAACTCTTAAAAAGAAAGAGTTAAAGTCTTGAACAAGTTAAAGACTTGTTCAAGTCAACAAATGTAGGCAAGATAGCAAATGTTTGGCACTGTGAATAGACCATCCTCATACAAAAATCTGTGATAAATCAATTTAAAGTCTATTCAGATTTAAAGATTTCAAAGTAATTAATTTTCTTATCTGAACTAGGCTGAATACGCTGTAATGAAACCTCAAACTATAAACTCTAGCAAACAAAGAATGAACAAATCTAATTAGCATTTGAATAAAGCTTTTTAAAAGAAAAAAGAAAACACCCTCTAAATAATTCACTGTTTCTGATGAGTCAGCTAGTTGTACTCTCTCCTTTTCAGACTTGATTCAATTCATTTGAGTATGTTCTTAGTTTTAAGAATGTGTATAATCCTATTCCTATTTAGAAAATAGCTCAACACTTGTCAACATTCCTTACTTAAGTCAATTACATGCTTGAGTGGTTTACATAGTTGAACTTCATGTGAATAGGGGTATGAGTATGAACCAATGAATCAGTATATTGCTACTAAGCCACTGGAAATAATAACTTTTCAATAAAATGAAGCAGACACAAAAGTCATTCTGTGTTTTACATAAGTGAATGCATATAGGCTTCTTATAATCTGAATACTAGTAACTGCATACTTAATTCTAGTTTGAAAGTCATACAAATTATGTGATAAATATATTTTTAACATACAGTTGATACCAAATTTCTTTCTCACCAGTCTTCAACTATGTCTAGGATTTAATCAGAGTTTTTAAATTGAAATTAAGAAATAATATCACTTTAAAAATGCAACAGTAACACGTTAGCAATTATGAAATGAAACTTTCTCTGACAATATTGACAAATAGTTTTATACATACATATTTTAATGACTGCTTGTATACTTCAGAATGTTCAATTGTTTTTTGTTTGTTTGTTTGTTTGTTTTAATCACTTCTATTCCATTGCAAACACAGTTCAATCTAGAAGGAATTTACATACATGTTGACCAACTGAGCTGTAAGTGATAAAATTTATAACTTTATTTTCATGTCTCCAGAAGAGTAAAGACAAATTGATGGGAGGGAGTGACAATTTCAGTGTATTTGAGTAACTCTGTTTTGTTTAGTTTTTACTTATGCCTGTTGTGAAAAATATGTGTAAGTAAAAAATGTTTAAGGATCTCTGGATTAAAACACATGAGAACATGCTAAATTAACATATCTGTTGTATTTGAAAACATGCATAAATCAGAGATGCTTTCTGGATCAAGTTCAAACAGATAAATAAATGTAGTCTGTCTAAGTTACAATATTAAAAATATCACTGAAGCCAAAAATCTAATTTGAATCATTCAGTGGAAGGATTTTTACACCTTCTGTATACTTACTATGTGCCTATTTTCTGTTACTATACATTTATTTTTAATTGGAATTCAATAACATCTAGATCAATTTAAGAATATTAGGCCGCCATGAGGCCTCCTCTCAGATGTCTTTTCTCTCAGCTGATTAAAGTGCTCCTTATAGATCTGGCCCATCTACGCTCTTCACCATCTTTGCTATCCTCCTTTGGATGCTATCTAGCAATTATATTATATATATATTTATATATATAGTTATATATATATTATAAAAATATTTTTATGTGATGGTACTCAAAACAGCACACAGTAATTGAGACTGCTCTAGACAGTCCCTTTCTTTGGTGAGCTAGCAATATTGTACATTACGTTTTGGCCTAGCTGCATGTTGCACAGTAGATTCTGCGAGAAACTATCAAAAAATTTGCTGAAATCCAAAAAGATTATATCAGATGGCTTCCCTTTGTCAAACAAAAAGTTTGCTGAAATCCAAAAAGATTATATGAGATGGTTCCCTTAGTTAGGTTAGATGACCTTGAATAAGTTAGATGACCTTGTGATAAAAGAAATTAAGTTTGTTAAATGGGACTTCTCTTTATGAACCTGTGTTGACAATGGCTGCATAGTCTTCCAGGTGTTTTTTGTTGTTGTTTGTTTGCTTTTTCCTCAATAACTCCCAGAATAGTCTTCTCAATAACTTAGCCAGGCACATCACTGTATTAAAGACAAAGGCAAAGAAGGTTTTAAACATCTTTAGTTTGTCTATGTCCCTGACCTGTAGTTTCCTAAGTCCTCCTTCTTCCCTTTCTTGTAAATGGATTGATGTTTCTCTTTTTTTTTTTTGCCTGACAGCCACAGCTTTTCAATATGATGAAGAGCAGCTCAACTACCACATCAATCAGCTCCTTTAGGACACTAGAATGCACATCATCTGTCTCCATAGACTTGTATACAGTCAGTCTCTTGAAGAGGTCTCGGACTTGCTCTGCCCTTATTGCAGGGGGAGGGGGAGGGAAGGAGAAGTGTGGAATTTACTCCCACAGTTCCCACCTAGAGGATCAGGGATGCAAGCTTCAGGGACATCAAAAATATGAGAATCCTGTCTGCCAGTGAAGACCGAGGCAAAAACCTCATTTAGTACCTCAGCCTTATTTATATCTGTCATAGCCAGTTCTGTTTTTTTTTTGTTTTGTTTTGTTTTTTTTTTTTAAACAAAGGAGTTAGGCTCTCTTTGGCCTGCCTCTTCTGGCCAATGTACCTATAGGAGCTCTTGTTGTTTTTAACATCCCTCACCAAGTTCAGTTCCATCTGCACCTTGGCTTTCATATTTCCCTCTCTACAAGTCTGGACAGCATCCCTGTTTTCTCCCAAGTTGACATGCTCTTGTTTCCACAGCTGGTACAATCTCTTCCCTCAGTCTGACCACTAGGTCCTTGCCATGTCATGCTGGTTTTCCTGCCTCCCCTGCCTGGTTTCTTATTCTGGGAGACGGAAAGCTCTTGTGCTTTCAGAAAGGCATCTTTGAAGAGTAGCCAGCTTCCTTCCATTCCTTTGTCTCTATTGACAGCTTCCCTGGAGATCTCAGCCAACAATTCCTTAAACAGACTAAAGTTTGCTCTCCCAAAGTTTGGAGTCCTGACCCGACTCTTTGCCAGTCCCATGTTCCTCATGATCAAAAGGATCCCTCCTTTGGACACGCTCTAGTATTTTTATATCCTTCTTAAACTGTGGAGCCCAAAAATCGCACACACACACTGCTTGAGGTGAGTCTGCACCAATTTTGATTATATTGGCACAGTCTATTCTTTTAATTGGTTAGCTAGATTGCATGCCAGAATACGACTGGCCCTTGTGGCTGCCAAGGCACATGGTTGACTTCTATCAAACTTACCATCAACAACAACAACAAAACATCCAGGTCTGCACTTCTAGCCACTTATCTCCCAACCTATACATATGTCCAGAATTACACTGTCCCAGGCACACAATATGACAGTTTCTCTTGTTATATTTCATATGGTTGGTGATTACCCTGCACTCTGGCTGTAGAAGTGATACAGAGCCAATCTGATATTGTTGAAATGAAAACATACATGTCTAATGCCATCTTGAGGTTTCTTTCTTATGTTTTCAAATTATTTTACTGGAAGATGCATGAAATATTAAAAACTCATACTGTCTAAAAGCATCCAGTGAAGATCAAATTGAATAACCTAAAGCTGTAAAATGTCTACAGGCTTTTAGGTTCCCAAAGTTCTATTCCAAGATTTAAATGGATGAATTCAACCCCAGTGATAGGACTTTAATAGATCTTTATCTTAGCACTCCATAATTGAAATACAGTAAGTACAAATATACTTCTCTACCACGTAAAACTGTTAATTTACAGATGATTGAAAGGTGTTAATTATGATGGAACTATACTTAAGTATTTAATGAAGAAAGTACATAAGTATATAAAGGTTCAAATGATTAAGATATGTCTGAGATAGATTTAAGCTACTTCCCACTTACTAGTAATCAATTGCCTATAAAGTTCAACCATAAGAACAGTCCCTGACGCAGTTTTACCTAATCTAAATAACAGTTTTCTCAACAGTAATTTCCAAAGATACTTTGAGAGATAACATAGAAGATGGAAGATTCTTAGTGAGGATATGCCATACTGTTGGGAGAGTAGGAGAATTTCATATTATGAATGCCAGCTGTTCCATGCCAGCTGGCCTGAACACCAAACAACCATCATAGACATGTTTAATTTACTAACCTAAATGTAATTTTTTGTGCTTTTCCATAGGGCTCATGCAGGTTTAGGCTCTTTAACAAAGAGTAGGTTCCTTAGAATAGGAGAAAAAGCAACATTTTTAAGAGGAAAAAATAAAAAGAATTTAATAACAATTGCACATAGGATAAACAAAAGGAGCAACATGATCTCGTTCTTCACATAAGCTGATTCAACAATCATAATAATGAATAACTAGTCTGCACATAATCTAGGCAGAGTCTGAGGTTTTCCTGAGATTTAGACAGATTAATGTTGTATTTCTTGAAACAGTTGTGTTTAAAGTTTTACCATGGACAAAGAGAGGAAAAACAGAGAAGTATTCTATAATTACTATTAATCTAATGAGAGTTTTAGCAGTTTAAGCAGTTTTTATTGGCCTGATTACAAATATTGCAACATTCAGAAGTTGTTGACACAGTGTCATGGGCTTCCTAATATTAACATCTATTCCCTTCAATTAAGCTTGCCTTAATCCCTGAGGTTCACTGCTTTGGAGCTGTTCCAGCCAGAAGCGCAGTGACTGATCACAAGGTACAAGGGGTTTTGGTTGGTTCCCTCATTCAGGGATCCCAGAGACAACAGAGTGGCTGGGCAGCTCTCCCGAGAGGGGCTGATGCAGTGGGGGCATTGCCAAGGCAGTGGCTCGGCATCCACCCCCTCGCCTAGAAAAGGCCTCCGGGAGACGGAGAGGAGTCTGTTTGTGAGAATCACCTGGGCTGATTTATTGAGGAGAAACAGTAAGCCATCCATACACGGGAATACACAGCGAAGACGGTTGTTGTCACTGTCAAGCAAGTGATAAGTGTGTGGGCTCCTGTTAACAACCTGGCAACAGGGCAAGGGCAGAGCCAGCACTACCAGCAGCAGGGTGGGACTAATTAGTCACACCCCGTTAGGGCTATCTAGTAGTGCTAGTGTGCCTACTGGTTGGCAATGACTGCACCCTGGCGGAAGGCTACCAGCACAAAAATTGTGGAGACCCAAACAGAACTCCCACGCTCACGCAGAAAAAAGACTGCATCCAAAAAGAGCGTGGAGATCCAGACTGATGTCCTGTGCATGCTTGAAAGGATAGCTGATGCTAAGACAAGTATGGAGACCCAGACTGAGGCCCCAACACAGGATGTTAGTATGTAGCTCACTGGCTGTGCCGAGTGCCAGAGCCTGGCCTTTGCAGTGCCAGGTGATGGAGGCAGCAATTTTATAAGATGTGACCAGCTAAATGACTTACTCAGCCTTGTGGTCAACCTGAAGGAAGAGGTGGAGAGGCTGAGGACCATAAAGGAGTGTGAGAGGGAGATTGATCTGCCCTGAGATCTTGGCACCCAGCTGATGCACCACATGGAACACATCACCCCCTGCTGCCTTGAAAACAAGTGGGAGAGGGGTAACGGCAGGCAGACAGTACTGCAGTGAGCCCCCTGTCCTCTCTCCCCCTAGCAACAATCTGAGTGGAAACGGGTATGGGTACCGGTGAAGTGGGCATCCCCCATCCTGATCGTCCTTGGCTCCCCTGGTGTCTCTGCGCAATACGTTTGAGGCCCTGGAACTCGAGGGAGAGGCGAGTGAGAGTGTGGAGGGAGGTCCACCGTGAGGTTGCCTAGGGTGAAGCGGTGGACCCCACACCTCAAGATGGCCTCCACCTGGAAGGACAGAAGGGTGGTTGTTGTAGGTGACTCCCTGCTGAGAGGAATGGAAGGCCTTATATGTTGTCCTGACCCTACCCGTAGGAAGGTGTGCTGCCTCCCTGGGGCATGGGTCAGGGACATTTCTAGGAAACTTCCTGAACAGATTCCCAATTCTGATTATTACCCCTTCTTGATAGTTCAGGCTGACTGTGACAAAGTCACTGAGAAAAGCATCAGGACTATTAAGAAAGACTTCAGGGGACTGGGGTGGGTAGTTGATGGAGTGGACATGCAGGTGGTGTTTTCTTCTATACCTTCAGTGGCAGGGCAGGATACTGAGAGGATCCAAAAAACCCACCTCATAAAATACTGGCTTAGAAGTTGGTGCAAACACAGGAATTCTGTTTTTTTTGGTTTTTTTGACCATGGAGCAATTTACTCAGCACCTGGCATGATGGTTGCAAATGGAAGTAGTCTGTCTCTGAGGGGTAAGAGGATCTTAGCCGAGGAACCGGTGGGACTCATTGAAAGGTCTGTAAACTGGGTACGAAGGGGGAAGGGGAAATCAGCTCTTTAGAAGGGATAGGCAGGTAGGAAGGGTGGGGGAGTTGCCCTCTATGTCAAAGAGTGGATAGACTGTGAGTAGCCGCCTCTGAGAAACAGTCAGAACAGGTTGAGAGCCTGTGGGTTACAATTAGGGATGGGTCTAACAAAGGCCAGCTGGTGAAAGGAGTATACTACAGGCCACCTGATCAAGGGGAGACTATTGATGAGGCTTTCTTGGTTCACATGCAGGAAGCATTGTGTTCACGGCTCTTGTTCTGATAGGGGACTTCAACCATCAGGATATCCGTTGGAAAGACCACAAGACAAACTGCAGGAGGTCCAGGAGGCTCCTGGAATGTGTTGATAACTTTCTGGTCCAGGTATTGGACAGACCGACCAGAAGTGAAGTGTTGCTGGACCTGCTGCTCACCAGTGTAGAGGAGATCATTAAAGGCGTTAAGGTTGGAGGCAGCCTGGGCTGCAGTGACTATGCCCTGATTGAATTTGTGATCTCGAGGGATGTCGGCCTGGGAAAGTGTGGCGTCAGGACCCTGAACTTTGGAAGAGCGAACTTTAAGCAGTTCAATGGATTGTTGGCCAAGATCCCCTGGGATGCTGTCTTTAAAGACAAAGATGTTGAAGAGAGCTGGCTACTTTTCAAGGATGCTTTCCTGAGAGCACAAGAGCTCTCCATCCCTCTGAATAAGAAAGTGGGCATAGGAGGTAGGAAGCCGGCATGGCTTGGCAAGGGCCTGCTGGGCATGCTGAGGGTGAAGAAAGGCACATACAAGCTCTAGAAACTAGGCCGTTTCACCTGGGAAGAAAACAGGGATGCCATCCATACTTGCAGATGTAGGATCAAGAAAGTCAAGGTGCAGGTAGGACTGAACTGTGAAAAACAATAAAAACAATAAAAAGACTCTACATGTAGAGATGTATAAAGATTCTTAATCATAATCATAAAGAATCATAAAGATTCTACATGTACATTGGCCAGAAGAGACAGGCCAAAGTGAGTATACCTCCTTTGGTAAATGTAGAAGGAGAACTGGCTCAAAGGGATGAAAAGAAGGCTGAATGAGTTCTTTGCCTCAGTCTTCACTGGCAGCCAGGATTGCAGTATTTCTCACGTCCCTGAGCCCTGCATCCTTAAATCTCTAGGTGGAGACTGGGGTGGCAAATCCCTCCCCACTGTGAGGGCAGAGCAAATCTGAGACTGCCTCATGAGACTGAATGTGTACAGGTTTATGGGGCTGGATGTTGTGCATCCCAGGATTCTGAAAGAGCTGGCTGAGGTGATTGCCAAGCCGCTCTTCATCATATTTGAAAAGTTGTGACTGTCAGGTGAGGTCCTGGAGGATGACTGGAGGAAGGGTCACATCATTCCCATTTACTAGAAGGGGAGCAAGGACAACCAGGGGAATTACAGGCTGCTGAGTGTCACATCTGTGCTGTGGAACAGATCCTCCTGGAGGACATGCTTCATCACATGAGGAATGAGCGTGTGATCTGAGACAGCCAGCACGGCTTCACCAGGGGAAGGTCATGCTTAACCAATCTGGTGGCCTTCTATGAGGGAGTGATGGCATCGGTGGACAAAGGGAAAGGTGACCGGTGTCATTTACCTGGACTTGAGCAAGGCCTCTGACATGGTCCCCTACCACATCTTTATCTCCAAATTGGATTTGATGGGTGGACCACTTGATGGATAAGAAACTGGTTGAAAGGCCACAGACAGAGGGTGATCATCAATGGCTGTATGTCCAGGTAGGCCAGTAATGAGCGGCGTCCCCCAGGGGTCTGTCTTGGGACCAGTACTTTTTAACATCTTTATCAATGACATCGATGACAGAACTGAGTGCACCCTCAGCAAGTTTACTGATGACACCAAGCTGAGTGGTACAGCTGATAAGGTAGAAGGAAGGCATGCCATTCAGAGGGACCTCAAGAGGCTAGAAAGGTGGGCCCGGGTGAACCTAATGAGGTTCAAAACAGCAAAGTGCAAGGTTTTGCACTTGGGCCAGGGGAATCCCAGGCATCCATACAGACTGGAAGGAGCGCTCCTTGAGACCAACCCTGTGGAGAAGGACCAGAGAGTCTTGATAGATGAAAAACTTAACATAAGCCAGCAGTGTGCTCTTGCAGCTTGGAAGGCAAATGGTATCCTGGGCTCCCTCCGAAGAGGGGTGGCAGGAGGGACAGGGAGGTGATTGTCCTCCTCTGCTCTGCTCTTGTGAGTCCCCATCTGGAGTATCTGGAGTGTCCAGGTCTGGAGCCCCCAGTACAAAAAAGACAGGGAGCTGTTGGAGAGGGTCTAGAGAAGAGCCACGAAAATGGTCAAAGGACTGGAGCACCTCTCCTACGAAGACAGGCTGAGGGAGCTGGGATTGTTCAGCCTGGAGAAAAGAAGGATGTGGGGTGACTTCATTGCAGCCTTTCAGTACCTAAAGGGAGCCTATAAGCAGGAGGGAAGTCAACTCTTTGAAAGGTTTGATAACAGCAGGACAAGGGGAAATGGTTTTAAATTGAGGGAGGGAAGATTTAGGTTGATGTCAGGGGGAAGTTCTTTACAGAGAGAATGGCAAGGTGCTGGAACAGGCTGCCCAGAGAGTTATGGATGCCCCGTCCCTGGAAGTTGAAGGCCAGATTGGATGGGGCCCTGGGCAACCTGGTCTAGTATTAAATAAGCTATTAGGTATGGTGGCATGACTGTCTCCCAAAGCATCATACAGAGCTAATATTTTCAACTTTACTGACTACATAGGACTTCCAGACCTTTACTAGGGATAGTTATCACAGAGATGAACCAGGACAAGAAAGTAGTATTTGCCTGGTTCACAGATAATTAGTATCATAGTTAAAAATATTAGAGCAGGCTCACACAAGACAAGTCCTAAAGACCTTTATTATCTAGCCAATAAAGTAACTGAATTAGGAATGACAAAAATCTATATTGTAGCCTAAGAAAAAAATGAGCGTTGGACAAGGTTTGAAACTACAGGGCAGAAGAGAAAAGAAAGTACTCTGTGGGCTACAGGAATAATAAATGAAATAATATTATTTCAGCTTGTTCTTTCATCAGAGGATATGCTGTAAAAAGAATAATTAACTACTATGTAAAAGTTCAACTCAAAGTAAATGATCTTAAACCTAGTGAAATCAGTAGCTAAGTTTCAGTTTTCTTTGATATGCTTTGAATAAAGACCTGCCCTAATTAAAAATAAGACGTGACGACATAGTTGTGATTAAATTGAGTCCAATACTAAAATTTTCTTTGGAAATCTCAGAATGAGTAGGCTTATATAACATAATATGTCATATGTGAATACAATTTTTTTCCTTTTGATAATTAAAAAAAAAAATCACATAGCTTCTTACATTTTCTGCATTAAAATACAATTAAAAATAAATATTATATTTTGTAAGTCCTGTACTAAGCTGTACGATTATAATAAAATATAGTCATACTTTTGATACAATCTTGCTTGAATCGTGTTTTTCTTTTCTAGGACATCTAAACCTAAATTAGGTCTAAATTAGGACACCTATTTCTAGGTGCCTAAAAACAACAGCAGAACAGCCCCAGACTTTCTCATTTTGTAATTAAAGAAGGTCTGGATTTTCAGGTCTTGCTGTGAAGATCGCAGTATGTGTATTTATAAGCCTGGCATATCTTTCTGACTGACTAGCCTGTTTGCAATTTTTTTTTTTTTTATCTTCTCAGAAGCTCAGAGTTTATAATTCACAGAGGAATGCTTGTGATGGTGTGAAGGGATTTAGTTGCTTAAAACACTGACCTTGGAAACAGTTTTGAGGGACTGGATCTAAGAGAGAGAGGGAAAATGTGTTGTGGGTCTCAATGAGCTACAGCTTATGGATTCCTCTTAGTGATACATATTGGATCTAAAGCACAGATATGAATGACCTCTCAGCCACCACAGCTTTCCTTTAAAGGCAATACAGATAATTGCATTTCTTATACTATCTTAAGATATTATTAATACCCTTTATTCATCTTGTGCTAACTTATATATGTTGAACAGGTTGGAAGAATAATGAATTAAAAAATACATTTCTATATGATTACTAAAATTCACTTAAAATAATAAAACGAGCTGTAGATGTATTTCCTCTAGACCCAAACATCAGTGCTAAATTCTTGTGCAACTGTGGAGCTCTCCATATATCCTTTGCATGATTGTGACATTGCTAGATGACCTATGATAAAACCTAACAGGTACTGTATTAGATTACAGTTTCTCAGGTATTTTAATGAAGTTAATGTGGTTCCAGGCCATATTAATTTTATTTCTAGTTCTTTGCATCATTTCAAATCTTGAAAAATATAAATTAATTTTTTGTCCATATACCTGAAGAAAAATTTCAAGGAAGTAAATTATTTCAGTTTTTTTGTCAATTACTCAAAAATTTAGAAGATGTAAAAAGCTTTATCTTCCATTCTCGTTTAAATATTCCACTTGTTTTATTAATAAATGAATACACTATGTGTTGCTGCTTGAATACAAGGACTAAGAAAATGTGTTATAAAAAAGTTGAATTGCATCTTCTAATGTTTTCTATCTTTATATAATCCATATCTAAAGAACTCCTTTAGAAACTCAATTTAACTATATTTCCTATGGGATAATTTTAAGAAATGGAAAACTTCTAATAAATGTGTGATCTGAACTGTGAAAATAATGATGGAAATGACAGAACCTTCCATTTAGCTCACAAAACTTTTTAAAAGTAGCCTCTGGAGACTCAAGAATATGTATAGAAACACAAAGGGAAATTGGCATTGTCAAGAACCATTAATGTTTGTTTTCCAAATAAAACCTATTAACTACTGCCAGTTACACCATCTGTGGATAGGTTTTCCCACTTTAGGGAAGGTGACTGCTCATCTTGCAAACATGGTAAGAGTCTCTGTATGTTATCTGCTGTGGCCATGTAATGATCTCCAATAAATTAATTCATAGGACACCGTTCCAGAAGAACACAATACTTTGTTGTAAATTGGCACAAATAAATGTAGGAAAAATTTATCCTATTTTGTTCATACCAAACCAATGCTTCTTCGGTAAAACTAATTAAACATAAGTCACTACAAAACAGTAGTAAAGGTGGTCTGTTTCCTCTTAAGACTGAAATGAACAGGAAATTGTTGTAGGAAATCAATTTAGCAGAGAATGTATGTAAATCACTCTGGAAGTAATGCCACATACTTATTTCCATGTAAACTATAACAGGTACGAAGAACCAAAGAGCACAGCAACACTATTTGATAGAGCAAAATCTCAGCTACAGAACACTATTTGTCAAGATAGTCACCACAATTAGCTATGCGTTTTCACCAGTGATGAATTACTGTCGCCATTGTCACTGCTGAATTGCATCACCCACTGCCTCAACTTGCTCAGATCCACTTTTTGATTGCTATTAACATTCAACAAGTATTAATGACTGTCACTAAGTGAAACGTTTTTCTGCATGGAGGAATTCCATAACACACCTTTGCTTCATATGCATTTCTGTATCAGAAGCCATTTTGTCAGAATGTGTCTCAGCTGCCAGCTGTTATATGGCAAAAAAATGTCACAGAATATTGACGAGGAGTTTAAACTTCTACTACCATACAAAGAACATCTGCCTCTGAAGTTGAAAGCCAACTAAATAAAACTGGAGTTATTATTTTTTGAGCAGTCTTCATAGTTATTCATTTGTTTGTTTACTTTTCCAGTTATCAATCATTAGTATTGCAAAACCAAGCCCAAATAATTTAAAGATAAATTTCATTTTATTAAAGTAAAAATCCCTACCAGTTCCTTCTGAAATCTGGTTGTTTCCTTCCAGTTGCTCTTTTATTTTCTTAAGTTCATTTTTATCTATGTAGCTTATGAATTAAAGTCTTCTGCACTTTTTTTTTTTTTTTTTTTTTTTTTGGCCTGCAATTATGATTAAATAGGAGATTTTGCTTGATCTAGTTCTCATTCAAAGAAATTACACTATTTTTAACATCATTTTGTAGAAGACTAAAATGTAGATAGCGTTTAAATTGAAATTTCAAAGTTAAGAGTTCTGAATGTTAGTTAAACCTAATATTTTTATTTGAAAGTTATTTTTAAGGGTTTTTTTTTTTTCCATAGTGAAACTTAATTGAAAAGGAATTAATATTTATATGAAAAATCCTCAATGAAATATGCATAAATCCACATTAAATGAAAGATCAGTATCTTGTCATTGTCTAAAAGTAGAAAAACTTCTGCTGTTACCCAAGAGAATTAATGAAGTTTGTTTTAATAATACCTAGGTACTTTCACCTGTGTTTTATTAAATTATACACAGCTGCAGTAAGTCATTGTCACTTGAAAATAATTCTATTTAGGTGAAACTAACGGACACCATCATTCCAAGGCTAATTAGTATTACAGTAATTTTCTAGCAACTTAGGATTTCTTCATGTTGCCAGAAGAAAAAGGAAAAAAAAAGAAAAAAAAAAGAAATAGACATTATTAATAAGTATTCATTTTTTCACACATTGAATGAAAGCTTTTTCTTCTTTGTTTTGTAAAGCTAAGGTATTAATAAAATAAAATATGCTGAAGCTTTAAAAATATTTCTGACAATGTTAAATTGAACATCTGAGAATGTTGTGCCATTTAGTATGGCCTTCTATTTTCTTGATGAATGTTATAAAAAACATGAGGTATTTTTGCCTGCTTTTGTTATACTCAGCATTTCTTTCTCCCAGCAATATTCGTCTGTCATATAATAGAATCATAGAATGGCTTAGGTTGGAAGAGACCTTAAAGATCATCTTGTTTCAATTTGTCACCCACTAGATCAGGCTGCCCAGGGCCCCATCCAACCTATCTTGTTTCAGCATCACATGTCTAATTTATTTTCCTACTGTTTATATTTGATGTATATTCTGCTAAGGAAATAAAGATAGCCTGGTAGCTTTTGTGTATTTTTCTTTCTTTTCCAGTGGTAATGCAGTGACAAAAAATGCTATTTTTTGATTATATTCAAACTGCATATATAAAACAGGGATTCAGCAGCATCATTAGCACCACAGTCATGTAAATGAGTTCTTCTGAATGTTGTGAAAGAAATCTGGTTCAAGATTATGTGTTGAACCTGGGTAGGAACTATAAAACATTTTATAACACAATTATAGCAATATTAGGGATCCTTTCATAAGCAAAGCAAATTTTATTATCATATATTGTCATGATAGTTGTTGCCAGAAATTCATTCCATGTATTTTAAACTTTTCTTAGGATTTAATCTCTTCCCTGAAAGAAATAATGTGGAGATACTAAGAATAATCATCATCAATTCTCACATATCATAACTCATGTGCAGAGCATAGAAAAAAACCTAGAAAACTGAATCAAACTTGACATCTAACTTCAAGAACTTGAAACTAGGTAAAATTAATGGTATTCAAAATGACTCAAAAATATAAGGTACATTTTTAATTAAATGTGGAGATACTAAGAATAATCATCATCAGTTCTTACATATCATAACTCAGTTTACTGATGATATCTCAAGTAAGATGAAGAAATGTGTATATTATTTTGTATGTAAGCAGGAAAATAGATATAATGTATATTTAAAGAGAAATAAGGAAATACATGGTTGATATTTTCAGCAGTTCTCTTAAAGCACTTCAGAGGTTTTTTATGAAAACAAACAAAATTAGAATCATTCACTTTTTGTTCATTTATTAGGATAATTTTTTCCCAACACTGGGAAAGTCATCTGTCATTGTTGCAACATAAGGGTAGAAAATACCTATAAGTATTTGCAAAAGCAAAACACGATATCTATCTGACCGATCTTTTCTAATGGTTCATTTCTTAATCTCCTCCTTGTGAAAGAAGAATGGACTATACCATATGCATGTAGTAGGTAGAACCCATAAGGATGAATGGGAAATTTTACAAGTGGAGCTATTAGGAAGCAGTGAGTTTGAGGTCAGTGCTTTGCTGAATATTGAACCAATGAGCTGAACAGCCATAAAGGACTGCGTTAGTAAGTTAAATCCTTAATAGTAAGGTTTAAATCATTAATTTAAATCTTGGTTAATCTTACTAAGCCAGTGTAGATACGCGATGTGCAGAAATCTTTATCTCACACTGGAGAATGCAACTAGATAGGAGAAAGTGAAATTACCTTTCACTTATTACAGTTTAACTTGTGTTTAAGATAAGGAAAAACATCTATATCAGGTAGATTGTGAGGGTCAGGGAAGAGGATCTTTACAAGCAGGGGAGAAAGAAAAGAACAACAAAATATAAACATCTTCACAGATGATGCCAAGATGACAGTTCTTATTGCCTTCCCTTTTGCCTCTATATTCTATACTCATGTTTCAGTGGGAAGATCTTAGAGATGGTAAATTTATATGGGTTATTTTAGGGGTTTTCTTTCTCCTCTCCTCTCCTCTCCTCTCCTCTCCTCTCCTCTCCTCTCCTCTCCTCTCCTCTTTCCATCATAACTTCCATCACTGCTTCTGGATATTAGAAAAACAGTATTAATAAAAATGCATGAGTTTAAGTAAAGGCAAAGCTCCACAGGACATGTTTATGAAATGATTCTAGAAAACTGATGATTTCCAACTTTATTGTTTCCTAACCTGACTGTCAAAAGTTAAAAAATAAAAAATAAAAAAAAATTAACAATCATCCAAAATTTGAAATAAACTGAGTATATTTATTACCAACCAAGAAAGCAGTCAGAAAGAACAAAAGACATGTAGGAAAAAAACATGCCAATAGTATATATATTATAATTTTATTTAATAAACTTCAGAAGATCTCAGAACATATAGCAGACAGTCAAGAAATATGGGACTCTCATAGCTCTAGTAATTCAACACATTTTAATTGCTATAAAATTGTTTGCTTTTTTTCTGTATGTATATTAAAGATACAAATAAAACTGCCATCCTTCTGTGTATCAGTATACATGATGCATTTCAAAATTTTTTATGTTATTCTTCTTATTCTTCTTGGTCTGTTTTTATTTTATTTATTTATTTGGTTATTTATTTATTTTATATGCATCCTGGACCATTTTTCCTGAAAGATCACAAGCTGAAATGTAATCTTTCTATTACTGACATCTGGGTAGTTTTTACCTGAAAATTCATGTTTACATGAAAAAAGCAAATGCCTTTCTTTAAAATGGCATGTAAAGACTTTTATACACAGAAAAAAAGACTTCTATACACAGAACAACTTTCAGTATATATTTTTCAATAATTTTTACTGAATCTTCAGATTTTGAAGAATTATACATAAATCTGTTAGACTGAGTAGCAATTTTCAACTACACTCTTATATTTTGGTTTTACTTTAATCTTACAATATCTTACTGTTTCTCATTGTGCTGAATGTATTCTCTTGCTACCAGAGAGCACTGTGATTACAAGGTATATATATCATCATATAGGATTCTTGACAGTTTACCTTATTCAGCAAAATTCCACATATTCAGGACAGTACCTAATTTGAAATGCTACCTAATTTGAAGCACTTCAGCAATAGCAAAGCTGCCTACCTGCAATCTTTTGCATTATTGTGTCTCCATTTCTTTGGTAAGTAACCTTTTGTAGTTGACTTTTGTTTGGAGTTGCTTCTTCACTGTTGTTACTGTTGGTTTCTTTGGGTGGGGGGATGGGGCTGGGTGTTTTTTTCTTGTTTGCTGTTTTATCTGAAGCACACTAATTTATTCAATATTTAAAAGTTAAATCCTTAAATTTTAAATTATAGAATCAAAGAATTATAGAATGGTTGTGTTGGAAAGAACCTTAAAGATCATATACTTTCAAGCCCTGCCATGGGCAGGGTTGGCACTAGATCAGGCTGCCCAAGGCCCCATCCAATATAGCTTTGAACTCCTTCAGGGATGGGACATCTACAGCTTCTCTGAGCAATCTTTTTCAGTGCATCACCTCCCTCTGACATTGTCCCTTGCTTTTTGTTGTGATATCTGTTTTTGAAAATGAGACACACTGTCTTAAGTTTGTCCTTACCACAGCTTATGTCAAAGAATCTGCCCTACAATTTCATAGGAATATTTGCAAAATCTGAGCACAATAGAAATTGTTCATAGATGTACTTTATTATAAGAAAACACTTTTTATTCTGCCTTTTAAAAATCTTAAAAATTCTGCCTTTTTATTCTGCTTTAAAAAGGCTTACATACGTTTCAGTGGAAAGTCATTCTTTTTTTTATTTGTTATGTACATTTTAAGATTGGCACTCTTCTTAAGGTTGTGCAGGTGAATGGAACATTAGCAGAACTAAGACATATCAAACAATCTGAGTGAGAGGAGTTGAGAGACCTGTTATTTTTACTGTTTGGCTATTACTTCGGCAATTTTTAGACTTTTCCAATACTTTTCCACACACAGATGCCTGATTATAAGATGAAATAGTCTTCCTTCATTTGCTCCTTCCTTCTCTCCTGACTCCTTCCTTCCTTCTTTGCTTCCTTCCTTGCTTTTTTTTTCCCTTTCTTTTTTTTAATTTATTTTTACTGTGAACTCAGTAGTAAAATCTCTGTAGCTAATGGTTAAGTGATCTCTCCAAGGGCGGCAGAAGTAGACAGCATCTGCTCCTTTACGGATATCTGGTCAAGGACCTTTTCCAGTGCAATAAGAAAAATAATTAAAGGAGGAAGCTGTAATCAAGAATACACAGAGACACAAATCTTTCTGACAAGTTACAAGGGAGGTAGAGATGGAAACCAAACCTGGTGAGCCATATTAATTGATGAGGGCATGTGGGAGAGTGAGAACATACACTCAAAAAATGCCATCTGCTCAGGGATCTTGTCAGTGGGGAAACTAAGTGGTAAAGGGGGAAAGCAGAAATAAAAATATATAGAGAAACAGACTTGACAAAACAAGCACGGACTCAATGACAAGTAGACAAAGACAAGTAAATCCCCCAGTCATACTGATTGTTGGGCTTTCAAAAAGCAACTTGGGGGGTTGGACTCGATGATCTCTGGAGGTCCCTTCCAACCCCTACAATTCTGTGATTCTGTGAACTTGACCAATTCCAGAAAGATCAACCAGCTAGAGCCAGTGGAGCTTCAGCATGAGGCCATGGAGCAAGTGGAGGTCTTCAGCCCCAAGCCCTTGGGGTAGGAGGACTGTGTGTCCCCAAATCAACCAGGGGGTAGGACTGATGGAGAAGAACGGAAGCCCCATGCTGGAAGGTGGACGTGGATCACAGCTCGTGTACCTGTTGCTGGCTTCTGGGGAAGTGTCTGTATCTGCTCCAAAGTGGTGTGTGCAGGATGTGTGTGCATTCAGTAGCAAACCTCAAGCTGTAGCAGCCTGTTAGAGGATCTACTCTAGGGGTTGAGAGGAGGCAGAATCTTGGCACAAGGATAAGATGGATACAGCAGCCATTCTCTGGAATAGAGAGGTTGGAAGATGCAGCTGCTCTTGAATTCCCTTATTTATCAACTCACCTTCTTTGATGAGTTTTCTAAGTGAAAGCTCTAACAAAAGAGGGAAGATACTTGTACTGTAAAGACAAATGGAATTAAGGGTGTTTAAAGCAATAAAGGGGAAAAGAAGCCTTAAGATTTAATATTCTAGATTTCACCACTGAACTTAAGCTTGAATGTGAGTTTGGTAAGTTGATACAAAGTGTTAAGATATCACATCTATTTTATTCTGTTGAAAAATATAATCTTAAAGTCTAGTTGTCAGTGTTTCCTACACAATCCTGCAAGATGCATTAGATTTTTAAAGTAGAAATAATATAAGTCCGTGTTCCAGCTGCCTGCACACAACTAATCAACCACAATTCTTTTTTTTTTAGTCAACAAACCACCAGTGAACAAATTAACCTATTTTAAGATAAGTGTTGAAATTTGGTAAAATGAGATGGCCCCAGAAGTACATATTTCTTTCAATGCCATAGAAAGTGTTAGAAAACTCAGTTTAGATATTTTGAAAGCAAAAATTATCTATCCATTGAAACTACACTCAACTGTGTATTTGTTTGAGAAAGGCAGTTTTGCTTCCATTTTCAAATTTTACTCATTTTAGATCACTGTAAGCAGAAAAGACTGTAAGCATATTAATATATCCTGAAAATTTCATTCAGCTGCAGTACCTTTTGCTAGTTTCTAACACAGCATTCAGCTTGCTCTTAGTTCTAGCAAACCCGCAAATCTGTGACATATCGCATACTGAAAGGAAAATTACCATACATCTTGATGTCATTGATTACTCCCTAAACTGCTACTTACTTTGCTATCCTTTTTGCTACATTTGCTTTTTAGTTCTCTAACAGTGATTAATTCCAGTTTAATTATACAAACAACAAAACAAGAAAACAAATAAATCATCTTGGCATGGAAAAGTAAAAAAAAAGTCACACAAGAGTCACAGATATATGTTAAAAGTTTATATATTACATTATGGTTTAGATTCTCATTTACAACAAAACAACACATTAGCAATGCAATTCTGTCAGAGAATGAGGAGATGTTATCAATGCTACTTCATGGTTTCTCTTTATTCCTTAAATACTGTTCCAAAGCAAGAAACTTGTGTTGTATGACAGTGTTCTGTTAAACTGCCTTTTGTTGTTTTTGTTTGTTTGTTTGTTTGTTTTGAATCCTAATTTACATGAATAGCCTTATAGTTGTTCTAAGTCCTAATTGTTGCTTTTAAACAGTTCAACCAGTTACTTATCATTGCTGCTGAATATCTGGTTTCTAATTGGTTTATAAAAACATATCAATTGTATGCCAGACTATTTTACTTTGCAAATTAAAGACTTAATCAATATGCTTGCTTTTTCTATAGTTCTCTCATTGTAACAACTAGTGGTTCTGAAAGTAAATTTAAGGAGTTTTATAGTAGTTACTATCCAATCTTCAAAAATGTTGTCTTGTTGTTGCTATTGTTGTTTTCCTTTCAGTTTTTAATATTTGAACATTAATAGATCCTGCGGTTTCCAAAGTAAGAAGCCAGGAGATTACAATGTTAACTTTTTACCCTTCACTATTTTCAGATTTTTTTTTTAAGCAAAAATCAGATAAACAAAATCTTTTTGTAGAGTTCAAAATACTCTTTTTATTAAAAGAATGTTCCTTGGTTTTTTTTTTATTTTTTTATTTTTTTATTTTTTTGACAAGCTTTACGCTTCAGAAAATGGCCTTAAACCCACAGGAAAATGAGAACTTAAAACAAAAAAGAAATTTGTACAATAAAAAAGTACAGAAGAGCAGAACAGTTATATGAGTGATATCCTCACCTGCGCATGATCTAATATTTGTTTCATTTCTTAGCAAATCAGTGAGAGAAGAAAAAGGAATGAGGATCTGTATATTTCTCCTTTTCAGGAAGTTGATATTAAAATCTCCCCTTCCTTTTGAAGAGGTACAGTAAAGATGGTATATCACAAAGACAAGACAAAAGATGGAGAAAAAGGAAGACTACTTCATTTTCAACTTCTGTATTCAAAGATCTTTTAATTCAGCATTTAAATATCTGCAACTAAAAACTATGCCAGTTCTAACTATACAGCCTTTGCCCAGTCAGTGTTATTGTAAAATCGCAACTTGTTTACAGCATGTTTTTTAAAGATTCATTGTTTTGTATGTATAGTGATAGTGATGGTAATAGTGATTAAGAACTTAAATGTGCAATGTTTTACTAATGAATGTCAATCCAGTCAATTCAACTTTGAAGTCTGAAACTAGTCTTCTGAACACTCCCATCACAGTAATCTCTCATTTCCTAACAGATCATAGAATAATAGAGTATCCTGAGTTGGAAGGAACACACGAGGATCCACTCACCCCAAGGATTAATCGATGTACATGAAAATGAACATACATGTATTCACACATTGATATTTTTGAATTTATTTATTAAAAAAGGACAAAGAAGACCCAGGGAAATATTGGCTGGTCAACCTCAAATTGATCTAGGGAAGGTGATGAAGCAGCTAAACCAGGAAACCATTTCCAGGAACATGACAGGCATGAGGAACATAAATTCACAAAGAGGAATTCATGTTTGATCACATGATAAAATTCTATGATAAAATGACTGCTTTGTAGATGAAGGGAGAGCACTGCATATTGCATACCTAGTTTTCATTAAGGCCTTCGGCATCGTCCCCCCATAAGATCCTCATAGACAAGTTATTGATGTATGGGCTGAATGTGTAGATAGTGAGGTCAATTCAAAACTGAATGAAAACCAGGTCTAGAGGGTAGTGGTTAGTGGCACAGAGTTCCATTTGTAGTACAAGGCCAGTACCTAGGAGTGTACCACAGCTTTCAAAAGTGGTTTGAAATCTTTTCAACATTATCATTAATTATCTGGATAATGGAGCAGAGTATGATAGTGATATGAATCCAGGAGTGGTACTGATAGACCAGAGGGCTGTGCTTCCATCCAGTCTGCAGAAATCTGTTGATGGGAACCTTGTGAAATTTAACAATGGGAATTGCAAACTTCTGCACATATGGAGCAACAACCACAGGCAACTGGACATGCTGGGGTATGCCCAGCTGGAAAGCAGCTCTGTAGACAGATTTGGTGATCATGCTACACACCAAACTGACCATGAGTCAGAAACACATCACTGGTGCATAAAAGGTATGCTGAGCTGCATTGGGAAAAGTGCTGCCAGCATGTTAAGATGGGTGATCATTCTCATTCTATTCAGCATTGGTGAAGCCATAGTTGGAATACTGTTTCCAGCTCTGGGCTACCCACACAGGAGAAATGTGTATATACTGGATGGACTCCAGGTAACTGTCATGATGACTAAGAGATTGAAGCGTCTCTCCCATGAGGTTAGGCTGAGACAACTGGGACTGTTCAGCCTGGAGTAGAGAAGGCTTAAGGGTGATCTTACTCATGTATGTTTGTAGTCATGTAGGGCACATGTAGGAAGGTTTTGATAGTGGGGGGGCTGCAAGGGTGATCTTTCTGAAAAGAGACAAGCAGCTACTCCATCTCAGACAAGAACAGATTCCAGTCAGCTTGAGTAGGGACCCATTTCTGGCGGAAGCTGAGACAAGCAATGCTGATTGCACTTGTGAGATAGCAGATTTAAGAAAGAAAAGAACTGCAGTATCACATAACGTAGGGCAGAGGAGCAGGAAAACGTGATACAATCCTACAGACATCAAGGTCAATGCAGAAGGAGCTGATGCAAGCTGCCACAGAAGTCCAGGAGTGATGATAACCTGTGAGGTGGTGGCAGGTAGCTCACGGATCGGGACATCAGTGTCATGCTGGTGATGGAGCAAGTTATCAAGGTAATCCTTCAATTTTGTAAGGACTATTTCGGCAAGGATACTCCTTCCAAGAAGGACATTGCCACTGTACTTACTCGCCTGGAAAAGGAGTGGAATCTTTCCTCCCCCCTGGACATTTTAGACCCCACTAGATGGTATTCGTTTACCTCCACTCTTGCACAGCGTACGATGGAGGAGCAGAAAGCCGCGGAGCTTAAAGCTTGGGAGCTGATCCTCGGAGCTCTCAAAGCGGCAAGGGAGGAGGGCAAAACCACAGAGGTGTTGCGCTATGATGGGGTTGGAATCTACTAACACCAGGAGAAATGGTGCGGGGAGCGTGTTTTCTTGCAGGTCCCCTGAGAAAGAGAGCACCGCAAATATGTCCCCAACTATGGTGCCTAACACCTCGTCCACACCTTCAGCACCCCCCTCAGCTCCAGCTTCGGATAAACAAGTAGAAGATGGCACTCAACTATCTGCACCCTTATCTTGCAACACCTCCCGAGTGCAGGAATCCGAGGTCGCTGAAGCTCCCCCGCTGTATCCATGACAACCGCTGTATCCTTCCCTGTGTAATCTACCACCACCTGTGGGGGCAGGGGAAGAAGTGAACAGGGACGGGACATTCACCTCCTGTCTGGAGGTGTAGTGCAGTTAAACCCAGGGGGTGGGAACTGTGGGAAAGGTCTGGGTACAGATTGGTCAAAAGTTAGGGAAGTTCTAGAAGAGAAAGGACAGGAAACGGGAAGCGATGCAACTTACAGGCACTCGGGTGACAGTGTCCAGCCAGCGCCATTTGCCCTGATCGCGCCTGATGGAGGAGATGGCATCTGGCCGGCGCCATCTGCTCTGGTTGCACCCAACAGAGAAAGACAAGATGACGATCGTTTCCAGACCCACTCCCTGCCACTGTATCTGGACCCACTGACTCGACCTACATATCCTTTTACAAGATTGAGGGTGCATGCAACCAATCAGGAACCTCTACAACAGTCAGTGCTTGAACAAAGGGAGATGGGCAGAGAGGGAAGGGTGTGAAGCCCGCAGCTTCCTGTTGCGACTGAAGAGGATAGCGAAAGAGAGGGAGAGGCAAATTTGCATTTGGGAGTTAAGAGAGATGCACTAGCAGACTGGGGGAAGTTTAGATCTAGCGTAAGGAAGAAAGAGTACTGGAGACCTTCCTGATAGTAGGGAATGACAACAGAGGCCCGGAATGGGTACCCCTTGATCCGAAAGGCATCACCCTCCTGATAGATTGCGCAGAGAAACAGGGATTGAAATCACTCCTCACTCTAAATACATTAGAAGCCCTGAGAGCACCAGGCCCTCCTTCCTCATGATATAATGAATCTGATGCACATTGTGCTTAAGCCAAGTATACATTGTGGGCATCAGAATGGGTTCCCTTCAGGGACAGGTAGCCAGATTGAGGCCTGGGGAACAAGCAACAAGAATTTGTTTGTGAGAGCAATGCTCTCAAGGCTCAAGACATCTGCCTTGACACTGAACAAACGTTTGTCACTTTGAGGTATACCCCAATGAGGTACCTGAGACAGTGTTGGTATATATTGGGAAAGTATGTGTTTGTATAAGGACCCTTTGTAATTTCATACTCGTAGATAGTGCCACTAGAGCTATCAGCAATCACTCTAATCTCTGTCTGTAACTTTACCAGTATCATAGGGTGTGACTTTAATTATTCAGCGCCAGTGACATCACATCGGTTATTGCAGGCTAATTATATGCTGATTGAAGACCTATCACCCGCTCCAATTGGAATGAATCTTGCTTTGGTAAGGAAGTTCTTGCAACATGATGACCTGTACCAACTGATAAGAGGCAGTGGACAGAAAAACTTCATCACTGTTCACCATGACATGAGAGAGATACATCATGTCCTAGAGAGAGTAAAGAAGGACGGAGAACACCACTGGTGGGAGGTGCTTCTTGGATGGTCCACCAAAGCAATGGGGTTGTTTATCTCTATGCTGTATTCAGTTGTAGCTGTGTTAGGTCTAACATTAACATGCTTAGCGTTTGTAGTCATATTTGTAGTTATATTATATTATATATATAGGCACGGCGTATGCTGAGATGAATGACTCGAATGGCAAATGCTAATATGAATGAATCAGCATTGTCTAAGAATGCAATATATCGCTTTATGTAGAACCCACGTTTAGGACATTAGGATTGTGAGGTTATTGGGTTGTTAGGGTAGGATTATTTGGTGGATTGCGATGTAAAGGGTAAGGCTTTATTGAGCTTGGGGAGGGGGAGATGTAGCAGGTGACTGCGAGACACCCCATCAGGATGTGAGGCGTCAAGACCTCCCCTGCTCTATGATTGATGTGTGGCACATGCTTTAGGGGCACAGACAAAGCACATAGGGTATATAAACTAGGTTTCACATGTAATAAACGCCATTTTGCTGTTCATCATATTGGTGTATACATGCAGTTATTTGGCCCTGATCTGGTTAGGGTTAGTAGTGTAGAAGGCACTGCAACAATACATTACTCATTAAAGGTTTTAATGGACCAGCTGTTATCACTGTTGTCTATCTAGATTTATATATATTTTTTTCTCTTGGAGAGTCAGGCACTCCAGAAAATCCACTGGTCTCAGAGAGTCTCTGAGGGACCTCTGAGCATCATTACTGGGAAAGCACCCCAGGGACCATGTTACACTCAGTCAGCAAACCCATCCAATTTTGTGAGTTTCTAACATTCCTCTGAGACTGGTAAGGTTGTGTCTCAGTTCAACATGACTCTATCAACATCACTTTGTGGACATCTTTACATTTGAAAGCATTTCTTGTTTGTCTTCAAAAGGAAGTGCTCAGGAGTCTTGTCATTTTTTTTAATGATTTTTGTTATTGCATTGCACATCATAACATCATGTGGAGCACTGGGAGTTAAAGAGTTCATGCTCCAGTTGCATGATCTGCTGATATTCCTGGGTATACCTATCTCAAAAGAGAAAAATTACATATCCCAGAGGGATTTTCGTTTCCATTTTCCATTCAGAGGGAAAGATAAAATTGTTCACAAATCACAAGCATCCTTTTTTTTTTTTTCCCTTTCTGATCATCTCTGCAGTTGTGTTCTCCCTAGCTATCTCACCTTTAGCATTAAAGTAAGGCCTTCAGTTTTTGGACACACTCTCTCTCATTTTATTTTATTTATTAGCTTCAATTCCAATTATATTGTATTATATTGTATTATCTTGCATTCCAATATTACATATAGTAAATTAGCTTTCCTCCTCAGATCACTTCTGTTTTGTTTTCAGGCCCACTGTCCTACCTTTCCCTTTTATCCCTTTCCCCATTCTGTGGGGTATGGATCCATGCATCTTCCACCCCTGTTAGTCATGGAACCAGGCCAAACCAGCCTGTAAACTATTGACAAGTCTTATTTGGCTGAAGATTTGACCAGTGAGTAAATAACTCCAGCTTGATACTGAAAATAATTCTCCTCCCTTGAAACCCACTGAAAGGGACAGGACAACACATTTTCTCTGGAGTACATCTTTGTCTTTTCCAAATGCATCAACTTCTCAATTGGTTGATGTTTTGTCTGTGGTTTTGACTGTGGTTTTGTTATGAGATGTACTTGCACGTGGTGCTGTTCCCTTGCTTCTTCCTACCATTCAGAAAAAGAGACAATGTTCCCTTGCCTCTGACAGAATGGGTCTAATGTCTTGACACTTCCATTAGATGACCACAGAAGGAACTACTTAGAAAGGGATGCTTCCTTTCTACGTCAGAATCTCTTTGAAGCACCTACTTCTAGCTTTTTGCCTGCTCAATATCCAGGCACAGTGGAAACAGCTCCCCATTCAGTGGAATCTGACACTTCTCACAAAGCAGTTATCAGCATGTAAGAAGCTGGTGGGACAGACAGGAGCTACAATTAGAAACATAATTTTTTCAGAGTGCCAGCTAACGGCATAATTCCTCTTACCCATGTGACATATTGCTTATGGCACACTGTAGTGCTGGAACAGAAAGTGAAGAGGGCTTACAGAGGTTTGCTTTGCTTTCATCAATGAAAGTTTGAAGAAATCATGCATAAGTGCTGAGCCATATTATGATGGCTTAATTCTGAGGATCAGTTCTGTTGTCAAGTTCTAAAGATAGCTATACATGCCATGGGAGTTAACAGAATTGGTGTACAGGTCTGAAAATCTAGTTAGCGTTTCTATCTATACTTTTCGGTGAGTATTGGGTAGAATACTGCATAACTGATAGCACTGGAAGATTAGGGGCTTCTTCCTCAGTCAGTTAAGACTGTTTGCAGAGTACAGTCTCAGTTCACAAATACTCAAAGAAATTCCAGGTCAAGTCATAATGGTGGTGGTCAGGCCAGAATAAGGAATGCTTAGGAAGCAACATCTCAAGCAGATAAGTTGAGAGAAATGTGAAAGAATTAGACAAATATTTCACAGGTAGAAAAAAAAAAAAAAAGAGAGTGGTTTGTGGTCACATTTACACAATATCACAGAATCATAGTAGGACACAAAAACCGGCTTTAGTATTTAAAGTAAGACTGAAGTGAAAACGTAAGTATTGACATCCAAGGGAGTTTTCCAGCAATGTTCCCATTGAAAATAGGACTGAATGGAAGAATCTCTTCCACTTAACACTCATTTACTTACCTACTTTAAAAAAAAAAAAAAAAAAAAAAGAGAGAGAGAGAAAGAAAGGAAGAAAAAGAAAATAATGGGGAAGGGGAAAAAGCAGACATTCTGAGTACACTGAACAATGCTTGAAGACCAACAAATTTCAAAACAAACAAACAAACAAACAAAAACTGAAATTAACAAACAAATAAATAGAAGACAGGAAAACAGAAAGAAAAAGAAAAAAAGAAAAGAAAAAAGGCACAACACAAACATAAACACAGACATAGACACATACTTACAAAAGCTAGGTTAAAAAAAAAGTGAAAGTAATGCCTACTTGAAGAGTATATTTGCAGTTTTAGCCCTCAAATAAGATAACTGAGTTTGTTCTGTTCCTCAGATTGAAAAGAACTCAGACTTACATCCTGCATATAATTCTGTACTACTCCTCTGTCTTTTTGTATTAAAATTTTAAACTTACTTGCTGGAAACACAGGATACAGATTTGAGAAAGGTAATTTAATTTTTTTTTTGTCCCTTTTCATTTCCACTCTTTGAATATCAGATAGTTTTGATAATTAATAAATAATGACTAGCAGGTACTGTGGATTTTTGTTTGTTTGTTTGTTTTTAATTTGGATTGGTTTGTACATTTTTTTTTCAATGTCAACATTATATCATTTAACCTAATCAAATTCTCATTTTTCTTTCAGATAAATATTTTTTTTCTCTCTTTAGTGTTACCAATTGCAGTAGAATAGAATTTTTCTGACTGTATTACAAAATTATGATCCATGCATTTACAGTATAAAGTGCCTGAAACCAGTTTGGTGCGCCCTCACTATATTAGAGGCAGTGATGTCCAGAGGCAATATAGTTTACTATCATTTCAGAAGTGTCAGTATTGAAAAGGGTCTATAGGGGATGCTTCTTCTGAATTTTTGTTATGTTTTAGTAGCCCAGTGATTCATTTCACAAACTGGGAGCATTTTGCAACTGAAGGCTTTGTTACACATTTTAAGCAAATTCTGAACTGGAATTTGTATTTTTCTACAGACAGTGAAAAACTGTTTATTGAAAACTTTCTTGTATCTAAAATACTTGCAATCAAGTATCTTTTAGTATAGACAATCAAGTATCCTTTTGTTTGTTTGTTTATTTCATAACTATATGAAATAGACAAAATGCTATAATGCTGTATGTTCATAATATTTAATTAATGTATAAAATACAACAATAATATAATCAATGAAGAATATATCTACTTGTGTTATATTAGTTATATGTTCTATATTTTGATTACTAATTCACATAAAATCAATATAAACATAATTTCTTTAATAAAAAAAATTATGTTTTGTTGAAATTTCCTCTTTCTGTTCTACTTTTCTTGAGGCAGATATGCATGCAGAACAAACTTACTTTATTTCAGGTTGACATTTAAAGCACACTTTTGCCTTTGTGTTTTTCTGCTTGAATAAAAAAGTTACCCAGTATAATAACAGAAATTTTTCAATCTCAGTCTTGCTGTTTTTCTTTGGAGCTATATCAGAAACTGTCAAAAAAGAAAGTAAGAAAAATAGCACACAATAGATTGTAGAATAATTGGTGAGAAAAAAAAAAAAGTATAAAATGAAATATTTTAGAGTATTCATCTTTAGTATATATATAGCTGAAATGTTACTCTGCATCTTTTCATAAAACAATGTGATAGAATAAAAATTATAAAAAATTGTCAGAATTTCTGAGAACTATATAAGTTACAGTGCAGCTCAATAAAGATCAGATGTTGTGAAGTTAATTACAAAATCCGTTTAACATTTGTGACAGTAGATTTAATCCTTGGTACACATCAGATGACATAGTGTCCTAAAAACCAGGAACCGCTGATTTTGACTACCTTTTCTTGTGTATTTGTCAAGAACAGAAAATTAATTTTGAGATATGCTGAAAATGAGACAAGTCCCATTTTTCTTCTCCTTCATTAACTTCAATATCCTTACTAAATTTCACATCCCAGTATATTAGATCTTGACTTAAACCTCAACATGAAGGTATTTATATTATCAAGTTATCATAAGGCTTATTACACTGTCTGTTTCTAAAGTGTTGCTCATTCCCGAGAAAAAGGAACGTTCTTTTAAAAGAAGGAAAATTCAGTCCTTCTCTCCTCATCTTCTCTTCTCCCTCCTTTCGTCTCAGCCTCTTCTTGTCTCCTCTTCCCTTCAGAATGTACAGATTCAGTTTATTAAAAGGCAAGGAAGAGACAGCAAAAGTGTGACTAGACATATCAAGATAAATCAGAGGACAGTTTACTGTAAAAGGAAACTCTACCCTGACAGGTATTCAACAATATAGAGTTTCAGCAGATTTTCAGCAATTAAGAGTTTCTATGTACAGGATAATGTACAGAAAATGGCATGTGCATTAATATAGAGTAACTGATGAACTGCATACACTAAAAACATTTACGTGTTCGCAATAAATATGTAGGAATATAACTGCTAATAACAAGGATTAGAGAAAGTCCAATGTAGGACCACCAAGATGTTCAAGAGGCTGGTCGTATTGGAAAAAGGAGACTTGGGGGATCTTATCTGTGACTATAAATACTTGAAAGAAGGGTGCACAGAAAATGGATCCATGTTCTTGACAAAAACTGAAACTTCTTGTTCTGTTTAAACATCAGGAAACACTTATTTACTTTGCAAATGATTGAGCACTGGAATGAATTGCTCAAAGATATTACGGAGTCTCCCTCCTTGGAAATATTCAAAAGCTGTCAGGATATGATCCTGGGCAAATTGCCTTAGGTGGTCCTGTTTGAGAAGGTGTCTGATCAACAGTGACCTTTAGAGATCCCTTCCAACTTAATCTATTCTGTGATTCTATGAAATAATATAAAACATATATGGATCCCAAGCTACTATGTTGATTGATAAAAGCTGGATTTATTTGGCTAAGAGGATGATAATTTAGAAGGAAAAGAATGAAATTACACATAACAGTGTTGTATTCAACAGAGATTAAAAAACAAACAAACAAAAACTAAAAACCTAAGACTTTGTATACATAATTATTTGTATCCATGGAAAAAAAATCTTTAAAAGCTTGTGAAGAATTTTATTTATTTATTTGTTTGTTTGTTTGTTTGTTTGTTTGTTTGTTTATCAGAGTTACTCTCTTCTGGAAAGGCTGAAGGGCAGAGTGAAAATATAGGGGAGCCAAGAGTCTTTCATTACACTGGAAGTTAAATATACTAGTCACTGGATAAGAAGAACACTTCAATTCTTTTACTGAAAATTCAAGAAAACATCAACAGATACATATATATATATATTTTAAATAAAGCCCTTTACACATTTGAAAAAAACAAAGAAAAGAAACTATTTTGATTGTCTGTTCAAAAAAATCAAAGAAATGCATTATTTATGAGGGTGGGTAGTGATAGGACAAGGGGGAATGGTTTTAAACTGAGACAGGGGAGGTTTAGGAGGAAGTTTTTCACCCAGAGGGTGGTGACACACTGGAACAGGTTGCCCAAGGAGGTTGTGGATACCCCATTCCTGGAGGTGGTTGGCAAACCTGCACATAGCAGAGGGGTTGAAACTAGATGATCTTTGTGGTCCTTTTCAACCCAAGCCACTCTATGATTCTGTGATTCTACTATCAGGAGCTGAAAGGGCAGCACAGGTTCCTAATTCATAATTCTACCTGTGATTCTTGCTTATCATTATTTGGCTGAAAGTATAAGAACATGTAGAGGACAGAATGGGAGAAAATTACTGACTAGTAAAAAAAAAAAAAGTATATAAGATATACCTGAAATTGATCATGCTGTCATTCACTCATATAGGCAGGAACACATATATTTGGCTATTATTTTCTGAAGATTCTGCCCTCACAAACTACTTACTTGACAATTTTTGATTTTTTTTTTTTCTTGTTTTCTCTGTATTGATTTCCAGTAGAACTGTCACCCTAACTGATTAATCTGTATAGGTACATGGAACATGAATGTCCTCTTTCTTAAGATAAATCTCGTACAACAACTCTTGTGGGGGAGGACAGAAGGGTGGTGGAAAGAGTTGAAAAATATCTCTGAAAAGAAGGCCCAGAATATAAGAGAAAAATTGCATTTTCAAAACAGAAGATTAGTGTAGGAAGATGTAAACAAACAAAACTGTGACATCTTTTGAACTACACTACACCATTTTCCACTGAACTTAATGACTGCATTCCTTTAAAGAATTAATTCTCAAGATACTGTGTTTGTTTCAAAGCATCATATTTTGATCATTTATTTCCTCTTGTTACTATGTCTATTAAATACAATCATGAACTTTACACTGGTGTCAATTACCTAGAATGAGGTTCAGAAAATGTATAACACCGCCGAATGGTCTATCTCATTTAGCAATTTATTTATTTATTTTAAATTCAGTCTGGGATTAAAATTGAGGTGGAATTCAAATGAAGAATTACAGTGCTACTGCCTTGTCTCTTAAGGTGCAATATGGAGCATAACTTTATGGTAAGGATGTCTGGTAGAGTTGTTGAGTAGAAGATCAGTTAACCGGAGGAAGAAATTTCACAGTGTAAGTCTGAAGGAAGACAAAAGATAATTAATGGAATTAATTAAATATCAAATTCTCCTTTTTTTTTTTTTTTCCTCTCATGAATAAACTAGCTTACAGAAAAGCATTATATGATAACAAATGTTTGTGAAGGTCTTTTATGTAATTGTTTGAGATCCAGACACAGTAAAAGCTTTGAAAAGATGAATTCTAAATAGCTATAAGACTATGTGCCAGCATCTATCTAAAAATAAAGATACTCTACAACTATCTGAGGTGGGGCTCAGCCTCTTCTCTCACGTAACCAGGGATAGGACTAGAGGAAATGGCCTCCAGTTGCACCAGGGGAGGTTGAGGTGGGATGTTAGAAAAAAATTCTTCTTCAAAAGAGTGGTCAGGTGATGGAATGTGTTGCCCAGGGAGGTGGTTGAGCCACTGTCTCTGAAGGTGTCGAGGAAATGTTTAGACATGTTACTAAGGAACGTGGTTTTGTGGTGTAATGTTGGTGGTAGGTGGAAGGTTGAGCTAGATGATCTTGGAGGTCTTTTCCAATCTTGATTCTATGACACTATGCTTTTGTCAGTCAAATCTTGTATTTCTGTTAAGTGGTTCACTCACATGAGAAATCCTCTTAAGGAATAATCTGTCCATAGTCACTTTCTAAGCTACATTATCTTTAGACCAAGAAAAAATTCTTAAATACTAAAAAAAATATAATAGGATATTACATATTCTTTGCATACACATTCACAAATACATACATTCACAGGTACATACACATACACACATATATGTAATTGTATGTTTTAATTTACCTTCATGAGGCCATATCAATCTGCTTTGGTTGATTTAGATGTTTCCTACTCTTGACTGAGTTGATTTGAATTGTTGTTTTTTAATCTCACATAAGGTATACGTATACAGATAAAGAATATCCTCTCCCTCCTATAAATAGGAGCAGGACAGCTAGGCCAATATGGCTGGATGTTGCAATGAAATAAAATAGGGGAACTTCACAATTTTCTTTTCTCAGTCAACTAGTACCCTAAACAAGCTAATGAAGCTAATCAGCTTCAGAAATCACCTGTGAGATTTTCTTCAAACACTACTGATACTGAGATGTAAGTATTACTCTCTGATATGTGCCTACTGCTCTTGCTTGAGCTGTTGGTCTGCTTCAGTTAAGGACACTCACAAAACACTAGAAATATCAGAGACATCTGTGTATATTAGAAATATATTTGTATTTTAACTCTGATACTATTCAGCATACTATTCTGAGTAATATTACCATGATTTATTCACTGGATGTTCATTTCTTTACTCAATTTATACATAGTGTATCCTATGGCCAATATTTTTGAATGATCAGAGAGGTCTAATTTATAGATAAATTATTTCTATATTTTACCAGAAGAATCTGATCTATTAACATTCTCATACTATATTTTGTTATCCTTAACTGAATCCAGATGATGCTTAGTTTTCTACTACTATCTAGCTTTTTTATTATTATCTTTGCAAGACTAATATATTTCATATATTTCAAAGCATATTTATTTACATGTATCTATGATTTCTCCTTAAAAAAATTAATAATTTTGCCAATATTTTATAAGAAATCTCTTGTCTTGCATTTAATTTTATGTCACTGATTGATAGATTAAAACATGAAAGACACAAAAATCTTTAACTTCACAATCAGTTATGAAAACTTTTCTTACTTTTTAATTATTAATGAAAGATATAACTCAAGTTTACACTTGAATTAAAAATAAGAAAAGCATTATATTTTGTCTGCAATGTTAAAGTGTAAGGCATTCAGAAATGGATACTTTGACAGAGGCAGCAAAACATTCATATTTTATATTTGCTCTATTTTATAATGCAGTTTTTTGATTTTTTTGAACAGAAAATCAAAATTGTTTGTTTTTTTTTTTTTTTCAAATGTGTAAAGGAAGTCTGAATTTTTAAAAGGTTTTTTCTACAAAAAATCTGAAAAACAAAGATCACTCAGGAATGTGAATACCTTATCCATATACACTTTGATCTTATATTCATGAGAGAAATACTTGAAAGGAATAAACCAAAATTGCTTGCATATATGAAAATAATTTTTCCATCGATCCAACAGTCAATTTTCCAAAATCTGTCTGCATTTTCTAGTGATTTACCTAGACATAGATGAATTCTTCTGCCTTTGAATGTTGGATCAGACTCTCAAGCGTTAATAAATTCATTCTCTTCAAAGTGAAATCTCCTTAATTTTCTAATTCTGAAAACTCTGATCATTCATTATTACAATTTTAGCATTATTAAAGGACAGAAGAATCATCATGATTTAAAACTTTAATTAGGAAACTGATAACTTAAATGTAGCTTGCTGTCTCATTTAAATTGCATCAAATTAATTGTGTGTGTTTAATTCATCAGTGTTTAACACTAGATATTAATTTTCTTAGAGATTATATGAAAGAGGGAAAGGGAAGAAAGTGGAGCCAAAGGGAAAGGATCAATATGAGCATTTAGTCATTCAGGAAACAGGTTTGACTCGAGGTGACTCAAGTAAAGATTGGAGCAAAGGAAATGAACTTATTCTTGTGCCACAAAGTGGATATACTGATTTCCATGATAATTTGGTCTCAGGAACTTTTCCGCTGAAGCCAGTGTCTCTTGTTTAAATGGAATCCTTACTCCCACTCCAACTAGTAATCTAGCACCCATCCCCTATCCTGCTGTCTCTGCTGTTTCAACCAACTGTTCCATGTGAAGTATTTTTCCCATTTACATCAGATACGATATCGTTAATACACTGTCATGCTTTAAGCTACAGTATGTCTTCCAATTCCAGTCTAGTCTTCTCTTTCTCACACTTTCTTCTACACCACATTCTGGTTTTCATCACACTGAGGACTATTTCATTCTCATTTAGATTAGATATTTTTTGCATTTTTTTGTCCTTCTATTGTTTATATAGTATTTTCTGTTTTTCCCTTTGTCACTTCAGATTATTTCTAATGTAGAGATAGCCAGGAAATGAGTCCACGAGGCATACTGTAAAAACTGAGCTATGCACTATTAATTCATTAGTTTACTTCTTGATTCTGTTTTGGACTACTCTGTTTAGCTCCTTCTAGGACAATGTCTAGTATGATTTACTCTTTGGGCTACTCTCAAAATCAGTAAAGAAGAAATTGCACTGGATTGTTTTTTTTTTTTTTTTCCTATTTCACATTGTCTTCCAGTACTACCCCTGCAGACTCCTATCTTTCAAAAAAATTCTGCATTTTCTCATCTTGTGCCTCAGGATATTAACTCACACGTTTAGTTTCATGCAGTAAAAATACTACCATGCTCTAAAGTCACTACTATGACTAAAAATTTTAGGAAAAAAAAAAAAAGTAACCCAACACACTACAGGTGTCTTACACAGTTCATAAGAAAAAGTAGTCTTGCTTTTGTACCTGTTTTTAATATTTGAAAATAATATTCCTTTGATGGAAAAGAAAATCTACTAACTTTGCTATAGCATGAATAAGTACATTGCATGCATTCCCATGCAGCTGAAATCTAAGTAGACCATCTTTATCATCTTAATGTAAGGACTGTTGTAAATATCAAGTGGGAAATACTATTTGTTTTACCAGAGTCCTTAGCAGATTTGAGAGATTAACAGCAGAGTGCAAGGATAAGTACATAGTTCATACCTCTTCTGAGTTCCTCTATTTCCACCTTGATTGCAACAGATTAAGTGTAATTATCAATTTGAAATAATTGAGTTTGTTTTAAGCTACTTGTTTTCTTCTCATCTCACCCCCTGAATGTGTTTTCAGACTCTTCTGAACCAGATGCCTCACTGTGCTCACTGAAAGGTGGAAA
Organism: Tetrao urogallus; assembly: GCF_951394365.1. NCBI lineage: Eukaryota > Metazoa > Chordata > Aves > Galliformes > Phasianidae > Tetrao > Tetrao urogallus. The sequence continues at coordinate 35,791,234 of NC_136813.1, read as the reverse complement.
AGGGACCCCATAAGAAAAAGTAAAAGGCAAAAAGAAGGTTTCACAGTAACTGAGAATAGGGGGGGGGATAAAAGGGGATAGTTAGGAATAGTTTATAGAAGCAGGAATGTGGAGCTCATTAGAGAAAGGGGGATAGCAGCACAGGGTCTGGGATAGTGAGGGCGATGAAGGCCATGCTGATAAGGTTTGAGACATCTGGCAGGGAGGTGATTAGATGTCCACAGAGTAAGACAAAACTAGTTTGGGGGATGCCCCCCTTCTCTGTCAGGAGTTATGGCAAGGAAGGTCAGAAGCCTTCACAAAAAAGACAACAAATTCTTCAATCCATGACCTACTATACACATGCAATAGGGGAGGGTCTGCATGCTTTGGGGTATAATGAATATGTATCCGAATTCCAGGAAACTATTGAGTATGTATTAGTTTGGCCTATATCTGTAGCACGATTTTTCTAGATGGTGTGCAAGCTTGGAGGAATTATCCCCCTTGCACCAGGGCTTTTGCACAATTGCCAATAAAACATACCTTCTCTATATCCTTACAGGCTATAGGGTTTGATTTTCCACACATCACTCACATTCATTGTTTGATCTCCATAAACATTCAACAAGCACTGATGAATGTTTGGGGAAGTTGCTGCAATTTTTTCTTCATGGAGGAATTCAGTGGCATAACTCTGGTTCATATGCACTTCCACGTCAGCTGCCATTTTGTCATAGTGCCCCTCTGCTGACATCTGCCGCACAGGAAAAAAAAAAAGAAAGTAACAATATTGGTAGCAAGGTTCAGCTACCGCCATAGCACCAATATCCACATCTGATGTTATAGGCCAACATAATAAAGCAAGAGGCATTATTGTCTGAGCAGCCCTAGCAAAATATACAATATTGTTAATAAAAAAAGTTAAAAAAAAATCTTAAAACATTAAACAAAAAAAAAACAAAACAAAAACACACAAAAAAATAAAAGAAAGGAACCAAAACATAAAACTAATGGGATATTTGACATTGTTTTTGTAAAACTAATACATGGGCTTGATGGTAGTGACTGCAATTATCAGTGAGGTGTCAAGGTATTCATCAGAGGCTGATGAAACTTTACTCTTCCTGTACTTCACCCCTGACAATAATTTTGTGTACCATCAAAAAAAGATGACATGAGTAAGGGGTGATTGTGAACATGCACAAACTGAAAAGTTTGGAATAAAAAATAGAAAAGTTCCACATAAACATGAGGAAAAACTTCCTTGAGTGTTCCTGAGCATTGGACCAGGCTCCCCAGAGGAGACTCATTCTCTGGAGATACTCAGAACCTGTCTGGACACTTTCCTGTGTAACAGACTCTAGGGAACCTTGTTTAGCTACGAGGTTGGACAAAATGATCTCCCGAGGCTCCTTCCAACCCCTCAGATTCTGTAATTCTATGTGACTGAAAACACTTTTCTACGACAGATTTTTGTTATTGTGGTCACATATTGAATAATCATTTTGGATTCATTCAGCTCATGCATTTGGTATATCACAGATAGTTATATGTTTCAAAATTATGTGTGCTAAACTATTGAAATTACCTGGTCATATCCCAAATTAGAGTAGGTGACTGTAGTCACACCCATACTAGTAAACAATGAAAAAATGAGTAGAAAAGGGTTTAGTTAGAGCGCACTGTGCTCTTGCTAATTCTATCCAGTACCTTTAGGAATGTCAGGTAAGTAGCATAAGACAGAACAGTTTCCAGCTGATCTAAGACACACTGGAGATCAGCTCTACCCTAAAAGTTTGATAGCATCAACTGATCTCAGGACGACAATCCTTCTCACTGCTGTGTTGAAGACAATTTCAGGACAATCGCAATTATGAGATTTTTCACTTTAAATTAATCCATGTGTCATGGTTTTGTGATTTTTGGTTTTCGGTATTCCACATCATAACATCATGTGGGGCACTGGGACTTTAACTGTTGATGCTCGAGTCCTGGGTACCTGCCCAGAAGAGAAGAAGAACTACATTCCCCAGGAGACTTTGTGGTCAGGGAGAGGAAATTTAACTCCTGGCAAGGTCACCTGATGTGCTCTTTCTCGCCTGCCCTTCGTCGTGGGCGCTGCTCCCGTCTCCCCGCTGCTCAACTGGACTGTGCATCTCACCTCAGCATTGTGGTGAGGCCTATCCACCTTTTGGACATTCTCTCTCTCATTATATTTGATTTATTAGCTTCAATTCTGATTATATTGTATTATAGTGTGTTATCTTGCATTCCGATACTATATTTAGTAAATTAGTTTGTTTCTCCTCAGATCATTGCCGCTGTTTTAATTATTTTGGGGTCCCCTGTTTGCTTTTTTTCTGGAGGCGTGGATCCGTGGATCCCTCCGCCCCACTCACAGAATCACAGAATTGTAGGGGTTGGAAGGGGCCTCCAGAGATCATCGAGTCCAACTCCCCTGCCAAAGCAGGTTCCCTACACCAGGTCGCACAGGTAGGCATCCAGGAAGGTCTTGAACATCTCCAGAGAAGGAGACTCCACCACCTCCCTGGGCAGCCTGTTCCAATGCTCCGTCACCCTCACTGTAAAGAAGTTCTTGCGCATGTTTGTGCGGAACTTCCTATGCTGCAGTTTCCGGATGTTTCCCTTTGTCCTGTCTCCACTCAACACTGAAAAGAGTCCGGCCTTGCCATTCTGCCCCCCACACCTTAGATATTTGTAGACCTGGATCAGGACCCCTCTCAGTCTTCTTTTCTCAAGGCTGAACAGACCCAGTTCACTCAGCCTTTCTTCATAGGAGAGATGCTCCAGGCCCCTCACCATCTTCGTGGCCCTCCGCTGGACTCTTTCCAAGAGATCCCTGTCTTTTTTGTCCTGGGGAGCCCAGAACTGGATGCAGTACTCCAGATGAGGCCTTACCAGGGCAGAGTAGAGGGGGAGGATCACCTCCCTCGATCTGCTGGCCACGCTCTTTTTAATGCATCCCAGGATGCCATTGGCCCTCTTGGCCACAAGGGCACACTGCTGGCTCATGGCCAACCTGCTCATCATGGAACCGGGCCAAACCAGCCTGTAAACCATTGACACCATGAGAGTTTAACCTCTAGATCTTTCCTACAAGCTGAAAAACCTTTTTATGTCATTTTGCATATGTAACTATTACTTATCTGTTTATATTTCTTTATCCTTATGTAAGGCCTTAATTAAACACTCTGGCTACAAGAAGCTTTGAAGGAAGATATATTTCTGATCTGTCCTTTTTGTCTCCTGAAGAATGAAGAATGCAAGCATGGTTAATCTGGCTTCTGTTATTGAATTCTTATTGATTACTACTGTTTCCCATATGTGTTCCAGCATGATAATTAAAAGGTGGAAAAAAGAAGTTTCCTGACCTGTTTTTGGGGGATTTTTTTAGGCACTTCTTAAAATGTGGTGAGTATAGCAGAGGTAGTCTGCCTAGCCTCTGAGAAATAGGGTTAGGGTTAGAGGAGACATTCAGTTAGAAATTCCTCATATTGATCAAAATGTAAATTCAGTAGGTTCTGAAAAGCTTCAACCTTAATTCCTGTGTAATGTCTGTGTCCCAACTTTTTGAGCTTTATAGTTCACTGTAGGAGATATTGGCCACCTGGGCACTTCTGGCTCTTATTCAGCCAACTGTCCATCAGTACATTAAGGTCCCTTTCCATCTGGAAAGCTACCTGATGGAAAGGGACCTTGGTGTACTAATGGATAGTCAGCTGAACATGAGCCAGCTGTGTGCCCAGTTGGCCAAGAAAGTCATTGGCATCCTGGCTTGTATCAGGAATGGTGTGGTGAGCAGGACTAGGAAAGTAATCCTGCCCCTGTACTCGGCATTGGTGAGGCCTCACTTTGAGTGTTGTTTTCAGTTTTGGGCACCTCAAACCAGAAAGGACATTGAGGTGCTGGAACAGGTCCAAAGAAGGGCAACAAGGCTTGTGAAAACATGCCCAACAAGGAGTCACTGAAGGATCTAGGGCTGTTTAGTCTGGGGAAGAGGAAGCTGAGGGGAGACTTGGTTGCTCTTTTCCAAAACCTGAAAGGTGCTTACAGCAAGAGTGGGATTGGTCTCTTCTCACTTGTGACAGGTGACAGGATGAGGGTAAATGGCCTGAAGTTGCACCAGGCTAAGTTTAGGTTGGATATCAGCAAACACTTCTTTACAGAAAGGGTCATTAAGCACTGGAATAGGCTGCCCAGATAGATGGTTGAGTCACCTTTCCTGAATGTGTTTAAGAACCATTCGGATGTGGTGCTCAGGAACATGATTTAGCAGAGGGTTGTTAGTTTAGGGTAGTTTGGTTAGGTTGTTGTTGCACTCGATCTTTAAGGTCTTTTCCAACCTGAGCAATTCTATGATTCTGTAAACAATGACCCATTAAGATGAGTATGTGGTCCCTGTGACGAGCTTCAGTAATTGCAGAATCACAGAATTGTAGGAGCTGGAAGGGACCTCCAGAGATCATTAAGTCCAACCCCCCTGCCAAAGCAGGGTCCCTACAACAGACTGCACAGGTGGGCGTCCAGGAGGGTCTTTAATGTCTCCAGAGAAGGAGAATCCACAAGCTACTTGGACAGCCTGTCCCAGTGCTCCGTCACCCTCACCATAAAGAACTTCCTTTGCGTATTTGTGTGGAACGTCCTATGCTCAAGTTTATGGCTGTTTCCCCTTGTCCAGTCCTCAACCGCTGAAAAGAGATTGGCCATATCCCTTTGCCTCCCACACTTAAGGTATTTATAAACATTAAAAAGATTTCAGTATTCTTTTCTCAAGGCTGAACAGACCCAGTTTGCTCAGCCTTTCCTCAAAAGAATGATAGTTTAGTCAAGGAAACAGGATTATTAAACAGAAAAACAAAATTATTCCCTAATTTCAGTGTCACAGGACTTAAATCCTGAAAAGTATTACTACACCTTTAGCGTATGCCATATTAGAGAAACATCAGGAAGAGATAGGCCTAACTTGCTGTCAATACAAATTCCACAAAAAATATAGAATATCAGAATCAGAATATCAGAAATTACCTTATAATGCTCAGAGACTGATTTATAAAATGGAATCAGGACCCTGAACTTTGAGAGAGCAAACTTTGGGTATAAGTGATTCTTGGATGAGACCCCTGGGAAACTGTCCTTATGGACAAAGGAACAGCAAAGCTAGAAGCATTTCAAGTATGCCTTTCTGAGAGCATAAGAGCTCACCATCTTCCAGAATAAAAAATTAGACAGATGAGGCAGGAAACCAGAATGGGTGAGCAAAGACCTGTTGGTCAGACTGAGGAGAAAAAAAAAAAGTATAAGAGCTGATTTCCTCAAACATGTGGAAGGCTGAGGTACTTAATGAGTTCTTTGTCTCAGTCTTCATTACCAGTCAGGCCTCCCACACCTCCCAAGTCCCTGAACTCCTAAGCAAGGGTCTGGGGAGAAAAATCACTCCTGTTGTAAGAGAAGACCAAGTCCAATACCCCACATGAGGCTGAATATGTACTTGGGCCAGATGGTAAGCATCCCAGGAGAAAAAAAAGCTTCTTTACTTTGAAGGTGACAGAGCATCAAAACAGGCAACACAGAGAAGTTGTGGAGTCTTTTCTCTGGAGATATTCAAAACCTGTCTGGATGCTTTTCAGTATAAAATGCTCTGGTGAACTTGCTTCAACAGGGGTTTGAACTAGGTGATCTGCAGAGGTCCTTTCCAGCCCCTACAATTCTGTCATTTGGCTGCAAGGAGTACAGTTTCTTCTAGACACAATTTTACAGGAACTATCCTTAATTTCATGCCTAGGCATCATCTCTAGAACAGAGAATACAGTTGTGGCGCTGTAGGAATGGTAACTGCATCTAATGTAAATTGAATACCTAAAAAAAAGTGCAAAAAAATTGTGCCAAACACAAAAGTGCTGAAGTTTAAGGTTTATTTCTTTCCTGTAGTTTTTCAGATTACTTTTTCAGACTCCAGTAGACATGTTGGCTTCTACCTTTTCTACTCACATCTATCAAAACCAATGATTCATGTTGAATGTGCAGTCACCCAAGTAGACACTGCTAGGAACCTTGTGACTGGGTAATAAATTCTAGATGACATTACATGTAGGTAAGAGTTATGAGATGCACATGAAGAAAATAATTTGAATTTCCTATATAAAACAATGGATTCTAACTTTTCATTAACACTTAGGAGGAAAGTATGCTTTTGAATTTTTAAAAAGGAAAATGTTGGTACAACAACAACCCAAATATATTAGAAAATATGGAATAATAGTAAGAATATCTTTATGCCACTGTGTGAAACTTTCATTTACTTTCATTTGAAAAGAATGAATAATTCTGGCCTTTATTGAAAAGTAAAAAGCATACCTGGAAGATAGTTTAAAGAAGGCTAATGAAGATTTTAAAAATTGTACAACTTCCTCTGTGATGACTTGTGTGATAAGAACTACTAAGTGGACTTCAGTCTTGAAGGGAAGTGTTCTGCACAGAAGCATGTATCATGAAGAAAGTTGCTTGTGTACTTTCTCTTTTAAGGAAAGAATAAAAAGGTGGAAGGCTTTTTTATTAAGGCTGTGCCCCTACTCCCCCCATTGTCCTAAAAATATAGTAAATCTTAATAATCAAAATCTTGTGGAAAAAAATGCACAATAAAGGCTCTTCATACTATAACTGATAACAGATTTGTACAACTCCTCATTATGGGATATTATACATAGATAGAATTTGCCGTTTCTAAGATGCAGATAGTGTAAGTCATGGAGAATAAATCAATTTGGAGTTCATACATAATGAAAAAAACAACATCAACATGCAATTAATTGAAGGCTAACAAAATACTAGGAAGAAATTTTATATATGCCTGCTCTGTTTCTGCCATCTCCTAACTATCTTTTTGGTGGCCATTTTAGGAGCTAATCTGATACAATGTGACTACCTTGCTCTGAAAATAATACATTTCAGTGATGAAAGGATGAATTACCTACGTGGATTAGGGAAAATACTACTACCTGTAGAACTATTTTAAATTGCTAATTTCAAGCAATGCAATAATGTGACTTTCTGGGACAGTCTTTGAATCTGTCTTGAAAAATAAGTGACAGAATAAACCTAAAGTGATTTTCTCCCTGGAGAGAAGAAGTTCTTGGTAGATAAGCTTAAGTAACACATACGTCAGCCAGAAGTAAATTTAAATCAGTTAAAAAAAGTTACCTTGAAAAGAGGTCCATTGTCACATGGGATTTGCAGTTCTATCAGGAACTCTTATTTAATGATAGGTTCACGTCCTAGAGAAGACAGAGTTCAGGAGGCAGTCCCTGGCTTGTCAAGGTTGTCACACACTAAAATATAAAGCTAGCAGCATGAAAGAATTATCTATGTAGGAACGTATAGGCAACACATTTAGTACCTTTTTATTCTTTTCCCTCCTTTTTTCTTGCCCCAAAACAGGTCTGTTAAATTCAGTTTCAAAGCCACTCCACAGCAAGGTTTAAGCTCACAGCTGTAGCAAGATACTTGAGCTGTCACGCAACAGCCCCATTCGCCAGTAAAATGGTACATTTTATAATATTTTAGAACTTGCCTGACTGAAATAAGACAAGTATTTAATTTGCTATTGTTCGAAATATTACAGAAAAAAAAAAGGCATTAATCAACCAGAAATTAACTGATTGATTTTAATTATACAAAAAAAAAAAAAAAAACCAAGATGCCACTGCTTCAAGGTTTTACCCTGTCATTAATTTATATCATAAATGTCTGGAAAATAAAGTTCTAATAAAACTGCGGACACAGATGATAGTTTAACTCTAATACAAAAACTTTTTATTTATTTATTTCTATTGTTTTTTGGGGGGTTCTCTCATAGATCTATTAAAAATACAAGAGCAAATTACTTTTGCTTGATGGGTTGTGCAGTTGTAAAATACAAGTTGTGTTAAGTAGCATTCAAAAAAAAACAACACTGAATCTTTCCAAACATGCCTTTTGGCTAGTTTTATGTTTATTTTGCAATGTTCCACAAAAAAAACCTTCTCAAATTTACCATTTTTGCTTCTCAGATGCAATCCTCCTCACTGAACAGAAACTCTATAAACAACAGTGTTCAAGACTATAACATTAAGTGTGTTTGTCATGACATACTTGCTGCACAGTCTTAAAAACAATAACAGCAAAGATAATGGAAGACACTGAAAGGTTTATAACTGCAAAAACATTTAAGGTAGCAAAATCTTCCCTCTTGAAAAAGCGTGAACACTAACCTGTTTTACTTTCTGATGTTGTTTCTAGCAACTGAATATGTTCTACTCTTAGAAATTACATATTCTGCAAGAATTAATCAAACATGCCTTGGTAAAGGAAATGTACCAAAGAAGGAAAAAAAATCCGCAGTGACCTGAAACAGTATGTAATCTTTTTACCTGATGGTTTGTTTTTTGTTTGCATTTTTTTTTATTTGCATTTGTTTTATGTTTGAGTTTTTTTTTTTTTTTTTTTTTTTGAACCAGCATTTTTATTTATATGAGAAATTCTGTTTGTGTATAACATAAAATACAACTTCTTATTTGTGACTAAATCTGATATTTTATATATTTAAACATAGCAATGAATTGGATGATCTGATTTTTAATTTAGTAATTATTTTGTACAAAATATAACTTTTATTCAAAAAATAGCATTCTGAGTCTCCATAAGTTTTACACAGAATCACAGAAATACCAAGGTTGGAAAAGACCTACAAGATCATGCAGTCCAACCACCCACCTATCACCAATAGTTCTCACTAGTTCTCTTTATGTTTGTGGAATGAGATATAGCACTGAAGTTGTATGCTAAATATCATACTCTATAAGCAAATCATGTGACTATCCCTTATAACCTTGAAGAATGAAAGTCTGTGAGTTAAGTTACAAAGGCACTAGTACTGACTGGACACTACCAAGTGTGTTAGAAGTCAAAATGACTTTGAGTAAACAAACATAAATTACTACTTTTTTTTATTCATTGTGTGACAAGAAAATAATAACTATGATATTGAATGAATCTTTACAAGTTCATATTTCATGATTAAGGTTTCATTAACTCTCCAAAAGATTTTTTAGCATAAATCATTCTGAATTTTGCAAATGTGTACATATACAAATATTTGTATAAACAATGAATGTAAAGATGTCACAATTATGAAATAAGAGAATTTGGGGAAGCAGGTTATAATAACAAGAAGAGAAAAGATAGAATGCTTATTCACATTCCAGTCTCACTGCAAAGCTCCAGAAGAGGGATCTCCAAAAGAGATCCTTTCCTACTGGTAGTCAGCTCTTAAATGGGTCTAGGAGAGGTGGAGCCAGGCTCCACCCCTTCCGGCAGCACAGGTGAATTGCCTTCACCTGTGCTGCTGTGGCTGACTCATTGCTCACGTCAGGTGGTCAATCAGAGGTTCAGGCTGTGATTCAGCAGTTCCTATACAATATTAAAAAAAAAAGACAAAAAGAAAAAAAGAAAAAAAAAGTAGTAGAATTTTATATTATGAAAGTGTTTCAATGATGTAGCTGACTGTTCTGTGACTGAAAAATTAAGTCTGCATACTGCTGCTATCAATATTTAAGTGGCACTGACAAGACAAAGGCAGAAGGAAGAATTGTTATGAATAAATTGGTTTGTACCTGCAATGTCTTTTATATTAATCATTGATTTTTAGTGTGCTATTTTAAAATGTTCATGTCTTATTAACAAATTAGGACATGATCATCGAGTATTCTTCTTTGATAGAATAACTAGTTTAGCAGATTACAATGAAACAATGGCATTGATTTTAAAAAAGCTCTTACAGTGGCTAATACAACATTCTCGAAATCCAAGCAGAGAAAAAACAGTTACCTCGGAGACATCTACAATACTGATTGAAAGTAATGCTGAATGAAATTATGTAAGTATTTTGATTGGTTAATATGTAGGTTTTCTGGTCTGAATGCAGTTTTGTTCAATACTTTCATTTCTGCTAGCTGGCAGAATTTAGAGAATATTTTAAAAATTGTTGATAACAAATTTAATGAAATCGGGTTAAAAGAGTTTGCAAACACATTACAGAATTGTTTTTTGAAGTTCACAAGATAAAGGTAACATCACTTGACAGTAGTACTGTGCTAAACTTGAGTAAATGATTAACACTACAGCTCGAAAGATTTAGAGAATGACAGTGATCCATATATTAACATAGGGAGGTTGATTCTTATGAAAAATGAAAACATCATTTAGGAAACCAGGTGCTTTAAATGCAGATTATATTTTTTTCTATCCTAAATTTCAGTTTTGAATGAAAGTTGTAGTCCAAAAAGAAGATAACAAATGATAGCAATTACAACAATAACTGAAATACATCTTAGGAGGAAAGATCAAAGACACTGGTTTGATTTTATTTGGCAGTCTACAGAAACTACAATGAAAAGGGCAATAACTAGATGTCCTTATTTTGCTGGAGAAAAATTTATGTTAAATGTTGAGAAAAATCTTCGTAATAAAGGCAGTAAATAACAGGAAGATAATAGCAAATAGGTCATAGATCATAGATTTTTAAAGAATTGAATATGTATTTATCTCTGATTATAATAGTCAAGTTATATACCATCTTTGATAAAAGAGAATCAAGTGATCTTTCATAATACATTTCAGTATCCTTTCTGTGCAATTTTATGATCAATGCTAAATATTTAAAAAGTCTCAAATCTCTTGAGTTGCTGAATATGCTAAATATGCTAAATTCATTAGGAAACATAGCATAATTTTATTATAATAATATATAAATGTAGAACTAGTTTATGAATATTATTTTCATGGTATATCTGGATATCAAGAAAAAATAATATAAAATTGTTATTTTAATTATATTGTAAATTTTCATGAATTAATATGTTAGTGTCATCAATGTGATGTCAGTGTGATAATATTCTCCAAGATGTTCTCCAAAATTACATTTTTGGTGCTTTTAGAGGAGATGAGAAATATTTATTTAGTTTGTAGAGATATGGAAAATTTTAAATTATGTTTAGCCATACACAAGCATTTTCTCAGGAGATGTTCATATTTTGGTTGTGCTATATCAAAACACAGATTTCTTTCATCCACACTGTATATATCTTTACAAGATGAATTAGAAATATTTCAGATAGGAGAGAATGCAGGGAAATACTATCACATGCTTTCCCTCATAGTATTTTTTACCTAATTAGTTACTACTGAACTATTTTAGAATGAGTACATTGAGCTTGATGAACCCTTATCCAGCCTGACCCAGAGTAGCTAGATGTTAGATTTCCATAGATCTTTAAGCCTTGATTCCTCTAATCCAAATGCTCAGAAACTCCCAAGAAAGTCAGAACATTACTATAAATGAAGTCTGACAGCAACCACTTTGCTCCCTGATTTTTCTGAGCAGACACAGTAAAAAGCATTTTAAGCAAGCCATGGTATTTGTTTCAGGTAAGATTCATGCCAGATTCGCCCTTTAGATGAAAGAGGATAATCTATTTATCATGTGAAAAAAAAATAATAATAATCACGCATAGTTCATAGAATATAGAATGACTTGGACTGGAACAGATTATTTGCCCTGGTTCTATTGCTATCAGACCATTCCTTAAAGGTATGTTTGGGTCCAAGAGGCAGGATGTCTCAGGAGCAGGGGCAAACAAGCACACATTCAAGGCAGCATAGAGAGTTACAAGTTCTGTTTTGCAAACACACACATACACACAGAGGCATCCACTTAGATAACCCTAGTAAGCGGCAAGCAGAAATTCCCTTAGCAAGTTCAGTATTACTTACCGACCGTTTAGAGACAGACAAAACACTGAGTAGGAGAAGGAGAAGGAAAATGCCAGTAGTGGATTTGATAGGTAGTGTCAGCAGGGCATTCCTCACTTCAAAGTGCATTTTTCCTCTCCGAACTCACTACAGCCTTACTTCTGTCTCTATTCTCTCCAGGGTCTGCGGGTTTTTTCCAATTATGTGGAAAACACGTGATACAGAACCCAAGTGAAACACTTGTCTGCAAACAAGTTCATCTTTGTGGCTCTTCTCTGGACCTGCTCCGGTAGCTTCTCATCCTTCCTGTACTGGGGACCTCATGCCTCGATGCACTACTCCAGATGGAGCCTCACCATGGCAGAGTAGAAAGAAATAATCATCTCCCTTGCCCTGATGGCCATCCCTTGAGTACTGTGTCCAGGCCTGGTGCCTCCAGTACAGGAAGCACATGGAGCTCTTGTAATGGGTCCAGAGAAGGGCCATTTAAAATGATCAGAGGGGTGGAGCACCCCTTCTATGAAGAAAAGTTGAGGGAACTGGACTTGTTTAGCTTGCAGAAGGCTCCGGGGAGACCTCATTGTGGCCTTCCAGTACTTAAAGGGAGCATATAAACAGGAGGGGGAAGGCAGTTTATGAGGGTGGATACTGATAGGACAAAGGGGAATGGTTTTGAACTGAGATGGGGAGGTTTAGGATAGATAATAGGAGGAAGTTTTTCACAGAGAGGGTGGTGACACACTGGAACAGATTGCCCAAGGAGGTTGTGGATGCCCCATCCCTGGAGGCATTCAAGGAAAGGCTGGATATGGCTCTGGGCAGCCTCGTCTAATGGTTGGCAATCCTGCATATAGCAGGGAGGTTGAAACTAGATGATCATTGTGGTCTTTTTCAACCCAGCCTGTTCTATGATTCTATGATACACAGACACACACAAATAAACAAAAGCCAGCTCTTGTCAGGTTTTCTGTATCTAGCTCGTTCTGAACCCTAGGATGGATATCATCCGGCCCCACTGACTTAAACATATTCAATTTCATGAAGAGGACTTGGACTTGTTCCACCATTAGAGTGGGACAGAAACCACTCCCCAAACCCTCACCTAGAGGCTCACAATCCTGGCAGACATGGGAAGCTTGACCACCTGTGAAGACTGAAGCAAAGCACTCATTGAGTACTTCAGCTTTCTGAGGAAGCCAGCTCCCTGTTACCTTTCATCTGAGGGGGAGCATTTCCCTTGACCTGTCTCTTCCTGCCTACGTACCTGTAGAACCCCTTGTTATCTTTCATGTCCCTCATCAGGTTCAGCTCCATCTGCACCTTGGCTTTCCTAGTCATATATCTACATGCATTGCATTCTTCCCAGGCTACACAACCCTTCCACTTTCTGTATTTTTCCCTCTTTTCTCTCAGTTTAAGCTGCAGGTCCTTGCACAGCCACAAAGAACATCTTCCTCCACTGCTTGACTTTGTCTACTGGGGGATGTAGAGCTGTTGCACTCTCAGAAGAGTGTCCTTAAAGAGCTGCCAGCTTTGTTCTGTGCCCATGCCTTTAAGGACAGTTTCCCAGGGGATCCCACTCAACAGTTTCCTGAGCAGCCAGAAGTTTGCTCTGCTAACGCTCAGGGTCCTAGCTCTGCTTTTTGCCTGGCCTGCATTCTTCAAGATCGCAAACTCCATCAAGGCATGATCACATTATACTTCTTTCCTTCTTTAATAATAAAGACACAAACTCTTTTATTTATTTATTTTTTATTTTAAAATAACTTCATAGTTGATAGAGCTGTGAAAGGCAAATCACAGTTAATGCTGACTTATAATAATTCCTGGAGAGGTGAAAAATAATTTGCATGAATGCTGACACAACAGAGCTGCACTGAGTAAAATGAAGTTTAACTGATACTCAGTTAAAAAATAAAATCACTTTTCTTAAAAGCAAGATTAAAATTATGTATAAGAATGCACATAACACTATTCTGTTAATTATAGAAGACAGTTTTATTCTTTTTAAAACATTTATCCTGTAAACTGTAATGCTGTCACAAAAAATGAATAAGCGTGAGGCTGTTGCTTCTTTTTTTCCAAATAACCATACACAATTATTTGTAGTTTTGTTTACAGAGACAATTGATTTCTATGAAAGTAAAATTATTTTTACTAGACTCATATATCCAATTAAACACATAACTGTTTACGTATTTTATTCATAATTTATTGATCATAATGTTTTAAAATGTATGATACACTTACATCAGCCATTAAATGTTAGGTGATAAAGCAATCAGAAATATGCTACTAAAATTAGCAGAATTTGGACTGACCTCAAACTAGCACCCATGGATTCTTATAATTTCTGTGTGTTTGCTTGAACACATAAATACACTTCTCTCCAACATAGGAAATCCATCCTAGTTGTCAAATATCTTAAATACATATCAGTAAACAAGTCATACAATATCATAGGTTCATTTTCATTTTCTTCTCAGTACAGAACAATTGTATTTTGGATCTGCAAACAGTTTTTCCCCTGACTGATGTCACTACTATTTAGCCCACTGAGGTGAGCGTTTATTGATTTTGCTTTTACTTTGATTGGATCTTACCTACTCCAGTGCTTCAGTAAATTGAAACCTTCTGCAGTTCATGGAAGAAATCTGTGAGCAAGGCTGTGAGAAAATGTACACTGACCTCAATTTGTTTCAGACTATACTGGTAAAAAACGTTGTCAACAGGTTGCAGAAATGACCTCAGCTAACAACATAAAAAATCAAGCCTCATCTTTTCAACCAGCTTTTAACAGAAGCAGATTAAAATATTATCAAAATACAAATTATAGTACCATTTTCCTATATTCTGTAAGAATGAATCTTGGTCTCTATTTCAAATGTGCATCTCCTTTTGATACATCTGTAGGAGAAAATACATCAGTCTTCTTAATTTATGCTTGAGCAACCTCAAAATGAGGAAACCTACCTTTAATTATGGCTCCAAAACTGAATTATGTAACTAAAGTAGTAATGAAATATGGGATACCTTTTGAAAGTAGCATTTGGATGGAAAAAGGAAATATAATGTTTAAAACTAGAAAGAAAAAAATATCTAGCATTTTAACTATGAATATTCATTGACAATTGCATGCTATCACATTTTAATTACAATTTTGCTATTGTAAGCTGTAGTCCAAGAGTAATATAGTTCTGAGCTGGATAGATTGAGACACAGATTATCCCTATTAACTTTGCATGGACTGCTCCACTTATTCATTCCAGTATGACTGTTGCATGTTTTGATTTTTATCTATTAATTTTCAATAGAGAAATAATTATCCTACTAATTTTAAAATTCAGCATCCCAATCCATTACCCGCTGATTAAAATAATTTTATGTAAGAATTTTTTTGTGTCAAAATTTTTTTATTTGATATTTTAATAGTCATATATATTAATTTAAGTAATTCATATACACCATATTGTAGTACAGAATAATAACCATACCTTGCTGAGAATTGTGTAACTTGATCATTCAAATGACAGTGGGTACCACTGTTCTGAACATTTTTCACTCTTTCAGACATAAATCCTCATTATTAATTAGAATGGATTTAGCCTTTCTTCCTCAGGTTAATGCTTCTCTTTGCAATTGTGAAAATAACATGACTCTTTCATCTCCTTCCTTTTTCATCAAAACGCTAAAAGTGGACAAAGAAAAGGTTATAATTTATCCCTACGTATGTGTTTCCTATACCCTAAATTAACAAAAGTATTATGGGTATCTACAAGAGGTTAGCACTGGCAAACAAATGCTCATCCAGCCACTCACCCTTTTCATTGGAAAAGAGGGAGAGAACAAGATGAGAAGACTCACGTATCAATATAAAGACAGAGAGATAACAATTACCATCGTGGATGAAAAAGATTCAACTAGGGAAAAATAATTTCATTTACTTTAAAATAAAATAAATTTTAATTATTAATTAAGGTAATTTGAAACATCACAAACATTAACAAAGACACTTCCCACTGTCCTTTTCATGTTTAAATTTCATTCCTTCAGTTCATCTTCCCTTACCTCAAGCAATTAGGGGAAGGGGGTCATGGCCATTCTTTAAGTGTTTCTCTGTGCTGCTTCTTCATTCTGACACTTGTCATCTGCTCTGGGGTGGGCTGTCCATGGAACATATTTTCACCAGGAGTAAACTACTGCTCTGGTGTGGGTGTTTCTTGGCCTATTGTTCTGATGTTATGATATTGCATTGCTCTTTGTCACACTTTCTTAACCTTTCCAATGCCTGCCCAGCATTTTTTGCCTTCCTTAAATACACTTTCCATAAGTCACCATTACTGAGGCTGCTTGACTGGTGAAGTGGGGCCACTGAAGCCAGCAGCCCCAACATCTCCTCACTGAGGCATCCTGCAGACTTCTACTGCCTGCATCTGGGCACCCATATCTAGTACAGTACCACTGCAGCAGAGCAATGAGAAATAGAATAATGAGAAATCAAATAAGTAATTTTGTTTTTTTTTGCTGTTGATGATGCTGTTTTGGCTGTTATTTTTCCGATTTATATTTAAGGCATTCTTGAGCTATGAGTCAAAGTTGTTGTTATCTATAGATCTTTCCTACAAATTGTTAGCTGATCTCTCCAGAGTATCTTTAAGACATGTGATGGAAGTGTATCGCTTATGTAGTATTCATAGAATGGCTAGGGTTGGAAAGAGTCTTAGAGACTGAATCCTTGCATTCCTGGGTAACAGGTATTTGGAGAATCACATTCAGAACTAAAAATAAATGAACAGAAAAAATAATTTTCATTTTATTTTAGGTCTTAACTCACATCAGATTAACAAATTCCTTATTTTTTAGTTGCTACTTCTCTGTCATATTAGAAGTATAGAAAATAATAACAATAATAATAAATAAAAATAGTATCACTTAGAGAGTGATATTTTACATAAATACATTTTCCAGGAGCACTGATAGCAGTGCAGTTCCAGAATTCCTTGTAGTTCAGTCTGAAAAAGAACTTCATAAAAACATGTTGATTAAATCAAATAGAATTTGAGACATTGAGCACTTCATAACCTATTAGTTTATCACATCATATCTGAAGGTGAAATTTTGTATCTATAAAGCAGATGATGAAGAACAGTAATGGTAAGTTCATTCACATGAAACATATTAAAATCTGATATAAACAAGCCAACAAGGAGTAACTTGTATTTTTGCTCCTCAAAAGTATGTTTGTTTGTTTTGCTATGAATCAAGTACCAACTGGGTATATTAATGTATAAAACCTCACCTTTATCTGTGTTTGAGAACAAGTTTATTCTGAGACTAACACTAAGTCAAAATGACTTCCTTGCTATACTATCCATGTTAGCCCTCTTCTGTCTTGCTTCAGCTTTCCAGGTCTCCACAGGTTAGTATTAAAAGACTTTATTTTCCCAGTAATTATCTTCTTTTATCTTTCCAAGGATAAAGCCAAAATAAGCTTTAAGTTATTTTGTTCATACAAGACATAGTAGTGTGAAAATTCAAACAACGGAGACCTATACATTGTCATGGTTTTCTCACTGTCTCAGTGAGGATGAAAATGTAAATAATAATAAACAAATTAATCATTGCTTTCAACTTGAGCTGCATTAAATCATTAACCAACTTAATTTCCCTATCTATTTTGCATGTTTAGTTGCTGCCTATTAATATATGTCACAGTACTAAAATCAAGTGTGGCATTGAGCACAAAATGGAACACAGGAAGTTCCTTATGAACATGAGAAAAAGCTGTTTTACTTTGAGGGTGAAAGAGCATTCAAACACACTACCCAGGTTGTGAAGTTTCCCTCTCTGGAGACATTTAAAACCCTCTGGATGCTTTCCCATGTTATGTGTTCTACGGAGCCTGCTTTATCAGGAGAGCTGAACTAGATGATCTCCAGAGGTTCCTTTCAACCTCTACAATTCTGTGATTCCGTGAAATATATAGACACATATTGTAAAAATAAGAATAAATCAGTTCTGCATCAGTTATTCAATTGCTTTTTCATAAAATATACATGAAAGGATAGAGAATGCTTTTGGAATAACATCTAGTACTGTACACTTTAGTGCTTTCTCAATTCAGTCTTTAAAAAACAGAAAGGCAAACATATTCTTTACATCAAGTTGCTCTGTCAGTCTTTACAGATGAATTATCAAACCAAAATAAATGTGCTTAGAGCATTCAATTTCTAGCTGGATATATTTATAAACACAGGAAATCCAACTTGGCCACTTAAATATCACAAATATTTAAAATTCAAGCATTTCAGTTCTGAACAAAATACCTTACCTGACTTTACAAAGTTAGTGCTTTATTCTTAAAATCTGTTAATACACTTCAAAGTTTTTGTTTGTTTGCTGTTTTTACTTTGACCTCAAATGTCACATGCTGGTATGTCAAATGAAGTAATTCTTATCATGTGAAATTGGATCATGTCTCACATGCATCAATTTGATTGATTAAACCTGACAAGATGCATCAAAATGTGACACATATGCTTCAAAATCAGAAATAATGTGGCCTTCTGAAAACAATAGTGTTTGTTAATCATTTCTGAAAGATTTATTTTTCCTTGAGAATAAAAACAAGCACTACTCAACAACGCAAAAAAATTTACTGCATATAAAATATGATAATTAAACAGCCAAGAGAAAAAATGCTCCCTTTCAGCAAATATGCTGGCAAGTAAATTAGATTTTTTAGATTTTGTATCTCATCTTAGTTTTCAACAAGATTTTTAAATACTTTTTTATCTTATATCAAAGGATTTAACTAGGTTGCTCCAGAACTAATGCCTCCTATTTTTTTCCCCTGGAAATTACAACAGGTAGAAAAGCATAATTACACTATTTAATAGAACAAATTCTCAGCTACAGAACTCTGTTTCTCAGCATAGTCACCATCATTAACTGTGTGTTTTCAAGAGTGATGAACAAAAGTCTGAATGCTATGCTTGTAAAAAGCTGTACCAGCAGAGTTGACCTGCTGTTGCTGCTGCCACTGCTGAAATGCACCACCCACCACCTCTCTGTACACACATCTACTGTTTTGTCCTCATGAATGTTCAGCAAGTGTTGATGAATGTCAATGGGAGCAATTTTTCCTGCATGAAGTAATTCAGTTACACACTTGTGCTTTACACACACTTCCACATCGAACACCATTCTATCAGATTGTACCTCTGCTGCCATCTATTGCATAGCAACAAACTGTAATGGAATATTGGTGGGAAGGTTCAGTTTCTACTGCCATACCACCAACATCTGCCTTTGACATTGTGGGCCAACATGACAAAATTCTCTGGCAGTCCATTCCAGTGCCCCACCAGTGACTGAGTAAGAAATTTATTTCTAACTCTCTTCTAGAGAGTAAATTTCATCTCTTTTAGTTTAAAGACATTCCCCTTTATCCTACCATGATCAAATAACATAATTCTGTCCCCCTCCTACTAATATGCTCCCTTCAAGTACTGGATACAGTACTCCAGATGGAGCCTCACAAGGGCAGACTGAAGGAGTGTGATTACCTCCCTTGCCCTGTAGCCGTTTTTTTTTGGATGCTGCACAGGATACAAAAGGCCTTTCAGGCTATAAGTGTACATTATTGGTTCATATCCAGCTTTTTGTCCACCAGAACTCCAAAGTTTTGTTTTTTGTTTTTTTTTTTTTTTTTTTTTCTCAGGGCTGCTCTCAAGAAGTTCTTCTTCTTTTCTATACACATATCAGGGATTGTCCCGATCCAAGTGCGATGACTTGCATTTAGCCTTTTTGAACTTCTTCAGATTCACATGGCTCCACTTTTTAATCCTGTCCAGATTCCTCTGGATGGTATCATTTCCTTCTACTATGCCAACTGCACCACTCAGCTTGGTGCTGCCTGCAAACTTGCCTTAGGTACACTTAATCCCCCCGTCTATGTCATTGATAAAGAGTATCAATCCCAAGGTGGACCCCTGGTGGACACAACTCCTGACTTGCTTCTGTCTAGACATAGAGCCCTCTAGCTATGACCATCCAACTAATTCCTTATCCACCAAACAGTCCAATCTTCAAATCCATGTCTTTCTAATTTAGAGTTAAAGATGGGGTGCAGGACGATGCCAAAGTCATTGCACAAGTCCAGATAGACAACACGAGTTGCATTTCCTTTGTCCACTGATGCCATCACTCCAGATTTGTTAGGCATGATCTGCCCTTGGTGAAGCCATGATGGCTGTTTCATATTTCTTAATATCTCTTTCAGGAGGATTTATTCCATAATCTTCAAAGACACAGACACGAGGCTCACCAACCTATAGTTCCAAAGGTCTTCCTTTCTCCCTTACTTGAAAATGAGAGTGATGTTTCCAATTTTTCCCAAAATCCTCACGAAGGATTTTGCTTGACAGTCAAGACTTTTCAAATATGATAGAGAATATCTTGGAAACCACATCATCTAGTTCCGTCAGGATCTTGGGGTGTATGTCATAGACTCATACACATTCAGTCTCACAAGACTGCCACAGACTTACTCTTATTGTACTGTGAAAAGGATTTTGCTCTCCCTGATCCCTGCACAGAGACATGAGTGGTGTGGGAAGCTTGACTGCCAGTAAAGATCAAGACAAAAAACTCATTAACTCCGGCTTTTCCATGTCTCCTAATGACAGTTCTACTCTTCTCATTTATCAGAAGAGGTACATTCTTCTTTGCCTGTTTCTTCTTATCGATTTATCTGTAGAATCCCTTTCTGTTATTTTTTTCACATCCCTTTCCAAGTGCAGTTCCATCTGTGCCTTGGCTTTCCTGATCTCTCTACATGTCCAGATGGCATCCCTGTATTCTTCCCACACCATTCATCCCTGCTTCCATTGCCTGTACACTTCCTTCTTATCTCTCAGTTTAACCAGCAGGTTCTCCCTCAGCCATGCCAGTTTCCTGCCTTTTCTGCTTGATTTCTTATTCTGGGGGATAGAGTGCACCTGTGCTCTTTTGCTCTCTGCTGGAAAGATTTCATAGCCATGTACAAGTAGTCCAAGATATTCCATTAGGGGACTGATGAAAGCTTTTTGACAAAGGTGATGGAAGAGTTAACAAGGAAAAAAATGTGTTTCGGAACCTTGTTCTAACAAATAAGAATGAACTGGCTGGAGATGTGAAATTTGAGTATAGCCTTAGCTACAGTGATCATGAGATGGTAGAGCTCTGGGACCCTGCAGGCAGGACGCAAAGAAACAATGAGAATAGCAACTCTGTAGTTTAGGAGAGCTAACATTAGCCTCTTCAGGAACATGCTTGAGGAAACCTAGTTGTATCATGTCCTGGAATGAAGAAAAATCCTAGAGAGCTGGTCAGTATTCAAGCATCTCATCTTCCAGATTCAAGGTGTTCATACTAGTAAGAAGTCTAGTAAAGAAGGAAGAACACCTGCATGGATGAGCAAGGAGATCACAAGAAAACATGAACAGAAGAAAGAAGTATGCAGAATGTGAAAAAAGAGACAAGTCACATGGGAGGAATAAAGGAATGTCAGTCTATGCAGGGATGTGACAAGAAAGGCTAAGGCCCATTTGGAATTTAATTTGGCAGGGGGTGTAAAGGACCACGAGAAGGGCTTCTGCAAATATACCAGGAGCAAAAGGAAGACTAGAAAGAATGTAGACCTGTTAGTGAATGGAGCAGAAGCCTCAGTGATGAAGAATTTTGAGAAAGCAGAGTTTTTAAATACCTTCTTTTCTTCAGTCTTTACTTATGAGACAAGCCTTCTGGAACTGCAGACCCTGGAGACCAGGGAGGAAGTCAAGGAAGACTTTCTGGAAGTGGAAGATACTTGAGTTAAAAATCATTTGGGCAAACAGTACAGAAATCCATGGGCCCCAGTGCGATGCACACATGATGCTAAGGGAACTGACAGTGTTATTGCTAGGCCAATATCTATCAACTTTAAAAGGTCACTGGGAACAGAATAGCTGACTATTATAAGAAGACTAATGCCACTCCTGTCTTCAAAAATGGCAAAAAAGAGAACCAATAAAGCTATAGTCAGTCTTACCTCCATCCCAGGAAAGCCCATCTTGGAAGTCATCTCTAAGCATATGAAGAACAAGAAAATGGTAAACTGGAATGTCATGGTTTTTAATTTTGCTATCAGTATTCCGCTTCATAACATCATGTAAAATACAGGTAATTAAAGAGTTAATACTCCAGTTCCATGGACTGACAACTTTCTGGATCCCAGAAGAGAAGAAGAACTACGTATCCCAGAGGACTTCACGGTCAGAGAGGAAAATAAGTCACAGGAAGATGTGACAGGATCTCACTCTCTGACTCGAGCTCTCTCTCTCGTTCACTGCCTGGCAGTGTGTACTTCCAAGCTATGCACCTTCAGTTCAAAGTAGGTATTTCAGTTTTTGGACGCTCTCTCTCTAATTTTATTTGATTTATTAGCCTCAATTTCAATTGGATTGTACTATATTGTGTTATCTTGCATTCTGATATCATATTTAGTAAAATTAAGTTTTCCTCCTTAGATTGTTGTCACTGTTCTGTTTTTGAGCACAGCTCCCATCTCCCTGCCCTTCCCATTTTCCCCCATTTTTGGGGCCAGGGGGCCCACGTGCCTACTGCCCTCCTGTCACGGGCATAGATTGATCTAGATAACTGTGTGACATGGAGTCAGTATTGTTTCACCAAGGAGAAATCATGCTTAACCAAACTGATAGCCTTCTATAACAGAATGAGTGGCTGAATAGATGAGATGAGATGACATGACATGAGATGAGATATGAGATGAGAGCAGTGGATGTTGTCTACCTGGACTTCAGCAAGGCTTTTGACAGTGTCTCCCATAATATCCTCATAGGTAAACTCATAAAATGTGAGTTAGATGAGTAGACAGTGAGGCAGATTAAGAAATGACTGAAAGAACTCAGAGTTGTAATCAATATTACTGAGTTTGGTTGGAGGCTTGTAGCTGGTAGCGTTCCCCAGGGATCAGTACTGGGACCTATCTTGTTAAACTTACTCATCAGTGACCCGAATGAAGACACTGAGTGCACCCTCAGCAAGTATACTGATTATACCAAATTGAATGTAGTGGCAGATACACCAGAGGACTGCTCTGCCATTCAGAAGGAACTTGACAGGCTGCAGAGGTAGGCAGAGAAGAACATTGTGAAATTCAACAAGAGTGAGTGTCCTACACCTGTGGAGGAGTAACCCCATGCACCAGTACAAGCTGGGTGCTGACTTACTGGAAAGTAATCCTGCAGAAGAGTACCTGGTAGACCGAGAGCCAGCAGTATGCCCTTGTGTCCAAGAATGCAATGCATTAAAAAGAGTATGGCCAATAGCACCTGGGAGGTTCTCCTCCCCTCCTACTCTGCCCTGTTGAGGTCGCATCTAGAGTACTGCATTCATTTCTGGATTCCCCAGTTCAAGATGAGAAGCTCCTAGAACTAGTTCAGTGAAATGGTACAAAGATGATTGAGGGGCTGGAACATCTTTCATATGAGGATAGGCTGAGAGAGGCGTCCTGTTTATCCTGGAGAAGACTGAAGGGGGATCTTATTAATGTATATAAATATCTGAAGGGTGAGTGTCAAGAGGATGGGGTCAGTCTCTTTTTGGTGGTTCCCAGTGGCAGGACAAGAGGAAATGAGCACAAATTGGAGCACAGGAAGCTCCATCTGAATATGAGAAAAAACTTTTTACTTTGGGGATAACAGAGCACTGGAAAAAGCTGGTCAGAGAAGGTAAGGAGTCCTTCTCTGGAGATATTAAAAATCTTCTCTGGAGATATTAAAAATCTGCTTGGATGCTTTCTTGTGCAGCCTACTCCAGGGAACCTGCTTTAGCAAGAGTATTGGACTAGATGAAATTAAAGCTTAAAGCAAGAGTACAAAACATACTATCTGAGGAGTTGGGGGTTAAAAGTAAGTTATATTGTAAGACAATAAGAAAAGTGTATTAGTACAGAAATAAACTTATAACTTGGAGGGAAATAAGCAGCCAAACTGGTGAGCTGATGTTGCCAAATGTTTAGAGAAAATCAAACAGGCTATAACATATATTGATGTAAAAATTATAGGGCAAGATTAGTCCAGTAAGTAAATGGGAAAAGGAAGAAATTAATGAAGGTCTTGAGCAGTTGACCTTCTGCTTTAAAGGAACCTGCTTTAAAATATCCTGTCAGGAAGAAGAAAAAAAAAAATCAAGAACAATTTTGGCAATTAGAAAGTAATGAAGATCTTATGAAGGTATCTATTGATAAACAGCCAGGAAAGAAGAACTTTGTTAATTGAAATCCATGCAAATAAGCTAGTCATCCAAAGACTTGGTTCAGAAAAATACTTAGCATGTACCTGCTTATAAACAAGTGAACATTTTCATGGATGGCAATAGCATAGCAATACCTATACAATTAAACTAAACAGACATGTAATTATCTTGCTGAATCAAGGTTTATATAAGGTCAGAACAAGTGTTCCTATTTTTAAAAGCATCAGTATTACTTTCTAGAAATATACGAGAGCAGCTCCGAAAGTAATGTCTTAATGCCTGCTGCTTCTGGTCTTACCCATGTCTCTTAAGTTGCTCTCAGGGATTCCTGGCAACTGTGGGTGTCTCCCTTTGCCCAGGGGCTACTTTGATTTCAGGATGATGCCCTGCACAACACGAACCTCCACTCTCCTGCAGAATGTGCCTACACTGATTGGGGCTGAGGTAGAAATCCAGATGAAGGGGCCAAAATCCTTCAATGCTAATTTATGCACCAAGACAGACCTCCTAAGGAGTGGTGTAGCTTCCCAGACAGCTGGTTGTAGGGAATTCCAGAATCTGAAAGCCCCCAGGGACCTGAAAGCAGAGATGTCACGGGTGCAGCTGTGCCCATTTTGATCAAACTTTGAAGCAAGTGAATAGGTTCTGAGAGGAATTCACCAAGCAGCATAATATTTGAGAGCTGGAGAGAAAGGTTGATGTATGGTATTGTGCAGCGACACAGACAGACCAACAGTCTTGTGTTAAATTCCTGCAAGGGGAAGAAGCTAAGCTACTAGCAAGCTAGACAAGCAGCTAAACACCACACAGACTTTTTTCATACTCATTCTTCCCCCTCCTCTCAGTGGGCTGGGGGAGAGAATCAGAAAAAAAGTAAATAAATAAAAAATGTAGAACTTGTAGATTCAGATTAAAAAATATATATATTTACTAGAACAGAAAAGAAAGGGACAAATAACAGTTAAAACAATTATTTATATATAAATACATATATATGCAAAACTGGTGATGTGCAAAGCAATTGCTCACCACCTAGGCAGTCTCCGAGCAGTGGCAGCCTCCCACCTTCCCCTTCCCTGCCAACTCCCTACATTTTTATAGTCTTTTTACACATTATGTCAGATGGTATAGAATATTCCTTTGGCCAGTTTAGATCAGCTATCCTGGTTCTATCCTCCATCAGCTCCTTGTGCCCCCTCAGACATCCTCACTGGCAAGGCTGAAATGTCTTTGGATCTGTACAGCTGCTCAGCAACAGCTAAAACATAGGTGTGTTACCAACATTGTTTTTTTTTTTTTTTCCTAAAACCACAATATAGCATCATAACAAACATTATGAAGAAAACTAACTTTCCCAGCTGAAATTAGGACAGCTAGCTTCCAACCTTGAAGAGACATATCACAGAAACATGCAGGCCAGTGGAACTGGGCTTTTTCAGTCTTGGACAATTGACTTCATCTTTGTAATAATTTAGATTTTCCCTCTTTCCCTGATTCTTAAATATCATTCTTATGCTATAGATGACAGTTTGCAAACTACTTTGAAGACCTTAATTGCTGCATTTGGATATATATTTTAACTTATCAGAACACAACTTTGGAGATGGATCATAATGTCATCATTTATATAAAACTTCTCATGCACTTTAGAAAATTAAGTTAAAAAATCTTAAGTAAAAAAACTTTCTCCGATGCTTAGGTGACCAATAGTATAAAACATTTAAAAACAATGATTTTATGAATAATTTACCTTTTAAATCTGAATTCAGCATTAATTTCATACTATTTCTCTCTACATGTTTTAAATACGATTGCAGGGGTACAGGATCTATATACTGCTATGCCAAATCGTATTTCTGGGAAAACAAAGAAACAAGTAACAACAACAAAAGCTTTCAAGCTTACAAGCTTTCAAGACATATTTTGACATATTTTAAGTATTCTCCATATTGGCCTGTTTTGTCTGGACTAGACTGGATAGAGATTTGCAGTCCTTCTTTTCTCTCAAATCTTTTTCTATCTGTGGTCTTCATTTGACCTTGAGGAGAAATTAATTGATCATGTTTTCTTTAGAGGTAGAGGCTAGATATCTATTTAAGGGATTAAACTTTAACCCCCTGAGGATGAAATACATCATACAAACTTGTTTCTGTATTAGCTATAGGGCAAATGTTATAAAGATTTTATGGAGCATGGGTTGTAACTTGTATAGCAGCAAGGGAATCATTAGAAGATAGTTGAGAGTTCCTATTTCCCTTGGGTCTCTTCCTCAGAAAAGCAACAAAGTTAATTCCCTTCTGACTTTGTCCCAAAGAACTGACCTTTTTGCACTAAGACAAAAGAAGAGGGTTATCTATGAAATTAATGCATAAGATCTGGAATTGCCTTCAAATTCAATGATATCACTTTACATTTCTTCAGCTGGCAGTATCTCAAACCTGACACAAATTTTACTTTCACTGTAATATGCTAAATAGATGTAAGTCTCTGGGAGCATTCTTAAATAGTTTTTAATATTAAAATATTAAATTATTAATATTATTTTAGGCCTAACACTTTAAATGTTATTGTTCTTTATTGCATACTTGTAAAAATTATTGAAAAGAGAACACACATCAATGTTGTCAGTGTATTTTGTGCTGTGGTATTTATTTGGAGCCAAAGTATTTTTTCTCATAAACTTCAAGCTTATGCATTTACTCTAACAGAATATGTCTGAGACTAGCAAGGAATACAAGTCACAGACTAGCAAGTCTCAAATCAAAATGAAATAATCAGCAATACTTTGTGGACAGTTTTACATTCAAAAGTTTTCCTTTGGACAGAGCCAGATGCTATTTACTTTCAAATAGGAAGGCCCAGGAATGTTTTCTGAATGAGTCTTTACCTGCTAACGTATTTATTTTATTTTATTTTATTTTATTTTATTTTATTTTATTTAAGAGATCATGTATTTTTGTCACTGTCAACTGAATATCATACCTTGAATGACCCAATGACCCACTACTACCAAAGATCAGCACCATTTGATACCAAGACATCACTGGATCAAGAAGAGATGAACCACTCTGCTTTGCTATGTTTGTATATCTGTAGGTCTTTAGGTCTGTCTGTCTCTCTTTCACCACTTTTTATCCTTTATTTTCTTTCACTCTTCTACTCTTTGAAGTAGCTGTTGCTTAGTATTTTCTTAGAACTTTTAGCATAGAAATAACTTCGTACAAAAGTACTCTTGCCTGTAACACTTAATTGCTATTGGTAACCAATTTTACCTTCACGTAGAATATTAGTTGTTGCTAGAAAGCTCTCAATAAATTGGTTTTTATTATTCCTCTGAGTCTTGGGTGAGTAAATTCAAGTATGACCTCTGCTGACTAGGGGACGCACAACTCAGAAAAACATTCACCTCCCTTAAAAGTCACTGGCTGGGACAAGACGGAAGGGACAGTAAGAACTGAATCTACTGGTTTATATTCTCAAAAAAAACTTATTTCCCTTTCAAGAAGCAACCAAAATCACCTGCTAATTAATAAAATTGCATAAGATTATTTCACTCCTAAATGATATTTAAACTTGTTAATATGTTAACATGGTGTGAAATGGCTTTCCAGTAGCAGTATTGACAATATAGGTAAGAGATGTTGGTATGGATAGCATATGTGGAGTACGTCCTAGCTTATATTTGAAGTAACTTCCACTGTTTTCTCATATTTAATGGGTACTGCTCATTCTGAATAAAATATTGTGTCTGTTGCTTCCCAGTGACTCTTTTTTCCTCTATTTAATACTAATATTTAATCATTCCTTTTTAGAACATCTTTGCTCTAATCAAAGTTTTTCCAGTAATCCAAATTTTTCTGGTATCAAAGAAATTTTGCTTTCCCTGATTTGCCATTAGCCATAGATTAGAGAATAAAGGATAGTACCAAGAACAAACAATATACAATTGAAAATATACATATATTTTTTATCCTTTGAAGAGCCATGTGAATCAGTATTCTCCCTTTTTTGACTACAATAGCCAATCTGACAGAAAACCAAAAGAAAATATATTAATATAAATCCATTTTCTTTATTGTTATATTCACCCTTCCAGTCAATGTCTCTCCAGCTATGCAGATCAGTAGCTCCATCTTCACTGACTTCCTAGACATGTCTAACATTTACGAGGTGTATTCCCAAGTCTTTCACTGCAACTGGTCAGGGAACAGGAGTGGTCATTTGGCCGCTAGGAACTGTTACAACAAACTAAAGCTAAGAACATCTGAGATTAGTTCTGCTCCAGACAAATGCCAAGACCCAGTAGTGTCGGTTTAAGAAAAAGCAAAGGGTCATCAGCAATAATGGCAAAAGTCATATTTACCAGACTACATCACAGTAAGTATTGTATCCTTCATGGCAAAGAACTCATGATACATAACTGTAAGCCTCTCTTATTCTGTTTGAGGAAAAAAGGCTGTTGTGCTAGGACCCAGAGAAGAGCTGAAAGGATGAGTAAAACATCAGAATAAGGGGGCACATGACAGAAAGTGTACATCTTAACTGCATTATTGATTGTACTTTTCTGTAATAGTTAGCTAATCTGAACAATAATTATGACTGTGGCAAGAACAATAACTTGTACTTTGATTAGACAATAAGAATTAATGAGATTAATGTTATCTTTTGTATGTCTTCACAACCATACTAAAATGGTAGGTGTAACATTTACTGCGTGCTTCTAAAAAAAGAATATTGTTTAGAGTTCACAAAGATAAGCTTCTCATCTCTAATCTTTTTTTAGAGCAGTCTTTCGCTAAGTACTAAAATGTACTTCTGTGATACATTTTTTTTTTTGCTCAGGCTCAGGCTTGGATCCTCAATATCCAGCATGATAAAGGTATTTTGTCTACATTACCAAAAGGATATTCTGAACCTGAGTTTCTCTCTTGGGTAAGTGAAAGTTAGTGCAGACTTGTGTAAAGGTTTGTGTTAAAATGTGCTCATGGGTAATCAAATTCAAACTTTAGATAAAACTGTAATTAGAAAAACACAATGGTTTAATTTATAGATTCATCCTCTCTCTTCTGACTCTCTAACAAATTCCAGAAGGCATTTGGAATCAATAGTAAATGTTTTAAAACACAGGGGTCTCCAGGTGAGCCATTAGAACCACTTTAGTCTTGAGAAATGATACACATTTTACAATCAGACTACCGTTGTGTATAAACAGAAGATACCTAGGGAATAATGGTAGGAACCACAAATTTTCCTGCTCACACATAAATGTCTTAAAATTTGTTATTACAGAAAACTGTACATTGAATCCCACAAATAAATCCAGTTTTAATTCTCTGGCAGTGTCAGGATCCGCTACTGTGGGAAAGATACGGAAAACTGTAAAAGTGTAGGATAATTGTTTCAATGTTACAATTTTTGAGTTGCTGGCAATTAATAGTCAAAAAAGCTTCTTGAGTTTTATGTTGTACCCAGATGATTATGTGAGCTTCCTTTTACTTGATCTCAGTTTAACATTATCATTTGCTTCCCTGCCTGTGCAGGAGACTAGCTTCAAAAGCAAGGATGAAATTTCTTCATCTAAGATGTGTCACACCTTCGAAAATAGTTTTTTACATCAGGTAGAAATCTAGTCAGTCAGATTTTTCAATGCATTAAAAAGTGTGAGGCCAGCAATTCAAAGGAAGTTATTCACCTGCTCTGGTCTTCCCTGATGAGGCCATATCTTCAAGTACTCTGTCCAATTCTGGACTCCCCAGTTCAAAAAAGACAGGAAAATAAAGAGTCTGACAGAGACCAGAAAGATGAGCAAGGGCATGAAGCATCTCCCTTATGAGGAAAAGTTGAGAGACTCAAGACTGTTAAGCATGGAGAAGGATGAGAAAGAATCTTATCAATGATTATAAATACCTAATAGGAGAAGGAGTCAAGAGGACAGGTCCAGGCTCTTTTCAGTGATGCACAGTGTCACGAAAAAGGGCAATGGGATCAAACTAGAAGAAAGGAAGTTCTATAAAAACATGAGGAAAAGCTTCTTCGTCCAGTTCTGGGCTCCCCAGTACAAAAAAGACAGGGATCTCTTGGAAAGAGTCCAGCGGAGGGCCACGAAGATGGTGAAGGGCCTGGAGCATCTCTCCTATGAGGAAAGGCTGAGTGAACTGGGTCTGTTCAGCCTTGAGAAAAGAAGACTGAGAGGGGACCTGATCCAGGTCTATAAATATCTAAGGTGTGGGGGGCAGAATGGCGAGGCCAGGCTGTTTTCAGTGGTGAGTGGAGACAGGACAAGGGGAAATGGCTGGAAACTGCAGCATAGGAAGTTCTGCACAAACATGCGCAAGAACTTCTTTACAGTGAGGGTGATGGAGCACTGGAACAGGCTGCCCAGGGAGGTGGTGGAGTCTCCTTCTCTGGAGATGTTCAAGACCTTCCTGGATGCCAACCTGTGTGACCTGCTGTAGGGAACCTGCTTTGGCAGGGGGGTTGGACTCGATGATCTCTGGAGGTTCCTTCCAACCCCTACAATTCTGTGATTCTGTGATTCTGTGATTCTTTACTTAGAGGATTACAAAGTACTGGAACAAGCTGCAGAAAGAATTTGTGGGATCTCCTTCTTAGGAGATATTCAAAACCTACCTGGATGCTTTCTTTTGTAACCTACCATAGGGGACCTGTTTTTGGAGACAGGCTGGACTAGGCGGTTTCCAGAGGTCCCTTCCAACTTCTATGATTCTGTGATTCTGTAATCTGGGGGAAGTTGAATTAATCATTTGGTCATTTTGTGAAGGACTAGGTTCTTGTCAAGTCTTAAAAAATACATAAACAAGACAAACAACAGCGTGCCACCATCAGCAGAATAGCTTACTGTCTGAACACTGGATGGATGCAACAACTGTGAAACATACAGACATACAAATCACTTACAAAATATATTTGAGTAAAGGTATTATGATTCAGCTGAAGGCTATCTAAAGATCATTATTTTTGAGCATTTTCCTAATCTCTTCCTAATTTTCTGTGTCATCCTTTTAATGCTACTAAAGATAGTTGGCTCTCATCAGCAGATAAGAGGTAGTGCTGAAGCAGTGTCAGTCACACTGGATAGGAATCTAATTTTAAAAATGAATTCTTTTCAACATATGTGTGCATAGTTGACTCATATGAATATCTCTGGAAATTGTTACTAAAATGAGTGCTTATTTTTAGGAAATGATTTAATGAAGGAAAGATGTAATCAAAAGCTAATCTGATTTTTTTCTGATTTGGGTTCTGACAAATGAATCTCTCAGAAAAATACAGCAAAACTATTAGTAATTCTGTTTTGCCCTTAAGATTTTCAGAAAAGAAAGTGTTTATATTTTGAACGTATAATTTTGCAAATATACAGATTTAAAAAAAAAAAAAAAAAAAAAAAAATCCTGAAAAGTAACCGCAAAAAATGAAGAACAGGCATTTAATTTTAGGAAATTAAATAAGTAAAATCAAATGTAAAAATTAATGAAAAGAAACATCCATAAGGTTAAACTTGTAAATGGAGCAAAGGTCAGTGAAGCTAGTGAAAGTATGCATGTTCCAGAAATTAGATAGTACTAGGAATGTTCCCAGACATCAGAACTTAATTTTCTATATTGAAATGCTGTTAGAATTGTTCCCAACATAATCAGCACTGTAAGATACAGCCATTAACATGTGAGTTCATAAATGCACTTTCTTGGACCGTGGCCTGGAAAACAGCTTTGTACTAATATTTTTCTAAGTAGTTAAAGTAATGCTAGGCACATGATAAGTTAAGAACACATTTCAAAATTTTAAACTTTTCTTTCTATTTTCTTTTGTAACAATGAGGAAGCAAGAGACCAGATCTGAATAACTTGATCAGGTGAATGGTTTATCCCCAGTAACTAGTTAATAACAGTTTTCAGAATTATATTGTTTATTGTCTCAAGTCTGTTTTCTTTCATACTGTTGTATGACTACGATACTATTTAATAATCTATAATTTTAAAAGGAAATGTGATTTAAAAATATTTGTTACAGTATTAGCATACTTTTATACTTTTTTTTTTTTTTTTTTTTTGAAGTAGAGATAAGAAGTTATACCAGCTTCAAGAAACATCTGTATTATTTCTATGAATCTGAGAAGAATAAAATTGAACACTTAGGTGCAGAAGGTATGGAAGCTATGGAACACTAACAACTTTCCTAGAAACTGAAATCTGAAACTTTCTGAGCATGCTTAAGTTGCGAACTTTTACTGAGTTCCTATTTGATGTATTTATTCTATATTTTGTTCCTTTGAAAACCCATCAGTGCTTTCCAAAACCTTGTTATTTCTCTCAGCTTCAGCTGGATGCAGTCAGAATAGTGACAGTTTCGGAAAAAAAAAAAAAAAAAAAAAAAGTTTTTCTCTGGCATACTGTATTTTAAAAACTTCAAATTAATTTTATAAAATTGGAAATATGTTTAATTTATTATAGGTAGTTAAAGCCTATCTTCGTGCTGTATGTTGATGCTGCGACCCATGGTGTTTTTATTTGATGTGCTAAGTTCTCTATAAGGTGCTAGAAGCCTTGGGGAATGAAAAAATATGTCAAGGAAAACAGCAAATGATGTGCAACTGTTTTGATCGAACACACAGATATCTATTATATGTGACTGTACTAATATCAGTGCAAGGAATGAATATATTCTGTTTGTTATGAAAAACTAAAACACAGAAACTATCTATTTATTTTCTTTTTTATCAACAGATGTTTCTTCTTTGATTTATTTCCTTTCAAGTTATTTTCCTTCTCAGCATACAATCAACCTGTTTTGAGTATTGAAAGTCTTCTGAAATGTGTTTGATCATAGATAGACAATAATCAGGTAGTAGCTGAATAAAAATGTGTTGTAAACACATTTTTAAATGTGTTGTGAATACAGTGATACAGGGAAAGGCTCTAATGCGATAATCAGACTGAATAAGGCAAACTTAGAGTCAGTAACAGAGTAAATGATGTGTTAGGATAATAGGGCACTGACAGGATGGATGCCCTGCATCTGAATCTGTCTTCTATTTCTGGAAGATTTGTAATGGAGAATTAAACATTGTCTACCTCAGGCTTACTCAGTCAGAATGTATTTCTGCAGATTAAACTGCTGATTTGACAAATGAAGGTGCAAGGGAAAGTCTTATAAATCCTCAGTTCATACAGGCACAAGTCCCTGAACGTTCAGCAGGCAGTCGGTGCCATTTTCCTTAGAAAGCAACGGATAGAAAAGGTTATGCAGGTAAAGAATAACAATTGATAGAAAAACAAATTCAGTGTTATACTGCAGGGTCTGGTGTTACTTTTGAGAAATGAATCCCTCAGGACTCTGCAAGGAGAAGCATTGATATGCAAAATTGCTAAGTCTTTGAAAAGTATACTACAGTGGAAAAATATGCAATAAAAAGGTAACTGGTAGATTCATTACTACATAAGACCTCACTCACTAATAAAAAGGCTAATACTAAACAGAAGACAAGTAAGTAGCATACCAGAAAAATCAACCAGAAAGGATGAAAGTCAGGTGTATTTTAAAATTTACTGTATGCAGCTCACAGATGCAATCCAAAAATTTCTCTCTCCAGGCAAAACGTATTTTAGAAGTTCCAATTTAGAAACAATTTTATAAGCAGTCTTCTAAGAGCTTTGCAACCAGTCTGCAATTGTAAAACAAGTAGGATTCAGTGATTCAGCTTATAACTGAAACTGTTCTATGTGTGTGTCAGCAATCTGGAAGTTAATAAAGATTCAGTAAAAAAGAAAAAAAAAAAAAAAAGTATGGATATTATTTTATCCTAATTTACCTTTAGTTCTTGCAAGAAATAACATCACCAATTTTAAGCAAAGAGTTCCCTGAATGCTGGGGCTAATTATGTGTGATTTTCTGGATTAGTAATTTTCTGGTGATTAGCTTTGTGTCTAGGAAGGTGTAAATTTCGATCAAGAGACACAAACTTGTTACTACAATTGGGGTAGTTTTAAGAGATCTCTATCCAACCCCCCCCTGTTGGAGAAGGTCCAGAGGAAAGCCACAGAGATGATCAGGGGTCTGGAGCACCTCCACTATGAAGACAGGCTGAGGGAGCTGGGCTTGTTCAGCCTGGAGAAAAGAAGGCTGTGGGGTGACCTCATTGCAGCCTTTCAGTACCTAAAGGTAGCCTACAAACAGGAGGGGAATCAAGTTTTTGAAAGGGTAGATAACAGCAGGACAAGGGGAAATAGTTTTAAGTTGAGGGAGAGAAGATTTAGGTTGGATGTCAGGGGAAGTTCTTTACAGAGAGAGTGGTGAGGTGCTGGAACAGGCTGCCCAGGGAGTTGTGGATGCCCCGTCCCTGGAGGTGTTCAAGGCCAGATTGGATGGGGCCCTGGGCAGCCTGGTCTAGTCTTAAATGTGGAGGTTGGTGGCCCTGCATGTGTCAGGGGGGTTGGAGCTTCATGATCCTTGAGGTCCAGCCCTGGCCATTCTGTGATTCTGTGGTTCTCACTGAATTTCAGGAGTTCTCATAGTGTAGCTTTTTTTTTTTCTTTCTTTTTAATATGAAGATTGGAGAAGTAATTATTTTAGAAATAATTAATTATTATGGAACTCTGGACTAACTACAGCTTTGAAGTTGATGCACCATTTTTCCGCAGTTAGGTACCCAAAGAAGAACTAAGAGACATTCACATAAAAAACTTTATTAAAATAAAATAAGAGAATAAATAATATATTAAAAATAATCTGCAAATTTCAGATTATTCAGATTATTCAGATTTCAGAAATGAAAAAGTTTTTATGTACTGCTTTGCTTATGTGTTATACATGCCCTTGTTGAGTCTGCTTCTGGACATTGCTTTTGTTAATCTGATTTTCCTGTGCTGACAACTCTGTCACTAAGATGTATTTTTATTTTTTCATTTTTGAAGTAAAATTATTTGCTGTTTGCTCTATATGTTTCTCAGTCTTACATCATCTAGAGGATTCTGTATTCTGCTAGTAATTCTTTTATCTTACTCCTTGCAGTAGTTTCAATTTTCTCTTCTATATATGGAGTGTCTTAACATGTAATGAATAATCTTCTGCATCTATTCCTCTTTACGCCATTGACCATACAGACCTGACAGGTAGTGGAAATACATCCTGTATAGTTAATAGAATTTCAAAAACTGTTTGACTAAACAAAGGAGGTGCTTGCTCTGAAAATAATGCCTGCTGTTTATTTCCATGGAAAAGACAACAGATACAAAGATCACAATAGCACTACTTGATAGAGCAAATTCTCAGTTACAGAACACTATTTGTCAGCATAGTCACAACCGTGGGCTATGCTGTTTCACCAGTGATAATTTGATCCTGTATGCCACATTCATAAAAATCTGCAGCAGTGAAAGACCTGCTTTTTCACAGCTGCTATGACACACTAACTGCTAAAAAGATGATGCCCACACAGTCTTTTCATTGGCATGGTGGAAATGGAATGTGCAAAATACAGATTATAAAGTTATTTTGGATTGTCCAGCCAATATCAGCAATGTAATTCACTGTCTTCTCACTGGCATGGGTACTGGTATTATCATGTTGCAAGAGAAAGGTTGTCTTCTCTGGTCTCACTCCGGAAATTTGAGCCTCCAGCTTAGTCAGCACTGTAACGTAGCAGAGTTGATGGTTATTCTCTGAGTTCCAGGGAATCAAGAAGGATCGCTCCTTCCCTATCCTAAAATATGGTGCACATTAACTTCTGAGAGTTGAGTCTTAAATTTTTTTTTTTGGTTGGAAATCACATCACTGCTGTTTTGACTCCATCTTACAGTGGTAACACCACATCTCATCAGCAGTAATTATGCAATCCAGGAAGATGTTGTTTTCAGCCCTGTAATGGTCCTGACAAACTTGCGTACGGTATTCTTTCTGCTCTTGCACGAGCCTTCATGGGACCCATCTGGTGCAGACTTTGCTTTATTCCAGTGTTGCCACTATAATTTCCAGTGTACTAGAGCCAATACACATCTCCCTGCACACTTTCCTGTTTGTAATCTTCTGATTCACACAGATGAGCTGACTGAGACGCTCTTCATTTCATGGTGTGACAGCTGTGCATGGCCATCCAGAATGTGGCTTGTCTTTCACATCACTGTGACTGCTGCTAAAAGGAATTATCCATTGCCTTACTTTGCTCACTGTGCTCATATCTACTGTTTGTTTTCCATAAAAGTTCAACAACCACCAGTAAGTGTTAAAGACTGCCATTTTTTTTCCATATTCATTTACACACCTTTACTTCATATGCACTTCTATGTCAGACACCATTTTGTCATACTGCCCCTCTGCGCTATCTATTGCTATCTCTATTGTCATATAATCATCATATCATACATGCCTCTGACACTCATGGCCAACACAAGAAAATAGAATGCATTGCTTTCAAAGAAGCATTCAAATAAGATCTGTGAATAGCTCTTTATGCTCCAACAACCATATTGACTACTTGCCCGTTGATTGTAAAGGAAGTTTAGTCATCAAGCTGAAATATAGTTGATGATGTGAGACGGTAAAATATGAGTTTCTGAAACTAAGGTCTCAATTCTGCTGTAATTTTCTTGGTGGAAACTTCTGTTTCCATAGTTAATTGCTTTGGATGAAGAATGAATGCTTTCTGCAACATATCATTCTCTGCAAAGTGTGAATTTTCTATGTATTATATTGTCTGTATTTCCAATGAATGTGAATGTGCAACTGAAATAACAACCTAGAGTAATCTGTACATTACGTACTTGTATGAATCCTTCTTCATTTTTTTTTTTTTTTGTTTTTTGTTTGTTTTGTCTTTTTATTTTTTATTTTTTTATTTTTTATTTTTGGCTCAAAGCTTGCTTCCTGAGATATTTCTTGTGATAAGACTGACTTGTCTAGGAGATGAGTGATGGGTGTTGTTGTGTGGCAATCAACATCACTGTGTGGACAATTTTAGCTGTTTGCCTTCGGAAGATAGTGCTCAGAACTGTTTACTGGCAGAAGATCTAGCCTGTGATCAAATAACTCCAGCTTGCTATGGAAGAC
Source organism: Tetrao urogallus (assembly GCF_951394365.1). NCBI lineage: Eukaryota > Metazoa > Chordata > Aves > Galliformes > Phasianidae > Tetrao > Tetrao urogallus. Next base: position 35,754,085 of record NC_136813.1, on the reverse strand, counting down.
TAGGGGATGATACCATTGTATCCTGTGAAGGCAAGATACAAGCTGGTGCCTCCCTGCTTCCTCTTATCTGCTGGCAAGGCCAGGAAGATAGGAACGAAGGAGTTTCCTCTGACATCCCAGAGCCAGAAGCTGCCACTCCAAGGAGAGCTGACTCAACTACTTTGGATTTGAGCTGTCACTCCAAAAAAGAACTGACTCAACCACTTTGGACTTATAAATAAGTTTGTACTACCACTGAAAGGTGGCCATGGTCACCATGGTCACCGTCGTCATCAACAGAACAACAATGCCTGAGATCCAGCACTACTGAAGATCAATGACTGAACTACAAACCACACTGGATCCATGGTGGTGACTATCTCCCTCTTGCTTCCTATGAAGACTCCTTGCTTCTTCTTTCCTATCTTTTCTATCGCCCTCCTTCCCTTCCCCATTACCCTAATTCATGACAGTGTCCATCCTCCCCTTCCCCATCTCCCTGATTAAGATCTGTAATAACCAACATTTGAACTGTTGTTTCTTAATCTCACGCCGGGTATACAGATATTAAAAGATCCTCCTCTCCCTTCTATAAATTGGAGCGAGACAATACTGCAGGTATTTCATAACCCGCTTATCAATCAGAAGTTAGACCTTGGTTCTTATATTGTTACATTTTAATCTTTTTCATTAATTTGAAAGTACCTATTCTAAGTAATTTTCTAATGTCTTTAATAATGACCTGAGTGATAAGATAGGATGGATAGAGTACACAATAACTGAGTTTTTAGAAGTTTCTAAATTGGGAATAGAAGTTGATATGCTGTACAGTATGTCTGCAATGTGAAGGGATCACATTAATCACATAATCATGCAATAATCTGAAGAAATGAACTGAAGAGGACTACATAAACATGAATCCTGTTTCATAAAGATGTCTTCATGGTCTTGGTGGACAAATTTTACAAGAATTTGCTAATAAAGTCAGTCATGTTTTGAAGTGAAGATATCCACTAAAATGAAGTTATTCATCTCTCTACAAATGGGATTACATTTGGAGTACCACATCCAGTTTTGACTTCCCTTATACCAGAAGGGCTGAATATACTGGAGCAAGTTCAGCAATGTACGCCCTAATGGTCAAGGAGTTGAAACACAAGGCATACAAGGAGAAGCTAAGAGATCTGGGCCTGTTCTGTGTTAGGAAGAGCAAGCCACAGAGAGATCTTACTGCTGTCTCTTAATGGGAGAATAAATAAAAGAAAGAGCTTAATACTTTCAGAAGTCCACAGGCACAATGATGACACAGCTTATGATATGAGAATTCTAATCAACATAAGGAAATACATTTTTAATATGAAAATGATCAAACACAAATAGGTAGCCCAGGGAGGCTATATGATGTTTATCTGTGGAGATAATAAAGCTATTCTAAGCATTTTGCCCTAAATGCTTGGAATCTGAACAGAAGACTGGACAAGATAACTGCTGGAGGCCCCTTTCAATTGACATAATACTTCAGACAGTGACATCGTGTTCACTATAATCTGCAATATAAATTATGCTGAAATAAATTGATTCAATGGAGTTCAATCTTACCTACCACATTAACCATTTGTTCCAACTATCTCATTTGAGCAAAAAGTTCTGTAACAGCCTTTGTGGTAAATCTGGATTAAGGAACTGAACAGTTTTCTGTCAAAGTTTTAATTTTCAACATAATTCTTACACATCAAACTAAAGGCTGTATAATCCACTTGCTGGCGTAGTGATCCATTTTCATGTCACATGAAAGACATTGAGAACAATATCCTAAGTAGCTAATTGTGAAACTAGTTCTAATCAAGAGCCTAAAAGGATTCTGAGGGACTGACAGCTGGGCAATAAGAATCATTTTTCATTTGGATATGTTGTTGTATGTTTGTTTGTTTAGTAATTATCACTGTTTCTTCTTAAATTTTCTGTTTACTGATTTCTCTGTATAGTACTTTCCTAGGTAGGACTCTGGAAGATAACCATAGTGCAGAAAGGTAATGTGTACACTGAAGAAGCCCTACAGTCCAGAAACTTAATTTCCTTTCTGTAAGATAGTCTTCAACAAATTCCTTGTATGTTAATATGCTGATTCTGCTGAAATCTTCCTTATCTGCACAACACTGTTTTTGACTGGGTGGCCTGAGGTGTTTTTCTATTTTTTTCCAGATCTGAAAACTATAAGAATTCTCCTAATGATCTTCCTTACACATTTTGAAATAATCCTCCATAAGGCTTAATTACTTCTTTTTTTTTTTTCTCATTGTCTTATTTTCATAATCTGTGGTAACATATTCATTATATTTTTCTATGATTTTTAAGTTTCTTAAATTCTACATAATTATGAAGTATTTCTTCCATATTTCTGATATTATTTAATTTGGATATTATGATTTTGTAGTATTTTTTGTCCATGAAGTTTCTTGTTCCTCACAGTTTGGTAACTGTGTGTATGCATGCACCAGCTGGAGCTGGTATATTACATTTACTGTCACAGTTGCTTTGAATCATATCACGTGATATCACTAAAAATATGCCATGGTTGCTGCTTGCTATCTTTATTTCTGCTTAACACAATTTAAGTACTTTAAGATACAATATAGACAACTTTATAAACACATGCTTTCTTTAATCTTTCCAAATAATCTGTTATTTTCATAATTTCCTATGAAATATTTATTTTTAAGCTTGAGAATACTGAGTACTTAACATGTAGTGTAACTGTAGTGTTTTAAGTGAAAGTTTGTGTCTCAAGATTTTTGTAGGGACATTATCATTTGAGAATAGATTTGAATGTGTTGTCTAAGAACTTAAATGTTAAATCTGTCAGACTGAATAAAATAATTAGGTTTTAAACCAAAGTAACTTTTATTTATTTGACCATTTTCACCTATGTTACTATGTGGATGTATATGCAGACATTTCAAGTATACTTGTCAGTGTCTGTTTCTTTGCTCTGGTAAGAATTTGAAGCATAAAACAACTTGTTTGTCTTAGTTATCCACTGGAATCTTCTCAGAAAAAACTTTATGTTGTGCTTTTTCAAAGGACTTTTTATTATCTCTGCTCAGGTATATGCGAATGACTCAACTTTCATTTTTCTGGATCCAGTAGATCATCAAATTCATCATGTTTTATTTTTATTTCATAATTTTTATATAATATGTCATAATTTTTAATATAACTTCTACAAGTTTCTGGAGGGAGAAGATCTCTGTGATAATAATGATTAATATTTGTGCTACTATTCAGTATGAAAAATTAAAATGTTTCAATTTTTTTCAGAACCTTCAGTCAGGCAAAACTTTCTTAAGTGGATCTGTCCAGACCTAATTCTTAGAGTGATTGTCTTAATAGAGACATATATAAAATAAAATTCATAAACAATAAAAACTAACTCTTTTAGCGTTTTGTCAGAGTTGCAGACTTATCCTATATATAAGTAATGCAACTAATATAGAAGATACTGTCTGTAGCATTTTAGCTAAGACTTGGTTATTTCTAGTGTTCCCAAACCCTCTTCTTTCACTGGACAGATTTAGCCTTTTAGGAGCTGTTAACATTTGTAGCTAAATTAAAGCATTTGGCCTTGAGTCTTAATTGTTAAAAATTAGCTCAAGCAAGAGATCAAATGCAAAATATTATGAATGCTATTTCCATAGTGTGCTTGTGATAAAATTAAAATGAAAATATGTTTTAAAAAATAAAACACAACAGAAAAGTTACAGAAGGCCCATATTATCAGAGGAATGATTTCCCATGTTATCAGTGACGTAAAATCAATAAATTAAAAATTAATCTGATAATGCAGCAATTAATTCCACTTTGTCTTTAATTTCAATTAATTACACCTCTTTCCCCTCTTTTTCCTTCTCTCTCAATCTCCCTCCCTTTCTCTTCCTCCTTTCTTTCTTTCTGTCTGAGCATAATTTATTTCACAATCTGAAAGCTGTTAGCATTATGAAAATAAGGCAGAAATCTGTTAAAAGGTTTTGATCAGTGAAGAATGCCTTTTCAGATTTGAACTAACTCAAGATCGTAGTGTAGATTTTAATGTACAATTGTGTTAAGAATTTTCATTTTAATAGAACTATGAAAGACAGAGGAAAAAATCAGGATCTTACAGAAAGCAACTATTCATTTGAGTCATTAATTTATTTTTTAAATTTTAGCAAAACTAAGCAACTACAGCATTTTTACTATATTCTTATGAGCACTACAAGATCTCTCAAATATTGAACTGCTTAACTTTCCATGTATGCTGTTAAAATATGCTGTGCAACATTCTTTTATCAGTTCTTTTGTCAGGCTGCAGTACAAACTGCCAGAAATGTAAAGACATGATATTGCACACTGCAGTACAAAAAATTATGCAAGTATTGTGCATAACTAAAAATTATCAATTCCATAGATGATCAGGATATCAAAAATGTTCTGATCACACTTTTATTATTGTAGCATAAAAAAATTTTATTGATAAATTGCCAGTGAAATCAATGGCTGTCACATTGTGTGTCACATGATGTAAGTTATACTAATTTTTAGAGCATGTTTAAAGCAATATATTTAAGTAGATACACAGACAACTCTTGGGGCATATTCTCTTTTGGTCTCCCACAACTTCTAGAAAAAATTATTATGATTAAGAATGAATTCAAATATTTTCCTGAAATATAGCGACTTCTGTGAGCAAGAATGTTCTGAGATAAAAATGAAACTTTAAAGTGCACCCAAGAGACACAAGTATGAAAAATTGGAGGCAATTTTCACTTGCATTAATCTAAGATGGCATCTCCTATTACTGCTGTGGCTCTGCTGTTGGCTGATAAGAGGGTTGCTATGACCTTATGAGCTAAAATACACAAGGGCAAAATGGAGCATGTGTGATGATTTTTTTTTCAAGCAGGGGATGCTAAAAGTTACACTGACAGGAATCATATTTGTATTTGCAAACCAATCAGCATCTTAGTTGAAAAAGTGATCTTTGATAACAAGTAATCTTTGTTTTCAGTGATTTGGGGTGTTATGAGCACTACTTCTGGATGTTTTAAAATTATTATTTTAACAGCAAATTCTTATTATGAATATTATTTCTATATTATAAATTGAAATTACTTACACTTATTCCCTTTTCTCTTCAATTTCTCTCAATAAATATTATCAATAAAATAATCATGTATTTGAAAGTTTCCAGAATTCCTTAGTTCTTTATATGGCTTCTTTCACCATATTTTTAAGAGAGAGTGCATATTTTCAACTGTTAAAAGAGAAGAAGTAATTTCAACCAGTTGAGGAGCTAGCTCTTTAAATGATTTTCTTTTTGTGTGTCTTCTTTTAAAGCATATACTCTTATCTATTTATCTATCTACTAATCTACTTGTACTTGTTTACAGTTTTATATTTACGCAAAAGCACACAAAAAAAATCTGTCTCTATGAAAAGATAAAGTTTAAACATTAGAATAGATTTCTATAAAAATATTTGTATCTAAATGTTATATAAAACTAACTTCTGAAAATTCTACCCTATTTTCATTCCAGTCATAAATCCGTTAAGATTCCAGGGTACAGTTGCAAACCTTATCTCTGAAGAACAGAAATAGTCTTATTTTTCTAGAGATTTTTAAAATATGAAAAGTTTGTTTACTTGATCAGAAGTTTTTATCATCAGAGAGAAAAAAATTCCATACATGTGCATGATTTTTTACTCAAATAATGTTGATCAAAAGCTTCTAAATAATACTAGCTAGACATTCATTTTACTTAGATTACTAGATATGTTGAAATATAATACAGTTTGTTGCCTTTGAGGCACCTTGTACCCCACTATACAAGCCTCCACTGAAATTGTGCCACAGTAGGAGGCAGTACAGTTTGCTTTATCCCACTAGTAATTCCAGATGGACTGAATAGATACTTGTAGAATGAAAACAGTAACATTCAACATAACCATCAAGCATGGGCTGGGTAAAGTGATACTTAGGCAGTCAGAAACACGTTTGGCATTTCTCTGTCTACACTAGAAATATATGGAAGAAACTCTGTCCTACTAGCTGCCCTTAGCCAGATCAAGATCAGACAGAGTAGAGAAGGAATGCTCATATGTAATATCTGTTCCTACAGAAACAGGCTGTCCAAGAAGCAAAAACTGCAGTATGATGAGTTGGTACAGAACGATTTTATTTTCTTCAGATAGTACGTACTTTGCATTATGCTTGTGAATTTTTTTTCCTCCAGATTTATTTATTTATTTATTTATTTTATGTCCCAGGGAAAAAATAAGCAAACTTTGAGAATTTGTATCTAGACAATATGATTTTAGTAAACACTTCCAAGAGTTTTACCACTTTTTAAACTTCATCTTACCATTCATACATGAAAAAATGAATGCATGCAGCTGGAATGCTATTATCAGAAGACAGAATAAAAAGAATAAATAATTCTGAGAACATAAAACCAATTTGCTTTCTCTTTTAAACCTTGAAAATAGTAATTGCACAACTATTGCTATCTGGAGAACCAGAAACATGCTTATCACTCAGAACTTCTAGGTTTTCATGAAAGTGATAAAAACTATTTACAAGATAAATAATCAGTTCTTTCCATTACTGCATTGTGATAAGTTTATATTGTCTATTGACTGATGTGGCATTAATAATTTGAGATAATTTTAGAAACTGAAGCACTGTAAGGTAAAATTATCTGATGTAATAAAATACAGTCAAGTACCTGGAGAAGACATTGGATCTTAGGGCATTTTGGAAATTCTCAACTAAGATGGAATGCCTAAAAAAATAATTTAAATATGCAAAAATAAAGGGGAAAAAAACCAATTATGGCTAAGGTGGCATGGAATTGGATTTGAAGACATCACCAATATGAGACAAATGAAGAAGAAATTAAAGTAATTTGTACTTAGAGTCTATTATCCTCTGTCTCACTTATACATGGCATTTTTCTAAAGTTTGTCAGCCTTATGCAACGTTCTTCAGGTCAACATTTCTGTTATCCATGTAATTTAGTTCTCAAGTATTAGATTGAACTATATTACCTCCAAAGAAAAGCATTTTCTAAATATGTATGTTGCTACAAAATTAATGACTCCTATTTACTTCCATGGAAACTACAACAGAGAAAAAGAGCACAATAATACTATTTGATAGAGAAAATTCTCAGTGACAAAAGACAATTTTTCAACATAGTCACCACCATTAGCCAGTTTGTGCACATAAGCTGATCGAGATGCTCTTCATTTCATGCTGTGACAGTTGTGCATGGCTGTCTGGAATGTGGCTTATCTTTCATGTCAGTGTTGCCACAACTGAAACACAACACCTGCCACTTCAGTGTGATACAGACCTGCATGGTCTTTGTAAACATTCAGTAAACAATGATGATTGTCAATGAGTGCCAGTTTTTCTGCATGGATGAGTTCAGTGAAACTCCTTTGCTTCATATGCTCTTCCACGTCAGTTGTCATTTTGACAGTTCCTCTGCTGTTATCTGTTGCACAATAACAAAATGTAATATTTGCAGGAACATTCTATTTCTAGTGCTATGCCACCAACAACCACCTGTGATGTTATATTGTGGGTCAACATAATAAAATAAGAGGTGTTACATTGTCTCGCTCCAATTTATAGTAGGGAGAGGAGGTTCTTTTATTATCTATATACCCGGTGTGAGATTAAGAAGCAACGGTTCAAATGTTGGTCCAACCAGTTTATTACAAATCTTAATCAGGGAAATGGGGAAGGGGAGGACGGACACTATTATGAATTAGGGTAATGGGGAAGGGAAGGAGGGCGATAGAAAAGATAGAAGAGAAGAAGCAAGGAGTCTTCATAGGAAGCAAGAGGGAGATAGTCACCACCATGGATCCAGCGTGGTTCGTAGTTCTGTCTTTGATCCTCAGTAGTGGTGGGTCGTCGGGCAGAGTTGTTCTATTTACGACGACGGCAAACGACGACCATGACGATGATGGCCCTTTTTCAATGCTTCAAAGTAGTTGAGTCAGCTCTCCTTGGAGTGACAGCTCAAACCTAAGGTGGTTGAGTCAGTTCTCCTGGCGGTGGCAGCTTCTGGCTCTGGGACCTCAGCAGGAACCTCCTTTGTTCTTATCTTTCTGGCCTTGCCAGCAGATAAGAGGAAGCAGGGAGGCACCAACTTGTATCTTGCCTTCACAGGATACAATGGTATCATCCCCCGGCCTTCCATAGCAAACAGGAGTTATTTGGTCACAGGCTAGATCTTCTGCCAGTAAACAGTCCTGAGTCCGAAGGCAAACAGCTCCAAGGATGTAAAATTGTCCACACAGCGATGTTGATTGCCACACAACACCCATCACTTGCCACCTCAACAAAATACCTCAGGAAGCAGGCTTTGAGCCAAAAAAAACAAAGGAAGATTCTCACATATATTCAGAGCAGAACTAATAATTTGGCTTCTACAATGCGGTACCAGTAAGGAATCCCACAACTACCACTGAACCGTTAGGTAGTCCTTAAAGTTAAGTCAGACTGTAAAGCACATCCTGAAACAGAAAATCATCTCAGCCTCTTCTCCTTTCAAATACATTAAAAAAGATTTTGTCTGCAGCTGAAAATGTCATTACCATCAAAGTCTTATTCTGTCACAGAAGAACAAGATCAATTTCTCAGAGACACTGCAGTAGACTGGCTGCTGTATGTGCCTTTCCATTTCCTCAAAGCTGAAGAAACCCTTGACAAATTCACTTTGCTTGCTTGTGAGCTAAAAATCAGGGACAGTGAATGCTATTGGAAACCAGTATTCCTATATCTAAATGTATTTCACAGAATCACAGAATCACGAAATCGTGAGGGTTGGAAGGGACCTCCAGAAATTGAGTGCAACCCCCCTGCCAAAGCAGGTTCCCTGCACCAGGTTGCACAAGTAGGTGTGCAGGCGGGTCTTGAATATCTCCAGAGAAGGACAACCTCCCAGGGCAGCCTGTTCCAGTGGTCCATCACTCTCACTGTAAAGAAGTTCTTGTACACATTTCTGCGGAACTTCCTGTGCTGCAGTTTATGGCTGTTTCCCCTTGTCCCGTCTCCACACACCACTGGAAAGAGACTGGCCTCGCCACTCTGCCCCCCTCACCTTAGTATTTATAGACCTGGATCAGGTCCCCTCTCAGTCTTCTTTTCTCAAGGCTGAACAGACCCAGTTCACTCAGCCATTCTTCATAAGGGAAATGCTCCAGGCCCTTCACCATCTTCGTGGCCCTCCGCTGGACTCTTTCCAAGAGATCCCTGTCTTTTTTGTACTGGGGAGCCCAGAACTGGACACAGTACTCCAGATGAGGCCTTACCAGGGCAGAGTAGAGGGAGAGTATCGACCTGCTGGCCACGCTCTTTTTAATGCATCCTAGGATGCCATTGGCCCTCTTGGCCACAAGGGCACACTGCTGGCTCATGGCCAACCTGTTGTCCACCAGGACACCCAGGTCCCTTTCCGCAGAGCTCCTCTCCAGCAGCTCCCAACCTGTACCGGTGCATGCAATTATTCCTCCCTAGATGCAAGACTCTACACTTGCTTTTGTTGAACCTGTGAACGGTTTACGGGCTGGTTCGGCCCGGTTCCATGATGAGCGGGGTGGAGGGATCTGCAGATCCGCGCCTCTGGAAAAAAGGAAACAGGGGACCCCAAAATAATTAAAAACAGCGGCAACAATCTGAGGAGAAACAAACTAATTTACTAAATATAGTATTGGAATGCAAGATAACACACTATAATACAGTATAGTCAGAACTGAAGCTAATAAATCAAATATAATGAGAGAGAGAATGTCCGAAAGGTGGATAGGCCTCACCACAATGCTGAGGTGAGATGCGCAGTCCAGTTGAGCAGCAGAGAGACAGGAGCAGCGCCCATGACGAAGGGCAGGCGAGAAAGAGCACATCAGGTGACCTTGCCAGCAGTTAAACCTCCTCTCCCTGACCGCAAGGTCCCCTGAGGAATGTAGTTCTTCTTCTCTTCTGGGCAGGTACCCAGGACTTGAGCATTGACAGTTAAAGTCCCAGTGCCCCACATGATGTTATGATGTGGAATACCGAAAGCCCCAAATCACAAAACCATGACAGAACCTCATCTGTTTTTTTTACTGCCCAGCTGTCCAGCCTGACCAGGTCTCGCTGAATGGCAGCACAGCCTTCAGGTGTATCCTCTCAACTTTGTATCATCAACAAATGTGCTGAGGGTGGCCACTGTCCTCTCATCAACATCACCGACGAAGATGTTGAACAAGACCGGACTCAGCACCGGCCCCTGAGGAACACCGCTGGTTACAGGTCTCCAGCCAGACTCTGCATTGCTGATGACCCTCTGCCCTCTGCCAGTCAGCCAGTTCTCAACCCACCTCACTGTCCACTCATCTATCCTACACTTTCTCAGCTTTGTTACAAGGATGTGGGAGACAGTACCAAACACCTTGCTGAAATCAAGGTAGACTACATCCACTGCTCTCCCCCCATCCACCCAGCCAGTAACAACATCATAGAAGGCTAACAGGTTGGTCAAGCATGACCTCCCCTTGGTGAACCCATGCTGACTACTCCATATAACCTCCTTTTCTTCCAGTTGTCTGGAGATGGCATCCAGCACCAGCTGTTTCATCACCTTTCCAGGGACAGAGGTGAGGCTGACTGGCCTGTAATTACCTGGATCTTCCTTCTTGCCCTTTTTGAAGACCGGAGCGACACTGGCTATCCTCCAGTCAATTCTAAAATTTATCCTCCAGTCATTTCTAAAATTTAGCCTCGGGTAAGGTACTTGATGTTCTCTAGCAATCACTGAGAAGCAGAAAATGGACCTAACTCTCAGAGATACAGGAAAAAAAAAAGAAAAAAAAGAAAAAAAAGAAAAAAATAAAAAAGGGAGTCACTAAGAAAGAATGAAGTGGAGCAACTTCCTTTCTTGACAAATATGACTATATGTAAGAGTGCACACACACTAAATGTTCTCATTTCCCTGTTACATATGTGCACAGCTAAAAGCATACTCCCACTTTCAAAGGCCTTGTGAGTTATCAAGACCCACCCTGGGAGAGCAGGGTGTACACACATTTTCCTGAGGAAGACATAGGTGCTCTACCTTTGCCTGTATCTGTACCTCTATACAGGCATAACCAAACCCTACAGTTTGATAATTTACATGCTGAAGAAGAAGTCACCTACAAGGCAGAACTCAAAGCTAGGCAGCTGCTCTCAACAGCTGAAGATGAAATTGCTTTGTCCAGCCTGAGTAAGAGTTCTGATGCCATGGGGTACATCTGGAAGTGTCTGACTGCTACTGCCTCCATGCAAGGTCTCTCCCCTGACCCTGACTTCATTTCATACTTTGTTTGCACTTCTCATCTTATTATCTTTTTCTTTGCTTCAAAAGACTTTATAATTCACTCACTTGTGTTTAATTTCTCTGAGGTATGCTTTTCTCTTTAACATGATCAGTTTATGGCAAAAATCCTTTTGTACAGTTTCACGAATACTATCTGTATATACATTTTTTTCTAAGGAAGATATGTTATCCAAGATGTTTTCTAAATGTGAGCTGTGAAAGCACACGATTTCAGAGAATCAGGGAAGAATTTTGCCCTTATGAATGATACACATCAGAGATTGTGTTACATCCTCTTGAGATTTTTATTTGATTTTCTAGATTTTTTTCTAGGAAAGTAGACTACTGGAAAAATACTCACAAATTTAAAATGTAAGCAAAACACGTTTATATAAAAACAGGAAGTCACCTCTATGCTTCAGAATAATTAAAGTGATTTTTTATAATCAGTCTAAAAAGTGGAGCAGAAACTAATAAGGGAGAGAATTAAAAACAAATTGATCACATTTTCATATAACTCAGTCAATTGGCAGGATATATAATTTACCTTACTTGTAAAGTCTTACATCTTGACTGCAATTTCTCACATGTAATGTACTTTAAATTATTAAGATGTTATTATATTCTTGGTAGTGACACACTTTATTATCTTTTGGATGTTCAACCACTTGATATTGTATTGTGTAATTAAGCCTGAAGAATACATACTTGGTTAATGGCATTTAGAATTGCTGAACCAAACTTGCAAGTTATTTCCTTATTGGTAAGGCCTATTTAGCGAAGAATTTAGAAAATAGTTTCATTAATTCTTCAGTCAAACTATATCTTCATAGCACTCTGTTAAAAATCATTGGATCTTTTTGTTTTTCCTGAAACAACATTAATTAGGATCTGCACAAAGCATCTACTTTCATATTTTATAAATGGAATTTGTAACAAAAAAAAAAATTCGTTCTGAAAGAGAAATTGTGATTAGACTGGTATTTCACACTTGTCTAGTATGTCTCTACAGTATTTTACTCTCAGCAGGACTTGTTAAATCTCACATGGTGCTGTGTTAACACAACACAAGACTTACAGCTGAATCCTGTCTGGGCAGCTCAAAATAGCACAAGGAAATTTTTTTTTTTTTTTTTTTTTTCCATCAAAGTGAAAAACAGTGAAACGAGATGTGTCCAGTGTTTGGCTAATGAGTAGCATCTTCTGATGTTTCCCTACGCAAGCTACCATTCTTGCAACTGCAAAACCAAGTTTTTTATTTATTTGAGTTCTCTATCTGGTAGAATTGAGCCTTTTTATGTTCTTTGTTTCATGCTTGGTTATAAGAATAAAATTATTATGTTGTGTTTTGCACTGCAGAAATGTTACTTGTAGTTCATAAGGAAAAAAAAAAAAAAAAAAAAAAAGTATTATTACTTTCCCCTGTTGCAAACATGTTGGACGTTGACTACTGCACATGCTACAGGTCAATTAATTTTTAACTGATGCATGAAAGTTACATTACTTGAAAATATATAAATAGGAAAGCTTGAGTGAAATATGTTGAAAATGTCAAATCTAAGAAAGTTGTATATTTCATGAGAATGTTCTATATTACATTTCAGAATGGCTTGACTATTCCTGTCCTCCCACTTGCTGCAATGGGAGGTATCCTTGCCTATAGCAGGGGGATTGGAACTAGATGGTCTTAACGATCCATTCCAACCTAAAACATTCTATGATTCTGTGAATTATAAATATTTTACATGAAGTTACATGAGTTCTGTGAGTTAAATTCATATGAATGTTTTCACTCATTACTAGATCTGTGACTCCTGACCTGGCAGTCATGCAGAACTGTCACAGAAGCTGTATGGGAAAATACAGTTAGAAGATTCTTAGAAGGCTGAGTCATTGCTTGCATTCCTAGATATTTAGATTACAAGTTCAGTTCTGCTCTTTCATACATTACCTGATTTCAAGGAAAGACATTTTTCCCTGAGTTAAATGGTTATGTTCACTTTACACCAAAACTGGAAAGAGCAAATACATTCAGAAGATATTTATTGCCCTGGAGGAGAACATTTAATCTGCATCAAAACAAATGCTCTCTGTAGTTGCATCTTTTTATCTGCAAATAATAAATGGATTGTACAGTAGCTAGTTTGCTCTTAGATATTCATAATAAGAGGACTAGTAGTGAGGTAGATATAAGGAAACAACCACATAACTTGTTTGTTTGTTTGTTTTTAATTTCTCAGCTTATATCATGTAATTGTATTTAGAACTGTGGAAATTTACTCAAGATTTAATTCAGTCAGTCACTGCTTTTTTTGGTAGGTTTCATATTGTAACAAGTGTCTAATTATGAATCAATATTGCTAACAAGCAATATTTAGTATTATTTGAGGGGAATCCCACTGCCGTTATCAGTAAGCATTTATTAAGTAGAATAAATAAATAAATAAATAAATAAAAAAGAAAAAAGAAACACAGAAGACAGAGAAAGGGAATGAACAAAATAGGTTACACTTAAACTTTTTAAGGGAATATAATAATCACACAAATGTTTATCTAAGAAGATGACCAATTGAAAAAAATAAAGTTCATATGTCCTAATAGATGGTGCTGTAGAGTATATATACATATTGCTCTGAGGTTCTATATGATCCAGTACCTTGTGGATAACACACAAAGTACTTGTGGTGCTGAATGTTACATCAAATCATATTCATAGAATCATAGAATGGGTTGTGTTGGAAGAGACCCTTAAGATCACCTAGTTCCACTCCCCTCTGCTATATGCAGGGTCACCTCTCTCTAGACCAGGTTGCTCAACACCGTATCCAGTCCAGCCTTTGTACATCTCCAGGGAGGGGGCATTCACTACCTCTCT